>NW_027116804.1:3000000-3547500 GCF_024137725.1 Prorops nasuta | reverse complement strand
ACAGAACAAGGAATGAGAAAAGGAACCAAATCATCGTTTTATAAATTGTTCTCTCCACTTTCAAATATACCAAAATTAGGTGAAAAACATTTAGATGTGGTAGACGGTGGTTTCCTGTTGCATAAAGTTATTTGGGATAACCATTCTACATACCAAAAAGTTTGTGAAAAATATGTTACCTATATACGTAACCATTTTTCCAAATATGTTTCCGTCGTATTTGATGGTTATTTAGATAACACAAATTTAATGGGTACCAAATCATCTGAACGTTTAAGACGTGCTATGAATCATCAATGCGGTGATAATATTTTTCAGGAAGATACATTAATAAGAATCAATCAGGAAAAGTTTTTATCCAACGAAAGAAATAAAAATAACTTTATTTCTATGTTAATAAAAAATTTCAGATTAAATGATATTACAGTAGAACAAGCTATAGAGGATGCAGATACAATTATCGTTAAAACAGCGATGCATAATTCTACGAAATTCGATTCTGTTACAATTATAGGTGAAGATATTGACCTTCTTGTTATACTTACAGCATTAGGGGATAATTTAACAAATATTTATTTTAAAAAACCGGCACGAGGACGATCTACAGAGGCATTTTATTCTCCCAAAAGCTTTAATTATCCTATACTTAATAATGATATTTTATTTCTACATGCTTTTACAGGCTGTGATACCACGTCTGCTATTTACAATATTGGAAAGTCTAAATTAATTAATGTTATTCAGAAGAATAAACGTCTTCAATCAATAATAGCCTTGTTTAGTAATAGTCAAATTGAAAATAATGTTTTGGCAGCGGCAGGTGAACAATTATTTGTTGCTTTATTTAATGGTGATGAGAATGACACATTGAATTCCCTACGATATAAACATTTTACTAGGTGTTCAACAAAAAACAAATTTAAATTAAGCTGTTTACCGCCCACTTTTGCGGCTGCAAAACTGCATACTTTTCGTACATACCATCAGGTCCAAAGTTGGCTTGATATTTATAAAGATCCGCTTGACTGGGGATGGCAAAGAACAACTAATGGATTGGAGCCTATAATAAATACTGAAGACCCAGCACCGTCAAGCGTTTTGCAATTAATATCTTGTAAATGTAAGGAAAAATGTGGAAAGGCATGTGGGTGCTATAAAGCTGGATTAAAATGTTCCATTATATGCCATTATTGCTGTGGAAAGACTTGCGAAAATGTAGCAGTCTTACAAAACCTAATAGAGGATGAGGATGCGTGTGATGAAATATTAGAAAACCCTTTAATTGATCCAAATCATAAAGATATTACAATTTATGAAGATGAAGAAAATGAACATACAGAGGATGATGATGAATGCTATACTAAGGAAGGCCCATGTGAGAAAAAGGCAAAATTAAAATAGTACTTTATTAATTAAGATTATTATTTATTCGTGGATTATACCTACTGGGGACACCACGTTAAAAAAAATGCACTTGGAACTCTACCTCTTTGGTGGTGCGGAAAAGAGTTTATTAATATTGTTTAAAATATAATACAAAATAAATAATTTTATAATTAGAATAGAATATAAAAGTATGTTTCATTTTTAATAGGATAAGATTGATATGGTTAATTATATTGCCATTTATTTTCTACATTTTTAACGGGAATCCGTATACCGACATTACAGAGCGAAAACTATTTCGCATGCAGCGTTGTCATTTGTTGACGGATTGTAAAGTTATTACAGGTTTTTGGAAATGCCAGAAGCTTATCTACTAAGTTACGTTAGGAAAATTAACAAAAAATGAAAAAAAATTTTTGTTTAAATAAATATATTAACATTATTGAGAAACAACAATTAAATCGCAAAATCCCCCAACGTACTTTACTAGATAATGTTCATACGTTTCCAAAAAGTCCACAAAAATGCACATCTGTCAAGAAATGACGATGATCATGCGAAATAAATAATGGAAGAATTTCGTGTTGGCGACTTCCCGAACACGAAATTCTTCCATTATTTATTTCGCATGCAGCATCGTCATTTCTTGACAGATTTGCATTTTTGTGGACTTTTTGGAAACGTATGAACATTATCTAGTAAAGAACGTTGGGGGATTTTGCGATTTAATTGTTGTTTCTCAATAATGTTAATATATTTATTTAAACAAAAATTTTTTTTCATTTTTTGTTAATTTTCCTAACGTAACTTAGTAGATAAGCTTCTGGCATTTCCAAAAACCTATAATAACTTTACAATCCGTCAACAAATGACAACGCTGCATGCGAAATAGTTTTCGCTCTATAATGTCGGTATACGGATTCCCGTTAAAGGTACGTAAAGTTTTAAAATATGAAAATTGTAGAGAATTTGACGCTCTACAACATTTATTTGAGCTTTTTTTTATTCGAAACAACAGGGGGAGAAATAATGGAGGGAAAACAAATCTACCCTAAAATTTTTATCAGTTTTTCTTTAATAACTTTTTTTACAAAAAAGTTATAAAGAAATACTTCAAATATAACTTGTAGTGCTTGTTTTTCTCTATAAAACGAAAGAAAAATTGATGTTCTGCGTTTAATATTGACCATGATATCTCATTTTTATAAATTTACCCCTTTTTCAAGATGGCGGCCGTAGCACAACCCCTAGGAGTTCGAACTTTGTGGATTTCGATTCTCCGGGGGATAACCATTCGAATAAAAAAAAAATTCCATTGAAGTATTTTTTGCAATGATTTGCCACTTTTCTGTCTAATTTGACTGGACTATACTATAATATCCGGAAAAGCATCATTGCTGAGATAAATCAATTTTAAACCGATAAATCAGGGATTTGATTCAACGGAAAAATTACTTTCATTTCACTTTCGTTGACAGTTCCCCTTCAAAAAAAAGAAATTTGTACTTCTCCGCCGATCCGTATCGTCGTACAGTGTCGTACACGCGTATACACACGCGACGCACGCAACTACGCCGATTATTAATATTATCTCCTAATATTTTACATTCCTGATCCTGATGCTGATGAAATAAATTTTCTGCCTATTTTTAAAACTATCCTCGATAGCACCCATTTGGTTAAAAAATCTGGAGAATAATACAGCGTTATTCGTAGATTAATTTTCAAGTCGCTTTATCTTTTCGGTGGCGCGGCATATGAACTGCTCTAAGGTAGTCAAAACATAAGTATTTTATCATAAAAGCTATTATAAGAAATTGTATGTTTTTCTGTTTTTGGAGGTCTGAATGTTTTATCAGATAGAACAGTTTACTGCATCATTGGAAGATCAAAATGACTCGAAAATGGATTCTCAAGTAAGGCCATAGACCACAAGAAATTTCAATCTAAGAGAGTGGAGAACTTGAGAGATCCCTTTAAGAATGAATTAGCCATTTTTTCATTTTATGAAGGCACAAGCCACAAAATTAAAAATAATTTTTTCTTTATGTCGTAGATTGTCCACAGTTTTTGCCTTTTTGCATAGTGTCTGCCTAAGTGGACTAGCCAGTAAAATTAGCCAATTGCTAGATCAGATTCTAGTTTATAGTGACTATAAGTTGATATGGTCACCAAAAAGAAGTATTTTACAATTCATCAAGCAAATCGTAATAAAGTGAAGAGAAAAACATAAGCATTTACTAATTTATCTTTTAAATCTTTTCGTACCTAAGAGCGTGCAAAGACTGAAGAATAATCTACAGCATTAACAAAAAATTATTTTTAATTTTTTGGCTTGTCCCTTCAGAAAATGAAAAAAGGCTTATTTATTTTTAAAGGGATCCCTCAACCTCTCCATTTAGATTGAAATTTACAGAGAAAACTATGGCCTTACTTGAAAATCTATTTCCGAGTCATTTTGATCTTCCAATGATGCACACAACAAACTGCTCTATCTGATAAAACAGTAAGATTTTTAAAAACATTAAAAAATAAAATTTCTAATAATAGCTTTTTTAATATAATACTTATTTCTTGACTACCTTAGAACAGTTCATATGTCGTGTCACCGCAAAGATAAAACGCCTTTAAAATTAATCTACAAATAACGCCGTATTATTCTTTAGACTTTTCTATTATGTAAATGGATGCTGTCGAGGATCCTTTTAAAAATAGGCAGAAAATGAATTTCATCAACAACAGGATCAGAAATGTAGGACATTAGGAGGTAATATTAATAATCGGCGTAGTTGCGTGCGTATGTGTATATGCGTGTACGACAATACGGATCGGCAGAGAAGTACAAATTTCTTTTGTTTTTTAAAGGAGAACTGACAACGAAAGTGATATGAAAGTAATTTTTCCGTTGAATCAAATCCCTGATTTATCGGTTTAAAATTGATTTATCTCAGCAATGATGCTTTTCCAGACCTTATAGTATAGGACTTTTCGACTTAGTTTATTCCCAAGAATATGTAGTTAAAATTAAACGCATCATTGCTGATACACCCTGTATAATATAATAATGATTGAAAGGATGCATCGAGTGGCAAAAATGTATTTCCAAGAAATTTCCTATAAATGGAGGAATATAAATTGTCATAAGAACCAAATTACCTCTGCTTTTTTAATCTACTTAAAGTACGTAAAAGCATATTTTTCCGATTTAAAAAAAATGTTGAATATTAATAATTATTTTTTATTCCTATCAATAATTACAAAAAAGGGAGCCTATATTGCACTTTGGCAGAATTCACTGATTGATTTTTTATGAGAAAGAAACAAACGTTCTTAGAATTATATATAAAAGATTATTTTGACAAAACTATAATAGTAAAACGGAGACATATTTGAAATTTGACTTAGTCGCGCTATTACAATTATTCCAAGGAATCTTCTAAAATTTTAAGAATATCTACTAATTTCTAGAGTAAAATTGCTCAGTGAATTCTTTAAAAGTGCGATAAAGTTTCTGTTCGATCTTTACATGGTAACAGATCGAATCCCGGTTTTTTTTTTAGGTAATCGATATTAGTGGCGTAGTAACCGCTTATAAATCATTGGCAAGTTTGGTTTTTCTTACACTACAAGAGTCAATTCCCTGAAACATATGCCGAAAGTAGACATCTTCTTGGTAATAGCCCTTCAATCAAGACGAGTCCGAGCACCTTAACCCGATTGAAAAGACGAATTATTTAACGATAATTGAAATATCGAAGTAATAAGCGAGCTCGGTTCCCCTTGAAGCTTTAAACTTTTGATTATACCGCAGCGCGGTTTTTTGTAAAGTTATAAGGCCCGGTCTTAAACGAATGGGAATGAAACAGCAGCCCGGCTGCTTGTTAGAAATATAAGGCCCAGTCCTAAACGAATACGAGTGATTCCGTAACCTGGCTGCTCGCAAAAGACATAAGGCCCGATTCTAAACGAATACGAATGGTTCGACAACTCGGCTGTTTGGAAAAATGACGTGACTCGTGCTAAACGATAATATGTACGAAATGTGAAATGATTCGCCAATTGAATGCGAAAGTGCATAATAAACATTGTAACCGGCATAACGGCTTAATTCATTGCACGATCGTATATCATTTGTAATCGTGATTAGTGTAAAATGTGTATAAAACAATACAAAGAGTTTTTGTGCTTTCGAACTCTTTTTTCTTAATTTGTATACATTTTATTTATTTAAAAACTAAGCAGCTCCTTCATGCGGAGTTGCCCCTCAACACAGCCTTCTTTGCTATTGAACAGTCTCTATTTTTTTAAATTATAGATGGGTAATAAAATATATATAATTACACAGGACAACAAAATTAAGGTTTTTAAAAGTTGTTTAAGACTTCGAAGTATAATTTTATGTAAATTTTCTCGCTGAATCCAAATTTGGTTCTAACGTTATTACATTATCTGCAATTTTCAAGATATTAAAATTTTCAGATGTAAAAAAAATGTGTTTGGGTATGTTCATTAATCTACCATGTTACTGGCATTAATTATGCTGCGCAACTCTATATTTTTCCAAATAGTACTAAATCAAACGTTTAAAAAAATATCGTGTTCATAGCGATGTCTGTTTTATATACTTAGATATATCAATTAAAATTGCTATGATAAAAACACGATTCTTAATGCCAATGCGACTATGGAACAATTTTCGGTTCCTTTGTTATGCTTAAAATGAAGAAGAAAGTATCATATATCTTTTAATTACAAATCATCACCCTATAAAAAAAATATTTTCTTCTTATTTTGACGTAAACAAAAGAACCGAAGATTGTTCCATGATTATATTGGCCTTAACGGGAAGGTCTACACCGACATTACACAGCGGTTCCACCTCAAATCTTAGTTTTCAAACAACAGCGTTGTTTATGGACCGATTTTCAAATTTGCGGTAGTTTTGTATCCGGTAAAATAGCAGCTTTCGGATAAAACAAAGAAATATTGAAAAATAAAAAAAAAGAAATATATGAAGATTAATTAATAAATATTAAAATTTAATTAAGCAATAATTTAAAGATTTCGTTGTTTTATCGCAAAGGCGTTACTTTGGTGATTCCAAAATGCTCGCAAAATCGAAAATCGGTACACAAATAACGCTGTAGTTTGAAAACTAGTAATTTAGATTGAAATTTGTCTAAAGAGACGTAATGTCGGTAAAACAGAACACTTTTTCCAATATTATTTTTACTCATAAAAGGGCACTATAAATTCACAATTTTCTAAAGAAAAGCATTCAAAACAAAATACGGCTTTCTAGAATTATTATTACATACACTATTTAAGAATGCTGAAGCTGATGCTTCACGAGGAGAGCGATGCCTCGTTCATTACACATTCAGCTAAAACCACAACAAAGACGTTCAGACTAATAATTTAGATGCAAAAAATGGATGAATCTATCAGAGCGAAGTTTGGAAAAGGATAAACGTACACTGAGAAAAAAAAAATTTTTGTCAACGATGACATGAGGTTGAGTTATATGCAGTTACACCAAAGTAATTAGAATTAAAATAATAACTTGCAGTATTGATTAAATATCATGCATTAAATTACGTCAAGTGTTTCGTATAATTGTTTAAACTAAATATTTAGTAGTGTGGGAATAATACATATTTGTATAAAACAAAAATGTATCTGAAGAAGAATATACGCATAGTTCAGCCAACCTCATATAGGATTCGATGAAATATAAAAAATCATTTTTACAATAATTTATCCATTAAAACAAAATTTCTTAGGTAATTAAATTAATATTATTAATGAAGCTTTATTGAAACATGCTTTCTTTTAATGGAAACAAAACTTATTTAAATGAAAATAGTCGAATTTTTTGAAAGGAAGGCTTTCAATCATTTTATAAACAGTGTTAGCTACTTTGATTCATACGTAAATTATTTTGCTTGTATTTCTCTAATAAAATATGATTCTTTTAAAGTATTTTAATTCAAGCCAGAGTCTTCTATCTTAATTTGTTTAGGAGATATGAATTTTCAAAGATTTTATGTTTTCACCAAAAATAGCAAAGTGCAAAATTTGACCGCTTATATCTTCGGAACAAAAAAAGATTTTTCAACTTAACTTGCTCCAAAACTCTGGTATTTTTTCATATTTTAACATATTTTATTTTGATAAAAAGCGGTGTTGTATTTCGAAATCTGTCAGTTTTTACGTGGGACCCTTCAAACTTCAATTCTAAGCCTAAACTTTATTAAGGAGCAAATAGCCGAGTGGGTTAAATGCTGGACTAGTAATCACAGGATCCTAGGTTCGAATCCCGTCAGAGGTTGTGGTTTTTTCTCAAGGAAGAATTATATAGTTCAGTTAGAAGGTAAGTTGTGACTATATGTATATATACACTTATAAATCAAATAAAAAAAAAATATATATATATATATGCTACTGTGATATTATGGGACCTTTCATACCAATGACAATTATGTTAATCTACACGTGTATGTGAGAATCTACACAAATTTAAAATAATATAAAGTACAAAAGATAGAGAGAGAGAGAAAGAGAGAGAATTTCATACAAAGTTACTGATATTACGTTTTTTTTGCTGTGTGTTTGTGTGTGTGACAAAAATTTATACAATTATAAATTTATTTGGTTCAAAGTTATATTTCGTTACTGCAATTAAACATTTTTATCTATTCTTTCAAAGTAATTATTTTTATATCCTATATTTCATTTATATCATAAGAAGCTCATTTTTAATTAAATTAATAATCTTCCTAGTATTTGAATTAATTATTTATGAAGTAATAGGAAATTACTTTACCCATGTTACAACACTTTTAAAACATACCTATGAATACGAAATCTATTATATTAATTTATTCGCGTAGTTGAGACAACGAAACCTCTCTACTATATTTGGTGGCTGAAGCAAAACCTATATTTCATTCGCCGTATTTAACCTCACGGCATAGTTGAGCCAACTACGTTTCGTTTGATAACACTATATTTTATCTCAGTGTACCGACTCATTTTTTATGAGAAAAATATGAAAAAAATATGAAAAAAATATGAGAGGTTCCCAGGTAACCATACTTTCAGCTAAAATAAAGATGATCTCGATCGGACTAATACTTTTGTTGCAAAAAATATTTTAATCGAAAAGAGCGTTGACTGCAGAATGGCAGATGTAATATGGCATGCGCGGTGTACTCTCTTTTTGTCTTCAGTTGAGCATTGAAAACTCGCAAAAAATGTTATAGGTTAATATCTATATAACAGCATCTATACTTTGATCTTTATCATTATATTTTCTTATATCGATGAATGTATTTGAGATTTTTTGCTAGAAAAATATGAAGCAGAAATCAGTACGTTTATCCTTTTCCAAACTTCGCTCTGATAGATTCATCCATTTTTTGCATCTAAATTATTAGTCCGAACGTCTTTGTTGTGGTTTTAGCTGAATGTGTAATGAACGAGGCATCGCTCTCCTCCTGAAGCATCAGCTTCAGCATTCTTAAATAGTGTATGTAATAATAATTCTAGAAAGCCGTATTTTGTTTTGAATGCTTTTCTTTAGAAAATTGTGAATTTACAGTGCCCTTTTTTGAGTAAAAATAATATTGGAAAAAGTGTTCTGTTTTACCGACATTACGTCTCTTTAGATAAATTTCAATCTAAATTATTAGTTTTCAAACTACAGCGTTATTTGTGTACCGATTTTCGATTTTGCGGGCATTTTGGAATCAGCAAAGTAACGCCTTTGGGATAAAACAGCGAAATCTTTAAATTATTGCTTAATTAAATTTTAATATTTATTCATTAATCTTCATATATTTCTTTTTTTTTATTTTTCAATATTTCTTTGTTTTACCCCAAGGCTGCTATTTTACCGGATACAAAACTACCGCAAATTTGAAAATCGGTCCATAAACAACGCTGTTGTTTGAAAACTAAGATTTGAGGTGGAACCGCTCTTTAATGTCGGTGTAGACCTTCCCGTTAAATATTGTTTTTTATCTGAGAATTTAAAAAAACAATTGAAAAATGATGTTCACTTTGAAAAATCAAAAATTTTACTTTGATTCGATGCAAAATAAATAGATAATAGGGAAATTTTTATTTCATATTTTTTTACAATAAAATTCAATTCAGGATGAGGGAAATGGCATGCCGAACATTGAAATATCTTACTTCTTCTTTTAAATATAAACATTTAAAACCTCGGAATCGTAAAAGCGTTGCATTTTCAACAGTTCACAAGTTCTTTTTAGGATTAATGAAAAATTCTACAAATTTACACGGAAGTTTATATCAAAAAGTTCTACACAATAAACCATTTTCAAGAAAATAAAAAGTAGTTTGTTTATGAGCTTCGTGATTTGATGAGGAATGCCCCATGTTTCAATTAGAACGTTCAATCGGAGTAATAAAATTAAATGACAACCTTTAAAATATTGTATATAATTCTTTATTGTAATCATTTAAATAAATTTATGATATGTAGAATAGTTAGTTGCAATTCATTTAAACGATTTTCGGTTCTAGTAATATTTTGGTATTCAGTTTTCAAAAAAGCTGGCTGCTTTCACCATATTATCGCATCAAACTAAAAACAATAGATTTTTAATTATTTTGTTACTTTAATTTTATTTTTTACTGTTCATTATAGATAACATTTTGTCTCAAATAATTTCATTCATTACGTTTAATACAACTAAATTAAACGAAATTTGGTAATATTCCTGTAGTGAATTATGCTATAGTCAAGTAACAAGATATCTCGTCCTTATAACCTAACGTGACCAAAAGGTACCCGGACATTAGACCTACAAATTTTGTTGAACGAGGTATACTTTCTATCTCTTTTGTGAATATGACTGATACGGGGAGACAATGGAGCATGCGCAGAATGTTAATGTAAAAGCTCCATGGGAAAGAAGCAATTTCAAACTGCTGGCTGATTTGGATTAAACGTATTGTGTTTACAAATGTCATTTTGAGAGATATGCATATGGTGACATGCTCATGGTATATAATAATAAAAATCAGATAAGTAATCCATTTTCATTGCTGAAGTATAACTTATTCAATTTGTAAGAAGTTGATTCTTTGCTTTACATGTGTTTCAGATTGCTTCAGATTGAACCTAATATGAATAGGAATAGAGAATTGTTATTTTTACTAAGATATAATAAGGTCCTTGAAATTGGAATATTAAGAGACAGGATAAGATAAAAGGATAAAATACAGAGTATTAGTATCATATTATTCCTTGGCAATGAAATCCACTGAAATCTTACGCTTTATATTTATTTAGTTTACAGTTATAATATTAGAAGTTGTTGTTTTATGTTTCAAAGCAATTTTTATTACAGAATAGAAAGCTTTGCTACGGTCCAGTGATATAATATTAGCAAGTAATCAACTGTGAGGCAACCGTGTAACAATTTAACCAATGGTCTATTGGTTAGTTATAAAGAAGGCTGGACTACGTCATCGGGCTTTGCAACGTAAAAATATTCCAATATATAAATATCAGATAAGTATTTCAGTTTTCTTAATATGAATTAACTTTAACTTTTCTGTGTGAAGAATATTTGGTTCTTTGTGTCACATTTATTTTGCAGAATGATTATTTATCAATCTTAATATAGAGGAGCTGCGAGTGGAATATTTTTATGTATTAGATTTCATGAAGACTTCCCAAGTAAACGGTTCAAAGGGAAAGAGTAATAAGAATCATACAACTGTCGCTGCTTCGGATGGATGATGAAAGTTTGGTTTGATGTATAACATACCATGGTCAACGATGCAGCACTTGAAGTATGTGACAAATACAACTTTAATACAAAACTAGGAGAGGACTATTATTGTAGCCTGGGTAAATATTAATCTATGTTGTAATGCTATTCTTAAAAGTATTTTGGCGCTCTTTCAATATTCATTTCTATATCATCTTATAAGTCTTTGAAAGACCGTTAGGCTAGTCAGGAATTATGTAAAGTTTATAACTTACTGGGTAGTGTCAGAATAAATACACTCACTATATATTGAAACGTAATCGCCATTTCCAAATCTGTTGAAAATTGTATGTTAAAGAGTAAATCATTTTTATTTCTGGGTCTTACGTATTATGGTACATGTGTCAGACTTTTTCCTAAATTTCTTATTTAAATATTGTAAGAGATGTCTGTTTGTTTTTTTCATATTTAATAAAAGATTTAGCATTCATTGATATTTTAATATGATACAATGAGAGAAGCTCTTTACGCATTAAAACTGTATAATTGATGCCTTGAAACTCAATTATCCATAAGGACACAATGAAACTTCACTATAGTAGTTACATTAAAGTTATATTGTTCATATAGTATATCACTGTTCGTAGAATGTGAATGGCACACGACAAGAAACTGTTTTGAATAAATTGTAGTTAGAACTGATAAACTATGTATCTGTTGAATTGAAGAAATTTTAATTTTATTCCGTAGTTTCTATTCTGGACCAGATAGGTAAAATTTTCCAACAATATATAATTTTTAATCAAATTGCATTATTTTTACATTATTAATTAGATAATAATTTTTTTAGCCGGATCCCATAACTGGCATACAGATCATATGCATATGAGATCATTTACAAAGCTGACACATTAATTGGCTTATCGCTATGCAAGATTGGAAATTAGGAGAGCTAATCCTCGTGCAATCTGTCTGCCTTTTTTGATTGCGGCCCAAATCGTTACTCATACGCTTTGTTGATTCTTCTATCACGAGGCAAATATCTGTGGCCATGACTTGGCGATCCAGAGTAATGAATCAACTTGAACAATTATATCTGGAAATCTTTTTGATTTCAAAGACATTTTCGAAGACTTCAGAATTCTAGAAGTAACTATTTTTCACTCTCGTAAAAGGAGAGTAAAGAAAATTATTTGTGCTAACTGGACCGTGTCTAATGACAGACAGCAATTTTCACTATCTTCTTCATATATATTTCTTTCAAAATTATACTTTCATTAAATTCTTGATGAAGATATCATTTTTACGTATCATTATGATACTTTGATAGATGTTTATGGATTAATTTATGTTATCTCTCTTTTACTCTTTCCCCATCCTTTATTCTTTCTTAATTGTGTTAGAAAAGTCTTATATGGTATTTTTGCTCGATGAACTTGGATGATTAGTAATTTATTAAATAATAATTATCAATGCAACTGTTATGGTGGAAAAGTATTTTGTTTGAAGGAGCAAAACTGAAATATATAACACGGGTATTCAATTTAAATAATTATTTTTAATTCGTTCGCTAATTTATACTACATAATATCAATAATAGTAAAGAGTCTATAATACATATAGCCTACCCTAGACAAATATTGATAGAATGCCATTATTTATTTTCGTACTTCGGTTTCATTTTATTGAAATAGAAGAATTAATTTCCATTTATAATGATTAAATGTTTAATAGCATTTAAAGATATTAATTTTATAACTTTTAGCTGGTGTATATCCTTCATATTTGTCAACTATGAAAGTAAACGATTAAATGTAAAATTAAATAATTACATATTTCTGATTGTCTATTTCTTCATGCAATATAATCTTTAAACATCGGCAATTAATAATTCTTCCCTTTCATTGAGTGAGAAACCGTTATTGCATCGAATTAATTATATAGTCTAGAAATTAGTTGCATTTTGGGGGGGGACAAGGTGTTGAATTGAACTGTTTGCATATCAGATGATTAACATTAAATTCGTCAATGCTTACATTATTTAAAAATTGATTTTGATAAGTTGTGTACACTTGCAAATTGTAAAAAAAATAATCATTTTTATTTTAAAATGAAAATATGTAATTATATGTATCTTTTATATTTTATATTTATGTACTTTTCCGAATTTTTAGTTCTTTGTTATTTAATATTTAAAATTGTTTTCCTACCTGCTCACTTCTTAATTTTTGTTGTGAACACTTCAAATTTGATGCAACAATAAATTAAAATATTAGTTTATTTTTCAATTATGCCGAAAATTATTAAATTTAAATACCTCATGTAATTTTCAATTTATTTTTTCATTTAAATTATTTAAAATATTTCTGTTAGAGAAAAAAATCTTTTAATTGCATTTCGCATTCCCTCGGAAACATATGAATAAACAAACACAATGGATAAATAACGGTAAGGTTAAAATTAATCTGTAAAACAAATTGTCAAAATATAATTGCAATATTTTTAATTATTCGCAATGAATAGGAACAGAAAAGTAAAAAAGTTAGCAAATATTTTTGCAGACGGATATTCTTACTACAAAGTTAATAAATATGAAAAAAAGGATGGAACATCCACTATGTATGTAATTATAAAAATTTCTCTTTCAATAATATTTTCGTAAGGAGTATAGAAACATGTTTTTCATGATTCAATATTACAGATATTTGAAATGTGCGTTAAAAAACGAGTGTCCAGGTAGGGCAAAAGTTATAAAAAGGAACAATGAAGAAACTTTTAATATTTTAAAACTTCATAATCATAAAATTAATAAAGAATACCAAATTAAACTGAACTTTAAACATGAATTAAAATCTTTTTCAAAATCATCCTCTGTTATGCCACTAACATCGTCTAGGGATATATATGATGCTTGCGCAATGAGGTAAGTTGAGTAATATTATAAGACAGCCGAAGTTGGTTTAAAATTAAATGTCTTATATATAATTGTAATTATCTTGCCACTAGAAATCCTTCGGGAGCGGAAATGATTCCATATCAGTCGATTGACAGATGTATAAGAAGGTGGAAAGGAAAAAAATATTTAAAAATACGAGCAGCGTTGGAAACGATTGAAAGTCCTGTAGCAAAATTATCTTCAATACGGTTATTTCTATCAATATGTAACCAGAAAAGTTTAAAAGTGTTTCAGTTAGACATATGTAGCGCATTTTTGTATAGTGAGTTAGATAAAGAGGTATTTGTATCAATTCCCGAGGGATTAAAAGAAGTAGTAAATGATAAAAGGAAGGTATTGAAATTAAGTAAAGCGTTGTATGGTTTGAAAGAGTCTCCTAAAAGTTGGAATAGTACGTTTACCAAGAAGATTGAATCTTTTGGTTTCGTTAAATGTCAGTTTGAACATTGTATATTTAGTAAATTTAGTGCAATTTCTTGCACTTATTTGCTAGTATATGTTGATGATGTTTTGCTGGCAGGTTCAAACACAGATGAAGTATTGGAAATTAAAAACAAACTAAAAAACGTGTTTGACATAAAAGACTTAGGAGCTATAAATAATTTTGTAGGAATTAAGATTGAACAAGACATAACTGCAAATAAAATTGTAATGAATCAAAAAAATTATTTAAAAAATATCTTAAGAAAGTTTAATATGCTAGAATGTAAAGAAATAGCTACTCCTATGGAAAACAAATTTGATCATAGCTATTTAAAAAGGGATGGGTCTGAAAGCAAGGAAATAGAAAATAAGTGTCGACAAGTAATTGGATGCTTAATGTATGCTATGAGTTGTACAAGACCCGATCTAAGTATTAGTCTAAGTATACTAAATAGATACATTACATGTGCCAGCAATGATTTATGGATTTGTTTAAAACGCGTACTAAGATATGTTAAAGCGACATTAAATTTAAGTTTAGTATTTAATAAGAATGATTTTGATGGAGAAATAGTTAGTGGTTTCGTAGACTCTGATTGGGGAGGCGATAGAGTGGATCGCAAATCCACAACTGGATTCATATTTAAAATATTCGGTTGTCCGGTGTCATGGTGCTCAAAAAAGCAAGTGACGATTGCGTTATCCTCAACAGAAGCAGAGTATGTAGCACTTAGTTCTGCTGTTAGTGAAGCTTGTTGGTTTCAGAATGTTTTAAAGGAACTAAAGTTATTTGACGATAAAAATAAAACTGTGGTTTACGAAGATAACCAAAGTGCAATCAAAGTATGCAAAAGTCCATGCTTTCATCATAAGTTAAAGCATATAGATATTAAAGTACACTTTGTACGAGACAGGGTTAAAGAAGAGTCAATAGAAATTAAGTATTTGTCGTCAGAAAAACAATTAGGTAATTTGTTTACGAAACCACTTAGCAAAGTATCATATATAGGTTTAAGAAACGAAATATGTTTAAAATACTAAAAGATAAGCATTTAAGTTCTTTTATAAAGTTGTCGTTGAGGAGGTGTGTTGAGTAAAGCAACGTCAACTTATGATTGGTCAATTCGAGTGTGAGCGTTTTCTTTGGTAGAGGTTGGCAACGCCTAAGCGGAAGTCAGTCAGTCGAGTAATGGTGGCTGAGGAGCAGTGAAAAGAAAAAGCTATATGTTGCTTGTTATAATTTGGATGTAATAAAGAAAATATGTAAACGTATAAAAGAAAAAAGGATTTTATAATATAATAGAAAAACGTCACTTTAAACTAAGAAACGTTAATACATTCAAAATCAGCATACATAATATACGGTAATTGAATTTTACGGTAAAAATTGTTAAAATATATCCATTTTTTATCTTGATGTGGTAGCTGTATCATACAATCGTTGTGTCTTTTACAATCCTTATAATGATGATTTAATTGTTCCTTTGATTGGAAATAATGTAGACATCTGTTTAAAATATATATATAACGCAAAAATATGTATTGTTAATTTTATAAGAAATATTTACCTGTTACAAATATATTTTTTGTCTATTCTTGCTTAGTTGTTTAGATAGTAAACCTGATAAATTTTTAATCCAAACAAAATGAATATCTTTCCACAGAAGTAAATCAATGTGTTTTTTTCTCGTATGATTTTCATCATCGTCATCATAAAAATTTTTACTTAAACGAAGTGGTAAATATTGTTTCTTATTTTCGTCGTATATGAATACATTAATAGTTAAATTGTTATTTGTTTCAAATTTTTTAATTTGATTTAAAGTCATGGGAAATGTCATTCCATCACAATTCAAAACATCAAGATAATGAGGATAATCCTTAAAAGAACTGCAGTCATTGTTGTGTTTTGGATATAAAGCAGCCACAATAGCCCACATAAAACATTTATCATCGTTAGATTTAACATTCACAATTACTCGTTTTTTTCGTATTTCTAACGGAAGATTCATCCAATGTTCTCTTCTTATTAATTTAAACTTGTTAATATTTATTACTAAATTTAAAATTTTTGATAAGGCCCATTCACTATCACGTTCTTGAAATTCTTCCAGAGATGTTAAAATTAAACTCACAATGTTATTCATATACCATTTCTGCAAATCACTGGTATTCAATAAAGTGTTATTCCTCGTTTGAAAACTTTTAACATCCAAACTAGATTTATTCATATTAGATATAATAAACTCAGCATTAAAAATAGCATTTACCTTTATAGAATTATATTGTTCCAAATAATATTTAATTTTATCAATCACCATTTCTTTAATATCCAATAAAAATCTATGTGGATCAACATGTAGGATATTTACTATTAAACCAGTAATAATTCCCTTTTCAAAAAAAAAAGCAAATTCTACATATTCCCAACGGCAAACATTATTTCATAATGATTTTTTTATTTCACTACTACTACTATTACCACTATTGCCACCACCAGACCAAAAATTATATAATAAAATTTTCTTATAACTTTTAAATTTTGTAATTTTCGACAAAATAAGTTGTTGTAATCCTATACTTATTGTATGCTTTTTTTCATTAACACTTTTCAAATATTCTAAAAGATTTTCAATGAATTCATCACATTCTCTCATCCATTTTTGTTTTTCAATAACAGTATGTATTAATGTTAATTGTTCCGTAAGATTTTTCTCAACTCTCAATATAAGAGTATGTAAGTCGTCACTCATTTAACCGTTTCAATATTTGATCTTAGCACAGCAACCGTCGTAAAAAACAGAAACTCTTATATGAATAAAGAAATATTTTATACATATATTCTTCTATACTAAGAAAAACACATTAGTGGGAGAGTAGAATAAGTTATAAGTGGAAGAAATAAAAAAGTGGGGAAATATTAGGTATGCGGTTAGAAGTAGATTATATAACATACTTTGAAACAATGTAATCGTGTGTGTCATTTATAGAGTTAAAAGTTTTAATATATGAACTAATTTGATTTATTGATTCTTTCTCACCATTATTCTTATTATTTTTTTTTTAATTTATATGAATAAAACCAAACAAACTTTCCATTAAATTTTTTAGTTTTTCAACTACGGAGTATGTTGGACGCTCTATTCCATTTAATGATAGATCAAATTTGTCAGTCTTTGTAATAATATTACGAAATTCATCGAATTCTTCATAATTACCATCCTGAATTATATAAATCTTGCCATTGTTAAACTTAAATAGTGACATTTTACTGTTAAAATTGAAAATTGTTGGAAATACTTCATTCAGTACACTATAGCTTATATCCTTAAAAAGTGCACAATTCCAGAATATTCTCACATAATTATTATCAACGATAACGAAGATAGTACCCATATTACTTAGAACAGCTGTCTGAATTCAATCATGCGGTACTTCACTTCCAAAAAGTTGTTGATACGTTTTTGGATAACCATTAATAAGTTTCAAAGATTTTGCATTAAAAACATAAACATAATTATTAGAATATGCAGCAATCTCATCTAACGATACTTCATGTATAGCTTTAATTGATTTGAAGTCCGAGGGTAAAAATTTAAGCCAATTTGTAATTAATTGTGGATTTTTAAATTCTTTTGGATTCATGTCCAAAGACCAAAACCATTGCTTATAAATAACAAAAAGTCTTTTACTATGAATAAAATAGAGAAAATCACTCGCAGGTAATTTACAAATTGTGTTAAAATTTGAAACATCTTCTTCCTCTGATTGTGGTTTTTTATCTGAAGTAGGATTAATGGTGGTAATATTTTTCTTTCTTCGCGGTGTTGTATCTGCATTTGTTGTTGTTGGAATCATCGGACTATTTTTTACTCCCTCATCTGATTTATATAAATTATAAATATTATTTAAATCTACTGCATTAAAAGCTGACCATTCGTAGTATCGTGGTGTTGGACATAAGGATGCATTATATGCCCAGATGTATCATGATGTAAGCCTAAACTATGTCCAACTTCATGCATTAAAATCCAATACAAACTATTCAAATGTGAATTGTACGGTCCTAAACCAAAAAACCATTGTTTTTTATCCATATATAAATGAATGTCTTTTCTCTGTTGTAGTTTATCAGGAAAATATGCATGTCCCACAACCTGACCTCCTAATCTAGCATCACATTTTGTTGAATCATAAACAAAGTTATGATTAACACTTTGAAATGAAATAATTATATCTGCTTTACTTTTCTCTTGTACTTATTTAAAAGTTAAATTTGTCACAATTGCACATTGTTGAAATACTTCATGTGCAGTTTCCAATTGAGGTATACTAGTTACATGAAAATATATCACGATAATTTCTTTGTATACAATCTGTTCTCTTCCAAATCATTACTTTGCAAAAAATCTCCTAATCCACATCGGGGCCTTTCCATGAAATTAATAATTTCTTCGGTCGTACTTTCCTCGGCTAAGTTAAAGTTTTGCTTATAAACTCTTAATCCATGTTTATAGATTTCATTATCCGCAGCATTTAATGTCATACCATTGTTATTTTTGAAATTTTCATCGTCAATATAGCCATATTTTGTTAAATAATTTGAAATAAAAGTACTATTATTATCATAAAACACAACCCATAGAGAGAATATTGATATAACTGCGAATTTACGTAGGAAATTCATTTTAAGACACAACAGTAACACATGAGAGTAAATAATATACCAAAATCAGAGGAATAAATTTTTTTATTTTTATACTATGCAAACGTGTGGGCGTAGTGTGTGTGTGTGTGTGTGTGTGTGATTTACGTCAAACACTGATTACACATTTTGATGAATAAGACTGATGGGGGTAGAGGGGAAAACCTTTAATCTTAAAAATATAGAGAGAGAGAATGAAATAACAAAGAAAAAAATAAATTATTTTAAAACATTTATACCATATTCTCTTAATACTTACTGTAAGTTTTAATTTGATACATCATATTTAAATACTCTTTCTTTTCTGCTCCCTCCACTTCT
Organism: Prorops nasuta; assembly: GCF_024137725.1. Lineage (NCBI taxonomy): Eukaryota > Metazoa > Arthropoda > Insecta > Hymenoptera > Bethylidae > Prorops > Prorops nasuta. The sequence goes on along the minus strand of NW_027116804.1, from coordinate 3,527,960 downwards.
TCTCCTTCCTCTCCTACAACTCTTTCGACTCCAGAAGCTTCATTGCCTTCTGTGTTTTCACCGTCATCATACTTTTTGTTTAACAACTTTTTCTCCTGATATATGTGAAATTTAAAAGTTTTTCTCGTTAGATCTTCAAATTTGATATTCACTTTCTTATATTTTTCAAGTGTTTCACAGATTTCATCAAAGATCTCTGGATGATTTTCCAGTATATTTCGACTTATTTTCAATGGTAGTCGAAGACATTCTACAGTGTTTAACATTAATTGTATTTGTTGACCATACCTCGTTATAACCTTTGAAATTTGAATTAGCTGATATTCATGGTATAGTCGAATATTTGGTACAAATATGTTTCTCACTTTATTTACACTCAACGAAAACAATATTTTTTTTCCTTGGGTCTCCACTCATTTTCTCTCTTTTCTATTTCAATAACACTGTTTTTCACTCTCTCTCTCTCTCTTATGAATAAATATCTAGACTTTTCAATTCACTCAATCGTTTATACATCTAACTCAAAGTGAGTTATAACGACAACTGATGCATACTTAAAAAATTTGAATGGTTTTAAGGTGGGGAGAGGGTTTGAACCTCATGACCCATACATAAAAAATTTGTGGTCAATATTATCACATTCTTTTTATCTCCTCCCACTCTCTTCATTTTAAGAAAATAAGGAGCTACATGTGTTTAGTTAAGGACTATATCTTTCCCCGAGAATGATGAGTGGCTAACTCTCTTATCATAATCATTTTTCTTTTAAATAAAAAAAGACCATTAGACAGGATGTTAAAAACCTACTCATGATAGAAAATTAATTAGCATTTTAGATTACACTAAATGATTATACGCACGCGTATCCTGTTTTAAACTTTTTTCAAGGATAAAAGGAGCTACACGTGTTTTGAAGGACAATATATATCTTTTCCCGAGGATGGAAGGTTAACTCCCTTATCATAATCATTTTATTTTTAAATAAAAAACCAATAGACTGGATGAAAAATCTACGCACAATAGAGAGAGAAATTAATTATCATTAGATTACACCAAATGATTACACGCACGCGTATCCTGTTTAAACTTTTTCAAGGATAAAAGGAGCTACACGTGTTTTGAAGGACAATATATATCTTTTCCAGAGAATGAGTGGTTAACACCCCCTTATCATAATCATTTTAAAAAACCAATAGACCGGATGAAAAAATCTACGCGCAATAGAGAGAGAAATTAATTATCATTAGATTGCACCAAATGATTATACGCACGCGTATCCTGTTTTAAACTTTTCAAGGATGGAAACGGTTAACCTTTATATACATCTCTCTCTCTCTCTCTCTCTGAAAAACCACAAACAAGAGAGAAAGAAAGCGGAAAATCACACTTGCATCCTCAAAACACGTGCCAACGGTGATAACCAATGATGCGCACACGCTCTCACGCGCGCACATGCGCCATTAGTTCACAGTATCTGGACTTTTTTTTAATTAGAGTAACAGAAAGAGGTTACACATGCGTCATTAGTTCACAGTATCTGGACTTTTTTTATTAGAGTAATAGAGAGGGGGAGGAAGAAAACTCTACCTCCCTCGCTCGCCTCCAGCAATACCAACCCAAAGAAATAAAATCATCCCATACCAACTTTTTAAATCCAACGCCCCCCGGCGGCGGCTGCAGCGGGGGACTGGGCCTCACGCACCACCAGGCGGCGCCACGCCGCCTCGCCGCCAGGCAACGCCACAAAATTATTTTATAGACTCGGCGCCAGGCGCCGCCACTCGGATCTAGGGGAAAAAGTACGTTCAGAAATTTACCCACACCGCATCTAAGGAAAAAGTAAGTTCAGAAATTCATACGGTCAGTGCGGTGACATAGCCTACCTACTATCAGGGTTTCCGCCCCGTATCTTCCCTCCCACTTGGTTACGAGCTTCACGTCAACTCTATTCCTCACGTTCTCCATTGTTTTACCGAAAACCGCGTTGTTCATCAACTTGAAGAGATTCCTCTCAAATTCGTTAGTGGACGCGGTGCGCAAACGCGCGTTCAGCTCGATGTAATCGCGTAGCCAGGTGAACTCCTGAAACTTTAAACCGCGATGTATACGCTTCAGTACGAGTCCATTACGCATACATTGTTGCAGAGCGCGATAATGTATTACGTAACGCGTCTTATCGTTTAAAGTAGCCAGCAGCTTCTCCTGCCTCGCGCCTGGCGATTTCTCGCGCACCATGTAGAACGGTAGGTCCACGTGTTTGTCGTGAAGCTCGCGCGGATACTCCAAATCGACCTCCAAAATATAACCCTCGGGATGATCCGAGGGTATAGCGGAGACATCGAGATGGGCAGCGTCCTCGATCCATCGGAATTTATGGGTGGGCAGCGGCTGACACATTGCCAAACCATACAGATTGTTTACGTCGTAATACATGAGATATTTCGACGGTTTCGCCGGATCGTAGTCCCGCATGTACCGATTGTTGGTCCTCTCGTAGCGATGGGTGCACTGACTCAAACCACCGCGTATACCGCACTCTACGAACAGCAACATATACACGTCCGTGAAAAGCTCCAGCCTGATTCCCGTATGCTTCAACATCGCGTCCCAGGTGAAGCCCGGAAGCGTATAATAATGGGCTGGATCCAAGTTATAATTTTGCATGCAACTATCGCGAAAACTTTCGAAAACGTCGGTCAACAATAGGACATCGGTCTTCAAGTACAGGTCACCGTACTCCCCAAGTGTGCGCATCTGGAATTTGGTCCATACCTCTTCGGCATGATTGTATGCTTCCTCGCTGATATCGCTGTCGGTCAATCTATTGCGAAACGACTGGCGCGGTGGTAAAGCCGTCTCTTCCAATCGAGCCGGACTATCTATATAGTCGTAAGGAAAAATACCTTTCCTCGTAAGCAAGTTAAACTGCTCGACGCTCAAGTCCGAAAATTGTGAACTCAAATTTGTCAGCTGAGATTCCGCCAAGTACGAGCTCAATTTGTCCAAACTGGAGGCCATAAATTTGAACGAATTGATAAATCTCAGCCGTATATTATAATTTCGCAAATATTTGGTGAATGAAATGTATTTTTCCTTATGTACAGGCAGCAGATATACCGATCCCTCGTACAAATTAGCGATCTTCTCGAGAATAAAATGCGAATCATAGCCGGAAAAATTGTGGAAAATCACTGGAATGACATGCGAATCTTAAAAATTTAAATTACGATTATTGTGAGCCGGTCCTCTGCATCTGCCGGTCAGATGATCGTGATCGCGAATTCGAAATTGATTTAGAAGAAACGGCTTTTTGCATATATGACAAATGGGGTCATTATAGTGATGCGATCGTTCGCTAAGATTAAGATTACGCACAAGGCATGATAGTCCCCAGTTTCTCGCTCGCGATGCGCGCAATGACCTCGAGCTAGCATACGAACCATTCGATGCAGTCGGCACCCCGATGAGCATCGTATCTCGAGAGTGACGCATCAGTAGCAATTTTTAAATAATAGCCTACACTGAAAGGTTCATGTTTCTGATAAATATTACTACTACTACTACTACTACTACTGTTCGATTGTTCAACTTTTGATAATATGCACTCGAAATCCGCGTATACGACGAATGGCACTCGTTCCCCATTTTTGATGTTCCTGAAGGAAACCCAGCGATCCTCGGATTTGCTCGACAACATCAGGCGGAGATTATCGATGAGCTGCGCGCAATCCTGCTCATGCGACTCGAGCCTCTCCACTATGCAAAAGAAGTGTTGACATCTAAAAAAAAATAATATAAAATATATGCAATTATATTTGTATCATTATTATTATTCTTATTATTACATACCGATCGCATATATAATGTGCAATTTTGTTCTTGGTGAATTGGCTTCGCACTAGTCTCGAGAAATTCCTTATGCACACGAAATGTGCAGCACCCTGTTCATCGTTGACGAGAAGATTAGCATGCCTCGATCTCTTCTTCGTCACCTGAAGAGGTACAATTCTGATTTTTTCGTCGGTATTTTGCTCTTCATTCTCCAAGGTAAAGATGTTGACCGACACGTCAATATTCCTCTCGAATTTCGGGAACTGTTTTAGCGTAGTCGGAAAGGTTATGCTACCGACGTCTAAAACCGTCCGAAAATGTGGATAAGAGGACGTACGATTTGGATGAGCCGTAGGTTTTGCCGGATAGATTGCCGCCGTCACGGACCACGCGAGACATGCATTATCACTGGTTTCCAAATTTATCAGAGATTTCCTACTTGCGATAGCAGGTGGTAGAGTAATTCTACAACCCGCGTGCAACGGGTTAAAACGATTAATGTTAACTAGTAAATAGTGGATTTTTTGTAAAGCCCATCCACTATCACTCTCTTGAAATTCACTTAATTGTTTCATAATAACGTCTAAAATATTTTTCCTATACCAATCACTAAAATGATCAGTTTTATACAATATTGCGTTAGTCGTACTAACATTTTTTTCATCACTATTGTCCTTGCAGATGAATTGTCCGTTAAATACACAATTAACCTTAACACTATTTGCACTAATAAATACCTTATCTATACGCACACGAACTAATACTTCCGCGTCTACTAAAAAATCTTTCGGCTCTATATAAATACTATTAACTACCATACCGCTGCATATTCGACTTCGAAACGCCGAATCAAACTCCTCCCTGATAAGTCTTTGTACGTCATTACTACAACCAGCACCTGATTTAATATAATTCAGTTCTCTCTGCGCTCGTAGCAATAGACACTTTATACACGCGAATTCGGCGAAATTCTTTTGACGCGTTCCAACGGGAAAAGCTCGATCCGCGTTGCTCAATCGTCGAATATGCTCGCAACATTCCAATACCCATGCATCGTATTCGTTCGCACTATTAATTGTAAAAAACTTTCTATGTAAATCAGTAGACATTTTCAAAAAAAATTATTAAAATAAAATTTAAGATTCTGTCATACGGTAGGAAACAACAATAAATTAATAATTGTGAATGCACCTCTCGCGAAGAGTAACGCTCATATATATCGAATAGAGAATGGGAGTAGGGGTATCTACACATCCCATTGTTTCGTCCGAGATGCATACTGACATTGATATACTTAGATAGACATTGATAACAATTTTTTTCAGAAGTCATTTATTTTTATACACAGGGTGTCCGGTTAACTATCGCCAATCCGGGATATTCGGATAGAGGGTAAAATTTCGAGTAAAAAAGTTCGAAACACTTTGTGGCTAGCACCCTTAATTAAAAAGTTATTAGCGATTAAAGATCCTCAGTTTTAATTGGATTTGCTTAGACGGATGATTCTATTGGTCGCATTGTTAGCCCGTAAACGCTAAGATTCAGTAAAAGTTAATACTAATGCAAGCACACGGGCAGTGGACACACCCACTTGAGCCTTTGGTAGTGACCGAAAGCCGAGCGACCGAGTCTCGAGAGCAAGCGTCATAAAAACAATGCAAACATAAAAACTCTTGACAATAGTCGCAAGCTAAAATTTAAACTTTTGTAATTTTCAAGTAAGAAGTTAATAATTATCATTTTTGAATTGTATGTATTTTTACGATGAAAATGAGTCCAATCACAATATAATTACGCCAATTTTAGGATATAATTAACAGTTTTAATTAATTAATAATGTCGCTAAAAAAGTCATAATTATGTCGCGCTTCGACTTATTTTCACCATAAAAATATGAACAAATCAGAAATAAGAATTAGAAATTTGATAAAACACAATTGCAAAAGTTAAATTTCTCTTTGTTTAATGTAATGTGTTTACGTTTTTCTGTTTTTTAAATCGAGGCCTATTGTTGAATGAATAGCCTTGGGAGCTCGATAATTCTACGCGCTTGGTCGGCAGAGGAAAGGGGGAATCGGGGTAATGAAATTAAGACATTTATAAGAAATTTAACTTTTGCAATTGTGTTTTATCAAATTTCTAATTCTTATTTCTGATTTGTTCATATTTTTATGGTGAAAATAAGTCCAAGCGCGATATAATTATGATTTTTTTAGCGACATTATTAATTAATTAAAACTGTTAATTATACTCTAAAATTAGCGTAATTATATTGTGTTTGGACTCATTTTCATCGTAAAAATACTGTTACGTCCTGAGTTGTGTGGTAAACTCAAGAACAGTTTTTGTTGTGGGCTCCAATGTCCGCTGCCTACCAGCTGGTAGTAGTTGTAGGAAATTCGATGGAGGATTTTTGTATTGAGGGATAACACTTAGTTGAGCAGACTTCGATGATTTTTAATGGTTTTTATTTATTAACTGTAACAAATATAAGAGAGTCTTCCAAGACTGTTCTAGTTGAAGGTACAATTAGCACTGTCTTAAAAGCTAATCGAATTAGTCGACGACGGGTTCTGGATCGTGATCCAGGGAGATGGCTAAGCCAATCAAAACATTTATAAAATGAATTCATCCTATCTTTGACCAATAAGAATTAAAGCATCTTAGAGTGAGTGGCAGGTAGAATTCTCTCACGGACTTACAGTCGCACGATGCAAGATGCAAATGTAGGTAAAGATAAGGTCCCGGCGATGGTGCCTGCAGATTCTGGCATATGGGATCACATTCAATTATCCTATTTCTTTTAATAAAATAATTTTAATTTTTAGGGATTAATTGGTTAGGGACGTAACACTTCCCTCCTTAGAGATAGATCGTCCTCGATCATTGTTTAAGATGTTAATCCCATAAGCCACAATGCTGTAGTCCATAATTTAATTCTAGAATGATTACATGGTTTGATTATAATGTATTGGTATGTCGACCTGTGTCGAGTGACTTAAAAGTTATTAAGGAGGTTGGTCCGATTTAGAATTAACGAACAGATGTTGATACAAAAATTTGTATAAACTTAGTAGTATTGGAAAAGTCACTATATTAATTTTTAGATTGTTTGGATACTTATACAATTAGAAATAAATAAAATAATTTGTTACAATTTAACATGTAATCTTATGGGCAGGCAAATTTTTTCTCTCTTCATACTTGAAATACGCGAAGATTAACGAAAAGAAACGTGTGAACCTCTTAAAAAAAGTTAATAAATATCTAATGATTACATGAAAGATTGAAACATATCGATTTGGTAACTGTACCATCAATAAATAAAAAATTTTCTTCGGGAAACTGATGTTTTTGATAACGTCAACCTCCATTACATGAAATAGTGGCAACGTCGCAATCGCCGTAGCCCGCGTTCTTTGAAAAGCATTCATCTATGCTGAATATATGAAAGGGAATTTGAGTTGATGGTTATTTAACAATAAAAGCAAAATAAGAACCTGAACAATAATTTATTAAATATCTAATAAACATTTTATTAATCTTGAAACATAATACATTTATAATGCCTTATTTTTAAACATTTTTGGATGCCTTTGGAATATTTTATAATTAAAACTATATTGCAACATAAATACCTATATCTATAAATAACTGAAAGCCAGAAAACTTGAAAATAATATTATTTTGTAAAACTGGCGATCACCTGTTGTCTATGACAGAAGCAACGTTGCCAAATCTAACCTCTTACTACTTTAGTCAGTAGAGAGTCTACGATAAATCTGTTTTGACTTTAGACGTATGGAATCAACCTCCTTAAGCTTACATACAGTAGGCTAGAAGCGAAGGCTCGCTTTGATTTGCTTACATTTATATATAATGTTTATGATGCGCTTAAATTTATAATCTAGGGTACAGGTCTTGAGAAATAGGTGGGTTAAGGTGAGGCATCTCTTGACGAGGAATCGGCTAAGGTAGGTCATGGGAAATAGGTTTAAAGGACTCGTTGCATTTTGGTTTAGTGGAGGGAGCGATAGGGATAGCGTACGTCCTATTTCCCTGTTCGTTTTCCACGGGGTTCTCTACGTCCGAATTTGGTTTTCTTGATTTAGTATGTATTACAAAATTAGCTAAGGTATTCCATATGGCGGCGAGTAACCAAACGCTCCATCCTACCACAGAATGGATAGCGTATCCATTTATTAGAGCATCTAATACGAATTTTATTGCTTTAATTATTACGAAGATTCCTAATAATGCGGCACTAATATTTCCGATTGAGTTTAGAAAATTAAAAAACTTGTCCCATGATTTTTTTATTTGGCTCTAGAGTGTTGCCTCATCTAGCAGACTATTGATTCGTAGGTTATGATTCCCGTCATTGTGCTCTGTGGCTTCGCGAGATATAGTATGAATTATGGCGGGTTTTTCCATCGACAACATAATATTTTCATGTAGTCTTAGTATGTCTTGGTTGGAATAAATTCCACTCGCGGCCAAGTTATGAGGCGATTCGTATGTGAAATTTGGAGAGGGCGACGCAGTTAATTTCATAGGGGGGATAGCCCTACTGACTTGCGGCGTAAATTCGAGCCACGTGTTATTGATAAGATAGGTAGATGCGAGAATTTTATTGCATTCGGTATGATCTCCATTTTTAAGTAATATTTTTGTTACGGGGGTCATGAAGTAACTGTCATTGCCCTTGAAGACTGGTAGCTGATTATAACACTCAGTAGTTTCGCGTAGACTTACTTCTACCGGTAAACATTTGACAATGCGAATAGTGTCTCCGGTTCTAATTGACGTGTAACCAAATTTTCTCATAAATTAATACGCGAAATAAGCAGGATCCTGAGGTTGATAGCCTAATTGAGTTTTCAGGAGTTCATTTTTAATTTTACATTGTTCTACCATGAGTAGATTATACAATTTCGCGATCTGGTTTCTCATTTTCTTTTCGACGTAGACTATTTTAGAATTCACATATGACAGAATGTCCATATCTCGCGTGGCTAGAGAAGTCCTTTTAGTAAAGAATTTACCGTCCTTATCGTCTATAATAAATAGAGTAGGGTGTTCGGTTTTCTGTATTTTATATCCGCATACCATTTGGTAGGTACTGACGGCTAGGGCAAAGGAAGTATCCCCTATAGCAACTGAATAGATTTCTTGGCCTAGTTTTTCTAGTGTGTCTCCCCTAATGTTTTCCGCGGGCCCCTCATAAAGCACGTTATAGTACGAGAATTTGCATTGGTCCGTTTGAATTACGTCCCAGTAAGTATTACCGCCTTCTGTGTCTAGGCAGTGGCCTTCTAGATAAGTGCAACGAACTCCAGAGCGTAGTACGATTTGATTCGTCAATAAATTGATCTGAGCATCATATTCTAATATCGTGAATTTAATTACTCCGGTGACGATGACGTTATTCCAAGACCCGTAGTAATCCGAATATCTTTCGCCTTGGCAAGTGCCTTCGTTAGTCACAGATCCGGCGAACGTCACGGCACGAGAAGTAGTTCCGTTAATTGGTATTTGGCTGAAAATAATGTTTTTCCCGTTATACATGTTGGTATGAAATATTTTTAGACAAGCTTCGCGAGAGGTATCCTCTATGTATTCCGCGAGTCCTAAATTTACCATGGAAATGTGGGAGTGCATTCCACAATGATAAATTAATCTTTTCACTTCAATTTTGCATTGTTTGACAGGTATCGAATGGAAATTTTGGGACTGTAGGAGTTGGATTTTAGTTTGGGTGACCTGGGGTTTCGGAATAGGTTCCACGCATTCTTCTAATTCTATTGCATTGAAATTACTTATTTCTGTAATTGGCGTTCCACAGTCGAAGGCGATGAAACCTGAGCATGATCTTATCGCACACAGCGTCAGCGTGACGAGAACTGCGTGGTACATTGTCATCTGAAAATGTCATGCTACTTAGTAAAGGCTAACTTAACTCTATCGCAATGAACGATTTTTTTCTTATTCTTAGACATTTCTATTTCTAAATTATTACATTCTGGAATGACTTTAGTTATGAGATAAGGTCCTTTATAATTATCATCCAGTTTACCATGCTTGATATTGTTTGTAAGGTAGACGTGCTGTCCCGGTTCGAATACGACGGGGTTTACGTTTTTGTCATACCTTTCTTTCGATTTTAATTTAGACCTCTCGAGGCGCGTACGAGCGTCGTTTAGCGTTTCAAGATAACGGTTTTTTCGATTTTGCGTATACTCGTCCACTGTAATTGCATTATCCAAGGAAGGAAATTTGGAAGGGATTCGTGCAGGTTTACCAAAGGCTAACTCAATGGGAGTATATCTAGTGGCTTCGTGCTTACTGGTATTGTAATTGAATACGGCAGTGGTTATCCACTTGTCCCAGTCTTTCCTGTTGGTGTAGCTCTTGAGGTAGTCAACCAATACTTGGTGACTTCTTTCGAGACATCCGTTGGATTGAGGGTGAAAGGCCGTGGTCCTGATTTGTTCAATTTGCAAAGATTTTGTCATGCTTTTCATGATTTTCCCTACAAAATTTGTACCTTGATCGGTTAGGATAATCTTTGGGCAGCCAAACTTGAGGATTAAATGTTCCAATAGTGCGTTGGCTATATCGTAAGCAGTGGCTCTGGATAGAGGGATTGCGAGGCTGTATTTGGTTAATGGGTCTTGCATAGTTAGTATATATCGATTTCCTTTTTCAGAAATTTCGAAGGGTCCTACTATGTCCATGGCAATTTTATCGAAAGGTTCCATGGGAGTATCTGTGAGTATCATTGGTTGTTTTGTTTTTATTCGGAGCAATTTTTTTCGTTGACAAACCTCACAGGTTCTGACGAAGTCTTCGATGTCGGCCTTCATATTATTCCAATAATAATTTTTCCTTATCCTGGCATAGGTTTTAACCATTCCCTTGTGTCCTCCCAAGGGTGACGAGTGATTTTCTTTCATAATTTCGTCTCTATCTTCGAGTGACGGTATAGTGATTAATTCTTAGCAAACAGTGATTATTATGTCGCTATCTTGCATGGCATTTTTTAGTAAAGTTATCATTCTGTTCCAAGTAGTGATACCAAATCTTTCTTGATAGTTCGATATTCTGGCAGAGAAAAGATTATTTTTACCCATTTCAGTTTTTAAAGCGGAGAAAGCAATACGTAGGTCAGTTTCGTTAGGGACATTTGTAGAGATGTCAAGTATAGAAACATATATGACTTTAAAAATACCTTTCCCTTGTACAGTGACTGTGCCGATGGGATAGTTTGTTTGCTTTATTTTTGGATTTCCTATCGAATTTAATAGTGACCCGTTGGTTCTAATTAAATATATTATATGGTCCTTTCTCATGGTTAAGTTATCTCTTGATATGATTATGTTTTTCTTTAAATTGTTGAGTTCCGGATCACCTAATTCTTTTCTTGCGTCATTCTCCGAGTTATACGAAGCACAGCTAGAGATCGATGACGCGTCAGCTGACTCTTCGTGGAAGTAGCTAGGAGAGTCTTGGAGATATGCAAATGGATTAGTCCGAGAATTATATAGTTCTGGACATTAAGAGAATAGTCATCCTCTTTATGAGTAATCGTTTCTTTGATCGTCTCGGTAGATGAATCTGCAAAATTATCAGTATCATTTTCTGTCCCTGGCGTGAACAGGGCATTGGTAGAAGGGGCAATAGTAGTCTCATTAGGTCTAATTAATTCGTTTGATTTGGTGATTCTGCGTAGGGGAGTATTGGAAGGTAGTCCGGCCTCGTTTCTTGTGTTAATGATTGGCGATTCACTTGACTTCTGAGGTTGTTAGGGGTCGATTAAATCGTTTCGCAAGATAGTATCTCGGTCCATCGTAATTTCGCTGTTATTTAATTGTGAATTACTCGTGGTATTCGGACGCGTTTCTCCGGTGCTGTCAGAATCTTGGGCGATTGACCTTTCCGAGCTTGGTTCGATAGTCGTTTCTAATTCACTATCGATTGTTTTATTTTGATAGGATTGTGATTCTAGACCCTTAAGAGTTTTTGGGATTTTGTTTCTTTCCCTTAATTGATAGCGAGACCAATCTCTTTGTTCGCTAGAATTAGCATCTGATTTTCCCCGCGAAATTTGTTGTTGTGAGTAGGAGGAGGCTTTATAATCGGGGTCTTTGTTAGTAGAGGAGCTATGCGGTTCCGATGACAGGGAGTGGGGGAAGCTGTTTTGTGGTGTGCAAGGGGGATGGGTGGGGATAAGACTCTCTTAGTATGGTAGTGGTGGGGATGAGGAAGGAAAAGGTCTTATAGTGGGATCGAGTTTGGTTAGGGAGGGTGGGGGTATTTTTCACCCTATGTCACAGTTGGAAGGTCTTATAGTGGGACCGAGTTTGGTTAGGTAGGGGGTATTTTTCACCCTATGTCACAGTTGGAGGGTCTTATAGTGGGACCGGGTTTGGTTAGGGAGGGGGTATTTTTCACCCTATGGTACCGTTGGTTAGTTATCCTACGGGGACCTAAGTTATCCTACGGGGCCCTAGTTGAGGGAAGGTTTTTTCACCTCGAAGTCGATGGTTAGTTACCTTACGTAGCCTAACTATTTCCGACTCTGCTACACAGATAAACTAGGTTGAGTTAATTGCTAGTTCCAGTAGTCACCGCTAGGTGACTGCCTTCCTTAATCTTCTTTCGCGCTAATGGTATTTTAATATTACGTAATTACACACACGGGTGAACTAGTTCAATTTAATTGATAGTACCAGTAATTGCCGCTAGGTGGCTACCGCAATCCCCCCTTTTCTCGTTAGTTAAATTGTAGATAGCTATTGTGATAAGTTGCTCATATCGTGCAAGGAATTAACTTTCCATCGAGCATGGAATTATAACTTTGCATGGTTTTAACTAAATCTATGCAGCGAATTACCAAAATATCCTTTAAATGAAAGGATATAGTTTTAATAGTCTCCCCTATTGGGGAGAATAATAATTTAACATCAATTTCAGGAATATTAATATTTTGATAGGGCAACTTATTAAGTCCTAGCTGTTACTATACCCAGGTCAGGTTCACCAATTTATTAGGCCTTACAGCTCCTCACTTATAGTATGTCCTTAGAGGGTACTATTTGACCATTCAGAACCAATCCTAGACCCTCCCACTATTCTCTCCTTCTATGGACCCTCTCTCTAGACTTTCAATCAAGAAATCATTTACCTTTCTACGAGCGAATTAGTTAAAGTGATAAAAAGATGTTTGACTAAAATTATACATTCGCGGTACCACGGGATACGACTATAGAGAAGCTAGCCTTCAAGAGGAGGATGTGGATGAAAAAAAAGGAGGAGGAGGAGGAGGAGGAGGATGAGACATGGAGACTGGATGAGTAACTGATAGTAAAACTTTAGTTATTGAATAAATAAACAGTTTTAAGAATTTTTATAGCCTTCCCTGACTTATCTTTTAGCCATTTTTAGCTTTTCAGGTAAGCATATCATACGATCCATCTAACAAGCAGGCTAGGTATTAGAAAGGGAAAGAGTTGTCAGTGCACTTCATTTTTTTTGAAGGGTAAAGCAAAACATAACTTTTACCTAGACATTAAGAAGCTGTATTGGCACCATTCTAGCGATTGGAGAACTGATTGCTGAGTGTACTGATATCTTCTAGAACGGATGTGCTCGAGTACCTGACGCCTGAGATCATGTCATGATTTGTTACTTGATTTATGACCTTTTAAATCCTCGATTTTTTCATATTCTCTCAATGTTTTATATGCCTAGCTATCGAGAGGAATGTGCTCGTAAATTTTACCGTTTCACTTAAGAAAAGTCTGCAACACGTTTATGCAATTAAAAGAATTCTGGAGAAACCACTGGTAACGTGTCATGACCTGTTTGACGCAAATTTTCCCCAATTCACTTTAGAAAAGTCTACAACATGATTATGCAATTAAAAGAATTCAAGAGAAACCGCTTGTAACGTGTTACGACTTGTTTGACGCAAATTTCCTAGGCGGGCAAGAATACCCAACCACCCAAATATTAACTTCCAATAAGAATGCATCTCATCCCTTTTCATGAATGCATCTCATCCCTTCCACCATTTTTAAAACCCTCGTTGTTAGCAATCGGGAAATTTCAGTCAGTCAGTTTTCATTAGAAGCTTCAAGGAGGTGAAAGATCCAGTGCAAAGCTATATTCCGAATATATTCCTAGCTAACCACAGAAACTCTTTTGGGTGGTAAGAATTATTCTTTTATTATTATTCTCTTTTCTTGCTATTCTATTTCAATATTTTTCTTTTCTCAATTTCTATGTTTTTTCACAGAAAAATGGATTTAACCAAGATCAATGCACTTGCAAGTGTAACTTACGAACCTAAGACTTTCGTAAAGCTGAATACTTTTGAGGAGAATAAGGAGTATCAAATCACTGAATTAGTGAAAATTAAGACCAAATATGGAGAGAAATTAATAGCGAAGCTGGCTACCGACGAATGGTTCTTCCTACCCTCAAGGATGATGAAATTACTGGAGTCGCCTGAACTAATCAAAGAACTTCAAAATGCTGCATCAGCGAATACATTAAAAATCTTATATGTTGGAGGACGATACAATAATTTAGAATTTAAAGTTACCCAATGATAATCATAAGATAAATTTTGGAAATGTTTGTAAGGAATGTTTTTAAGGAATGACATCAATAAATGTTTATTATATCTTATTTATTTATTTTTTCTTTATCCCTCACTACATTAGTAAGATACATATAAATCTAGTCTATTAACTTACATTTCTTACAATACTAGTAAGCGGGTTATATTCAACGATTTTATCATGTATAATTAAACAAAACGCAGTAGTATTACTTGGAATATTTCTAGTACAATCAATCTCAATTTTAACATCAACAGTGCCTGACTTTATAGATTCATTTTGATGCGAACAATCGATGACGAAGAGAGGACCGTATTCCACGAAGTTTTTATAATTAAGCATTGGTTTCGACTGTTTTTCTCCTGTATAATATGAATGGATAAATTTAACATACATATCATATAGTACAGAATAACGGTTTTTTTCGCTATCACTATCAATTCGGTCATACGGATAAAATTCTGAATTCAGATAGACTTTAACATCACGAACAGAACTGTCATTGAATCTAAGCACCTCCATATGCTGCGTACTCTTCTTATTTTGTTTAAATGCTAGTATAACATATCGAGGTTTCTCCAATTGTGTTGCAGCTTTTACGGCCCATGTATGCCTCTGTGTTTCAGGTAGAAGTGGATATTCGTAGAGTTCCCAGGAACGAAAAGCCATGGTTAGACTTTTGTTTTGCTCAATCAAACGTAGAAATTTAAGTTTTGTATAATCATCCAGTGATACATGAGGAATCCTCCACTGCAATTTTTGCAAATCAATTTTGGAGTTGATGATTTTTCTCGAAGAATGTAGTGAATTTATATCATCACGTGCTCGAATAAGAACGAGTTCATGAAGTGCATTTATTATAACTCTTCTGTAGTCTTCACAAAAACCCAACAGCATTTGCAATGGTACACAAAAGTTGAAATGATTCGTAGACCTGTGATCTGTTAGAAACCATCCTGAATGACGTAGACTTGCACTTTCCTCAGCAGTTAAGGAGATGAGATTCTTCATGGAGCTAGTAATACCCACATTCTTACAGCAATCAATCTCAATACCATTCAATTCATAACGAATTTCATCAAACAAGAATGCCATGGAGTACAGTAAAGTCCTACGACATCTTGGGCTGTTGCATCTGGAGCACGGGTTCCAACGATTATCTTTCCCTCAATTGTAGAGATAACTTTCACAGGGTAGAAGAATTAAATCTTGCTGTTGTATAGGAATTCGAATTTCATCACTATTTCCCAATGAGGCATTTGCATAAGGATTGTATGCATGCATTTCCATTTTAGTGATGCGATTGTCGAACACCGGTTGAGCGGTTACATCTAATGGATCCATTTTTATTTCTAACGTTGAAACCCAGTGATTGTAGAAAGGTGATATTTCTTCTTGTTAATGATGCTCCAACGTTACGTTCGCTCAATGTATTTTGTCCTCCAGCGTTACCTTCACTCAATGTATTCTGTCCTGTTGCAGCAGTTGGACTGATAGGCTCATCGAGTATCGGTGATTTATAAGCATTCTTGTAAATCAACATTTTCTAATATGTAAACGAATTGTGATTTCTTCACCTCCGAAATTTACTATACGATCTTCCTGATCGAGAATACGCAAGGTGAGACGGTCAATTACTTTCGCAATGACTGGCAAGTAAATGACGTTCTTCGGTGTTTCTGCGATTTTATAACCTGGCGGAACACTCGGAAAAAATTCATGTATAACATGTCGAGGTCTACCGTTTGTGTACGCACCAGCTGTAATGTTGCATTCAATTCGTAGAATATTTACTCTTATAAAGTTTACGGGCTCGTCTGATTCAGCTAGTGTGTTCGGTTGAATAACACGATCTGATGAAAAACCCAACAAAGAGCCTATATTGTTAGGTTGTGTAAAATCAATCTGATATTTACACTTTATTTCACTTTTTAATGTATTATTATTAGCACGTAGAACAATTACTTCTTCTTCATCACCTTCGAACATCTGAGCACGTAAAAAGTCATTTATAGCATTGAGCTCATAACAACCTGTAGGTATAGTTAGCTCCTGATCATCAACGTAAAATATATTGTTTGTCTCATCAACATTAGAGATTGAATTGAATCTCTGAAAGTCTACGAGACCGAGTTCATAATGTCCATCTCGAAGATTGATCGGGGGGAAAAAATCTGACCCCAATACCGAGTCACGGCCAGAGAGTGTAACTATTAAAGACATTGTTCACGTAGAAACTTGACACATAACTGACCGCATATGCTTGAATCATACGATTGATATTGGTCGTGGTTGTAGTAGATTATAGCAGAAGGTCCAAAATATTCCACAAGTTCAATTGGTGGTTTTAAATTTCCGAAGGAATCGAAATATTTAACGTGCTTATTACGTTTAACGTAAGCGACCCAATGTGTTCCAGTACCTTGTTCGTCATCAAGATTCACAATTGCGCACTCATTGCGTTGCGCATTTTGAGGTAGAGATGTACGCATAAAGACTCCCCGAAAATGCGGTATTTTACGGCAGACGTTTGATAATTGCATATTACTAGTAGGTCCAGATTTAGGAAGTCTATTTATTTTCTTTTCCTTTTCCTTTTCACTCCCTCTCCTTTTCGACTGTATGGTGCGAGGTATAAACCTTGTCCCCGTCTCGCTTCCATTAAGTGATTGTGTCGATGCATTTCTTCCAATTGTTTTTTGGCTGCTTTGGTGTCGTTTACAGCCTTTGCTATACCTGCTGCACCGCCAGCTAATGCGTTCACCGCACTCAGCAGCGGAAGCAATGGTAATAAACCCCCCCCCCCCCGTTTTGTTTTAGTAAGTGACTTTTTCCTCAATAAACCACCTCGTTTTTTCGGTACACGAATTTTTCTTTTCTTCGTACTTTTTCTAGACACTCGCAGTCCTAAGCCGAGTTTCCGTTTTGCATTCATTGATGCCCGGACAGCAGTCGCTGTCGCTCGTTCACCTACGGATGAGTCACTAGCTATGATACGTTGTCGTGCACGACGTGCAAGTACTTTATCAGCATGATGACGCGAGGGCAGGTCCTTATATACTGAATATGCGATATCATACTCACGGCAAGCATCATCCAGAGGGTTTATTCCTCGATCACCACGTGCTAACCGTTCATGAAGGCGAGTACCTGGACCGCAATAATTGTAGCCAGGTACATGCAGCTCGAAGGGTAGTTTATTTAGCAGCTTATTGAAAAAAGATCCACAACCATATCTCATCATGTCATGCTTTCCTAACGGGTTCGTTGGCACATCCAGCAATTTTTTATTGAAGGCGGTATTCCATCAAAATGATCTTGATTAGGTAAATTATAATGTTCCGTACAGGCACGATATTGTTGCACTTCAGGATCTGCACGAATGTGCTCAGGCAATTTACACCAAACAAGTCGACTACTGTTTAGAAAGTGCTTCAATAGTAAAATTTTTGGAATGTATTCAAGCTGCTCAATAGTTAAATCCTCCAAACGTAGCACATCTAACATTAACAACGACATAATGAGAACTGATGAGATAATCTGCTTCAAGCCTATAAATAGCTTGCATGATCATAGAGTTTTACAGTTATGGATTTCGTAAAGCAACCACTGCACATTCGTGTCTCCAACGCCGATCTCTTTATTGTCGGTGGGGGTTGTGGAGGAAGGAGTAAACGTCATGGATCCCTACTTCCATCTAAAATTCGTAGTATAATTTGCGGACCTTCGAATTGCGATAAAACAAACGTACTGCTTAGTCTCGTAGAAAGTCCTAACGGTGTGAGATTTGAAAATATTTATGTATGCTCAAAGTCGCTTCAACAACCCAAGTATCAATACCTTGAACGGTTATTAAAAGGACTAAAAGGTATTGGATATTTTAAATTTTCAAACAATAGTGACGTTGTAAAGGTAACTGAGGCGTTACCCAATTCTATTTTCATATTTGATGATTTTGCTAACGATAAGCAGGATAATATCAGAGACTACTTCTCCATGGGTAGACATTCAAATATTGACTGCTTCTACCTCTGCCAGACTTATGCTAAAATTCCTAAACACATGATTCGTGATAATGCAAATCTTCTCATAATATTTAAGCAAGATGGTACTAATTTAAAACATATTTATAACGATCATGTAAACACGGATATGTCATTTGAAAAATTCAATGAATTGTGTTCAAAGTGCTGGCACCATGATTATGGATTTCTAGTGATCGACAAGGATAGTACAATTCAAAATGGTAGATATCGGAAAGGTTTCGATGAGTATGCTAAGATTAAATAGTATACCGTTTGCTTAAGATTGTTCAGTTTAGAGCTAAGTGTCCATCAAAACAAACACACATCAAATGAGTATGGAATAAACCTAGTATAAACGTGGACTAAATCTGGATTGAACGTGGATTGAACGTGGATTGAACGTGGAAAACATGGAAAGCAGGAAAATGGAAGAAAAGATGCTGCTAAAGAAGATTGCCGCGAAAAGTAAAGTAATTCGTGAAAAATATCGTGCACTCAAATCAGGAAGAGAAATTATGGAAACCAATTTAAATGAAACTTTTAAACCAATTGTTGAGCCATTGAAGAAGCTCACTGAACATAATGAGATGACCTTCGTGTCCCCGAAATATGAGTATAAACAGGAACCGCTACAGAAGTCTACTGTAAGCGATAATTCTTTGATTATTCCATCGGAACGTAAAAGAACTTATTTCTCATCGACTCCACAACGTAAATATTTCGCAGACAACTCTAGAATTAAAATTCCAACCCCTTCATCTGATGATGATGATGATGAGCAAGGAAATTCACGACCTAATGAAACATTATACCTTTCTCTGGAAGAGGGTGGGGATGAGGAGAAGGAGGAAGAGGGAGTGAAAGTGGAAAAGGATGTTAATGATTTAGCAATACCATCACCAATGCAAGCAGAAACTCCATCATCACTATTGCAAAGATCCTTAAATTTAAATAGTTCTTTGTCAGAATATGCACCAATTGGACGTAAATATATAGAGATGTTTCTGCGTAAAAATAATGATTTAATTGATGATAATTTTGGAATTGAACGAGATGCTAGACTTAACAAAATGAGACTTGGAAAATGTTCTTTTAAAGTAAATAGTAAAGATTTTATTATTATTGATGATGAGTATTATCAGGGTACTATTGGTCTATTTGAATTGATCTTCATGAAAGAGCCACATGATTATACTGAAGATGATTTAAAAACATATAAGAATATTCTTTCTCAAACTAATGTACACAGAGCAGATTACAGTAGCGAGGGAAAGCTTCGTGGGAATAAGGGTCATAAATGGAAGAAAATAATTAGCCCATTATTTCCTCCAAAGAATCTTGTAAAAGGTAGCGGTTATATGTGTGTTAATGATAAACCAGTGAACTATGTACATTGGAATGATCCGAACGAATTAGTTGAACGTTTGAGACTTTTGATAGCATCATCTGCTGCAGGACATACGAATCATCATAATGAGATACAATCAATAATTGAGGAGCTTCATGAAGAACGTATTATCCTATAAAAGAGATTAAACTTTCCATAATTTCCCAGTTGATTGTGTTACTTCACAATGTCGATAAATAAATTTGAAGGTATTTCCACTGCCAGTAATGTGAGAAAATATTTCCGCAAAACTGAAGATGAAACATTAAAATTTGATAAACGTATGAATCCATTTAATGCTAAGGGGAATATTATTTCAAATTTAGGATTTGATGCTACTGATGAGAAATGTGCTGTGAATATGCGTGTTCTGCTGGATAATATGAATGCTGTACGTGAGAACCTTAAAAATGAAATGCAAGAAAACAGTGATATTTTAAGAAGTATTGCGTTAAGACTGGATGAAACCGAGTTAAGGCTGAATGATTTTCGAGTGAAATTGAGTAATTTCATGCAGAAACATGCTGAAGATAATGCAGATTTAAAGAAATATGCATCAATTTTCATGGAGAATCAGACTAAAGAGGATGCTGAATCAAAGAAACATATAATGAAGATAATGCGGAATTAAAAAAAAAAGTGCTATTTTTCATGGGGAGAATCATGCTAAGGAGAATTCTTCTTGAAATAATTCGACAAAGAGTTTTATTAGGAAAAAGAAACTTTTACTACCATCAGTGCTCGTTGTACCCTTGTAAACCCAACACATACCTGAAGAGTTATGGATAGTGAAGAAAAGAAAAAATTGGTCGAAGAACTGCATGTACCTGCAAGACGGAATTTTCAACGTAGAAGAGTTATAATACGAGGCTTCGATGACCTCTGGCAAGCAGATCTGGTTAATATGAAGAATTATACTGACGGAGGTTACCACTATATTCTCACAGTTATTGATGCATTGTCGAAATTTGGATGGGCAGTAGCACTAAAAACCAAAAGTGGCAAGGAAGTGACAGACGCATTTACGAAGATTCTGAAAAGTGGGAGATGTCCCAAAAATTTGCAGACAGATGATGGCAAGGAGTTTTATAATAGTGATTTCAAATCGCTTATAAAAAAACGTAGAATAAATCATTACTCAACATACAGCGTATTGAAAGCTACGATAGTTGAGCGCTTGAATCGCACGCTGAAGACTGCAATGTGGAAACGATTTACGTTGAATGGAAATTATAAGTGGCGAGGCATACTGCAGCGACTAGTTGAAGACTACAACGCAAGAAAACATCGTACTATAGGAATGCGACCAGTTGATGTGACGCCAGATCATGCTAATATGCTCCTGACTACAGTATACAATAATATAAAGATTGTTGGCCGTGCCAAGTTCAAAGTAGGTGATTTTGTACGAATCAGTAAATACAAGAATGTATTCGCAAAAGGATACACACCAAATTGGACAACTGAAATATTTGAAATTATAAAAGTGCAGAAAACAAATCCTGTCACATATTTACTTAGAGACTCTAGTGGTACTGATATATACGGAGGATTCTACGAATATGAACTTTTAAAAACTGGTAATCCTAATGTATATCTAGTAGAGAAGGTATTACGTAAGAAGGGTGATAAGGTCTTTGTGAAGTGGTTAGGATTCGATAATAAACATAATTCATGGATAAATAAAGATAATATTTTGTAAAAACAATATTTATTAATAAAATTATTCAATTTAAATATAATTAATTTATTCTTTAATGACCCCATGGTAGAGTCGATACAGTTCCGTGCACGATATAACGCTTATCATCGTATGAGCTGAGAGCTACTTTCCGTTGCGTAATCGAATAAACATTATGCAATTTTGAGCGAATTAAATTTTGATTGCGGACTTGTACAGTAAAATTTGTTAAACAGTCCTTATAGTCCTCGAAGGTTATGTTTCTAGCAACAACGTAAGTCTTAATACCTTTAACTTTTTTGATAATTTTATTTTGTACTTTAAATGTGTACATTTTTGATCTCAGTCCAATAAACTCTGTCATTATCTGCCCATTATTCTCATCTTTCATCAGCCCAGGGACTTTTTTATTTACTAGAGGTAAATTGTACTGATTGTTGGGAGAATAATCGCTTGTATCGAATCTAGCAAGATTCTCCCTCAGAATAGTGTAAATATCATCACACTCAATGCTGTATATTAGACTATCCGTATCGGTATATAACGCTTTACATTTGCTACCGAACGTAGAAAGCATATAATCATAATGAAAATCATACAAACATGTTTTCGAAATATCAAGAATGCTCATACCTACGTATATAGGCTTATCGAATTTAGCTGCTAATTTTGTTAATTCAATCGTGACCAAATTCTCACTGAATATAGTGCGACTGTGAAAATTAGGCTTAGCAATCATTGCTTCAGCACCTATGTTTTAAGAGACGTATGATATAAGTTACATTCTATTTATTTAACTCTTGTAACTGTAAATATTCCTTTAATTTAAAATTTTAAATATTATGAAGAAAGTTTCTACAGTTATATAACTATTATTTTATATAGAAATAACTACAATAATCATATCACAATTATTTAACAGTTTATTATGGCACGGAAATTGTTCCTTTCTGTAGCTATACTCCATTAGCACAAAAATGATTTTCAAACTATTTGAATTACACCAATTTGAAGACACGAGAGATCATTCTGTACTGACTTTGATTCAACAGTTTACACGCAGGTTTTAAAGATTACCTGTGTAATTAGCCATGTGTGTAATACTTGCATTGGTATGACTTTGCATTTCTACAGTTTGGACAAAGCAAAAGAAGAATAAGTGGAATATAAATGAAGTTTGTATGTTTATATACATCCTTGGATGAAGGATAAATGCATCCAAAGTAGTATCTATAAAAATGAATATTTCTCATAAATCATTGTATATATTGTAATACTATGTTACATACGTATTAATCAAATATACTTATCGGAAACACATGCGCGAACAAAAGAAATCAAATTCTTTCCTCACATCTTTGAGAGCTACTTCTTAAGGCATTGTAACAATAACAGCACCTGCTTTGCCAGCACATCTTATATACCTTACTGTTGACAGATATTCATCTGATGTACTAAGAAGTGTATGCAATATATCAAACAATTTTAATAGTACCAATCAACTTCTGACAAAAATGTATACTTAACAGTGTATTTTTTTAGGATCATTCCAAATAACTGCAGCTCTTGAATTCTCAAGCACAAAGTCAATTGACATCAAGGATAAATTATCTTGCTATATAAACACAAGAGAGCAGATGTTTATTTTGTTGAAGATGTTGAACATCACCAACTGGCCTTCAGTTTCACTTGTCTTTATTCGTATATACGTCATAACTTGTTTAATATTGCATATAGATAATTTTAACACACTGTCAACTGTATTACTCTACAATATATATTTCAAAATGCCTAAAAATCAAATCAATCCATTAAAAATTAACAAAAATGGTTCCACATACATCCAATTTCCAAGTTTTACTTACAATTTAAAAATAATGCATACGAGCCAATCTTCATACTAGTTTTATTAAAAGCTCCATTAAGTTCTGCCTACTGCATTCAGATTTTTCTATGCTTGTCTCAGCCAAGACAATTGGCAATAAGATTTGTTATTTAAGCTTCTATCTATTTTGTTATACATCCACCCATATTGTGAATTATGTTGGTAAGTTTTGTCTAAAATAATTGAATATTTAAAGAAACATCTTTTCATAATTTTAATAAAAACAAACCAAACAGAACCTTACCGATTCATCCTTTTTCCTCAATCTGGTAAATTCAATAACTGAGCCTAAGATGGTTTGAGTATTATAAGCTAGGCAAGGATTGCCTTTTTTCCACCAACTGCAATACAGCAGTAGGACTTACCAGTTTAGGACAAAATAATTTAGCAAGATTTCTACATGTATCTAATCTGCTAGCCAACCAATTTTTCTTTACATATACTCCTAAAATTAACTTTGCGCACCAACCAAATTTAATTAAAGTACCTGTAACAAATGATATTATTCACAAAGCATCGCGTTTTAGTGCGTATTATAAATAATGATCAATTTTTACTTATCTGACACAGATTTGAATATAACCCCCGAGCTGATCTGTCAAATTTGTGTTTACCTAAATCTTTTACTACTTAACGGGATCCCTCAAGCCCTCTGTAGCCAACATTACGGAACGAAAAACGAGAGAAAATTGTCCAGCGCTATTTTTCGACCGATTTCAATGTTTTTTAGCTTGTTGGAATCGTTAGGACTCGCACCGTGTCATAAATAAAGCCGTATTTTCCAAAAAACGTAAAAAAAATAAAAGTGTTTAAAAATTTGCATTAATAATATTTAAACGCAAAACAGATTGAAAAATCGGGCTTCTTTATGACGATGTGCCAGACCTAACGATTCCAACAAGCCCAAAAACATTGAAATCGGTTGAGAAATAGAGCCGTACCATTGTCCCGTGTTTCTGAGGTGGACGAAAAGCAAAAATTTTTAGGAAGGAAGCTAGGCTTCCTCCCCTCTCGCGGCTCATGCTAACGAGTTCCCCCACTCTAGCATCGAACCTTACTGCGAAGATTTCCTCTCATATTTACGCTATTCCCCTATCTTTAGCTATACATATATAAATACTGCTAAAATAATGTTGAGAACATTTCATCTTGCCGATATAATGAAATTGCTAAAAAGGCAATTATCATTTTGAAATAAAATTGTAGAAAAGGAGATTTCGTAATGCTTGAAATATAGGGCATACGGCGAAACGCGGGACAATGGTACAGTCGTATTTTTCAACAGAATTTGATGAGACTAGTAATAATTAAAGCCATTCTTCATGTAGATTGTCCTAAAGAGCTCGCATTTTCGATAAAGATTATAGTTTTTCAGCTATGAACGATTGAAGTTGCACGGCGCACAAATACATATTTCCTCTCTCGCTTAGATCAGCTGTTGCGCACGTCCATCTTCAATCGCTCATAACTGGAAAACTATAAGCTTTATCGAAAATTCGAGCTCTTTAGGACAATCTAAATGAAGAATGGCTTTAGTTATGACTAGTCTCATGAAATTCTATTGAGAAATACACCTGTACCATTGTCCCGCGTTTTGCCATAATTTCAGGTCTTCAAGCGTCACTAACTCGTAAATTCTGCTATTTATTTCGGAACAAATAAAATTACGATTGCACATTGAAAAATTACATTAAAAGCTCTCGATAATGTACATGCTGCTATGAGTATTTCTTAATCTTATGAAGCTTGTCGTAGAAGGTGCAATGCAATTAATTTAGAAGGGCAATTTCGCGATTGAAAATAAGACCCACGTACATACATGGTAAACGCTATGTGTGTTTGTTTACAGTACCCACTCCACGAGTCACTAACACAGTTGCACCTATATGTATGTAGGCCTACTATGCTGGTGTACAATGACCGGCAGAAATGGCGTCCCTTGATGCATTTAGGAACCGCGTTTTAGGATCCTTCACTGTATACTCTATTCTGCTAGGCGGAGATAGGGGAATGGAACGCGATAACTATAATAGCTCATCTATCTCGCTCTAAATGCGTGAGTGCGAGAGAGAGAGAGAGAGAGAGAGAGAGAGAGAGCTTTATACGGCATAGCAGGGCAAGCCAGGCATCCCAAGGCTTATTTCTATATGTGCCATTGCTTATGGCTATCTCTCTCGCTCGGTAAGAATCATTCGTCCGTCCTTGTTTAGGTCAGTTCTACGCCAATGGATACTCTCTAAAGAAGATTCTCTCAGGTGACACCATTGAAGACTGCGATTACAGCGGGGATTTTAAAATAATGTGCACCTGTCACTGTCAAACTTCAATATGAAAAATTATTATCACTTACAGCGTTTAGTGCAATTAACATTATAAGTCTGGATTATTATGTGATATTCTGTAATGCACATATATATATACTTATTTTAATTTACTTTTAATTTTTTAAACCAATAAGTTATTGGCATTATAGAAGAAACTCATTTAAATATAAGAATATACTGGTTTCCACTTATGTAACTTTTCTTGTAAATATAACATAATTTTAATTAATAAAATTCACTCGTTTATTAATCAGACTAAGAAGAGTTATTTCTTTTAAATTTTAACATGTATAGAATAATATCCTAAACGCGCACACTTAACTAATTATTATTAGAGAAATATTTTTATAATCGTTACACATTGATAATAATATATCTCAATATCCTTCAGTTTAAAATATCATTTACATTGAAGAAATTGTAACGGTATTCCCGTCAGTGTGAGGGGCCACTCACACTACGAGTTTTCCCATTACCTTCGCCCGTCCTTTTCTATCGGTATCAGGGCGCCAGTTGGTCAGTTGGGTGGCCAACAACCCTACGTTATCAGTTGGGTCCTTCGATCCCATTCTTTATGTATCTCATACGGCCCTGCGGCCATGCATATGGACGGTAGCGGTAGCCAGGGTCGCTCAGTATGCTAGGTCGTGGAGAGAGGGGAGGGTTCTTTACGGAAGTCCGAGCCTCGCAGACCTGCCTGCTGAGGGGCATACATTCATCCCTCACCACCCATACCCAGGCGGTGGTGAGGAGTGCGGGAACATGCGGTATCATTTGCCAAGCAGAGAGTTTGCCAGGAGCGGACCACCACGGAGGCAATGTTCACGGCCCGTCCAGCCATAGCGCAAGCCTATGGGATTACGGAGGGCACCGGGACACATTCCAACGGGCTAACTACGCCCCTGCACAACCCACTATGCTTTGGCCGGTATCCAGTCGTGACGTACGTGCAGGCTGGCCTATAGCACACGCCTCACGTACGCGAACCGACCCATGGCTGTCTGAGTGCCGCGTCACGCGCTCACCAGCACGCACGGACACATCAGCACAGTCCCATGGTCGCGTTCCGACTGCCTGCTATGGCAGTCTGCGCACGACATTCGCGCAGCCTGCTTGACGCGCGTAACCAGCGTTCAAGCCAGACTCGATGTTCTATTTCCCCTCCTCGTGGGGACTTATAGACACTGTCATTCCTTTAGGACTCCCCGAGGCCGTTTCTCCTTATCTCAGGTTACCTTGGATTGTTTGGCATGGCCCTGCCTTACTTCTCAGGACAACCTAGACATCGTTTACTGGAGCGCCGGTCTTTTAATCCGGGCCTCTGCCTGTCAACGGGGTCTATCCTTGACGTTAGCTATAATCCACTCGTGAGCCTATCTCACGAGTCGGTAACGTAGGGATTAATAATATCCACTGTTCGGTAGCTTTTATACTTTTTATTCGGTATCTCGCATACGTAACGGGGAACTTCGTTACAATTCACACTGGACCATTGTTGGTCAACCTCATTTTCTCAGACGTTGACGCAAACCTAGGTAATTTGCATTTGATGAAAATTAGTAAATCTCTAAAAGAATTTTGCAAATATAACTTTGCCATATCCAGAGCAAATCAAATGACGGTCAAATTAAAATTTGATAACTACACGCAAGCCAATAATATCGTAGACTGTCAAGAGAAAATAGCCTACAAGGGGTAGATATTGTACATTCCAAACTTCGCAGTCACAAAAGTTGGTCTAGTTAGACACGTTTTAAATGACATTGATTCGAAAGATCTAATCTATAATATAAATTCTAACTCTAGAAATGTTAAGGTTATCAAAATCGAGAAATTAACTAGATGGGACCCATCTAATAAAGTCCCCATACCGACTAACTCAGTTAAACTTTATTTTAATACGAACATATTACCGGCTTTTATTTACATTTTTAACGTCAAATTAAAAATTAAACCATTCATAGAAAAAATTAAAAAATGCTTTTCGTGCCAAAGATTCGGACACACATCCTTTCAATGTAGAGGCCATCCTAGGTGTAGACAATGCTGCGGAGACCATACGGCAGATGAATGCACCAATCAAGCCTGTTGTGGTAACTGTAAGGCAGAACATTTGGGTTTGAGTACTCTATGCCCTTTATATAGGTTACTATTACTAATCAGAAAAATAAAAGCTTATAAAAATTGCTCTAATCAAGAAGCAAAAAAATTTATATTCGAGAATAACCTTACCTTCGAATACGAGGTAGATATGTATTTTGAAAACTCCAACAGAGATCACAACAACCTTTTATACAAACGGATTGAACTATTTTATAGTAAACAAACCGTCCCCGCGGTCGAAAAAAGAAGAGTAGTTAACTATAAGGAAATAGCCGAACCTGAAATACTAAATACTAATAACGTTAACGGCAGTAAAGGCGTTGAAGAAAGTGTAGTCAACACTCCAAACCATATTTTTAACACAATAAATTTGCCTGCTGATACGGATTGCAACCCCCTAGCTGACCCTAAGGAGTATGATATAAACCTTGACAACATTTCCCCTCCGGTAGAATTAGTAGATATAGCCAACATTGATATAGATAAAGTAGTACACAATATCATTATACCTGAAAACCTTAATTCCTTTCAAGAGAACAAATGGGATTCTCCACACTCCTATGTAAATGAAGAATACATCCAAGACTTCTCTCAGGATAGTCATTCACTCAATGCAGAAAACGAAAGTTTGTCCGGGAATGTAGATAAGCCCAGTATATCAAACTCCGTTTAAAAGTTAAGTAAAAACCCAAAGAGCCTTAAGTTTAGAACTCTTAGTAAAGAAGAGGCATATCCCTATCACTTTCATAAAAATGAAAAAAGAATCATAAGTGATAAAACTATAATTAAAAAGTTCAAACTTAGTAAACAAAAGGCCAACTAGTTACCATCTATACGTTATTCTTCTAGAGTTATTGACTATCCACATCTATGTTTGTTTACATTGTTAACTATATCATTGACGTTTCCTATCCCCATGTCTTAACCAAAACCCATAAATGTAAATATTACCCTATGGAACGCCCGTTCGATTTTATATAAGAAAAACTCTCTGACCCAAATGACAAACAATCTAGAGATAGACATAATAGGAAAAACGGAAACTTGGTTAAAGGATAACGATCCTTTTTACTTTAGTGGTTTCAAAATTTACAGAAAAGATAGAGCCAACGGAATAGGAGGTGGTGTTGCTATTCTCATTGCCAACAGGCTCTTGCCCTTCTGGATCCACAACCAAAAAATCCACGACTGTTTTAGCGAATCTATCATAGTAAAAATTAATAGAGGATCCGGTTCTTTATTTATCGTTCTTATCTACAATCCCCCAAGTAAGAATACTAGTGAAGAGGACTGGAAAATTCTTATAAACGAAATGAATAGAATAACTAACAACGGTAATAATTTTATTATAATGGGTGATCTTAACTGCCTAAGCCCAGAGTGGGGTTGCCATAACAAAAGCAGTGGAGGAGCTATCCTTAGTAGAGTTTTGAAACTATTTGACTTAAGAATTTTAAATAAGAATATTTCCACGTTAAACAATAGGGTTAACTATCTTAGTATCCCAGATATTTTTATAGGTAAGACTTGTTTCAAGTGGGTTGTTGAAACTTCGATTGATAGCTCTAACTTCGACAGCGACCACTTCCCTGTTTTGTTAAAAATTAAAAATATTGACATAAATACTCTAATTCGGTCTAAACCAAAACTATCTCTTAAAAAACTGAATACTAAGGACTTTGTTGAATCGTGCTCTAAATACCAGGGTACATATCCTATAGATGAACATAACTACAAATTAACTTACACTAAACTGATGGAATTTATTTTAAACTCTTTAATAAACAGCGGGGCTAAAATATTAGGAGATTTTGGACAAATAAATAATAAGAATAAACTCAACTATAAGAAAAATGGATGGTGGGACGAAAAAGTTCAAGAGGCGTGGCTATACAAGAACTCTTGTTTCAAAATATACCTATGTAATACAAGTGAAGGTAACTATATGGAGTTTAGAAGTAGTAATAGAATTTTCAAGAATTTATGTACAAAAAAAGGGACTCCTTTAATGACTTCATGAACAAAATTAGTCCCAATTCGAGACTAAGTGAAATATGGAGTACGGTTAGGAAACTTAAAAATTCAAAATATCTGAATAATATTTCGCTTAATGAATTAATAGATGAAAATAAAATGGAAAAAATGATAGAATCTTTCACTAACAACGATGGAGACGACTCAAGCTCTAACCCTTCAGAATTCCTTCATAGTGAAAATGTTTTTCTACATAAATTTAATACAGCCCCTTTTACTATTATAGAAATTGGGAAGACCATTGATAACCTTCAAGACTCTTCCTCCCCAGGACCAGACTTAATTAATAACTCTGTCATTAAACTACTACCTATAAATATTGTAACTCTTATTACTAACATCTTTAATTTTATACTTAAAACCGGTACTCCCCCGATCGAATGGAACAACTGTAACACAATTCTAATTAAGAAAACAAATTCCGATAAGTTTCACCCGATCACCTTACAGAATAATATCAAAAGAGTCTTTGAGAAATGTCTCCAAAAAAGAATAAACAGTTTTCTGGAATTGAACAACATTATCCCCAAACAACAATTCGGATTTAGATCCAACAGCTCATGTGTCGATAACCTAATATTATTAACCTCTAAAATATACAAATCATTTATTCTAAGATCTAATACGTTGGCTCTGTTTTTAGATATTGAATCCGCATTTGACAAAGTTAGACCTAAAATTTTAATCAACACTCTTATGAATACGCAGTTCCCAGTTTCTGTCCAAAAATATATTTATCAGTCGGTTAAATGCGCGATATAAAATTTTACATCGAAAACAAATTCATTGGTGAAGGTAGCTCAAAAATAGGATTACCTCAAGGATCTTCACTTAGCTCGGTCCTGTTTAACCTGTATCTCCACGAACTACCTTTATTTCTCGAGAAGGACTGTAGCCTTATTCAGTTTGCAGACGATATAGTAATCCTGAGTTCGAACATCGATAAGACTAAAGCTGAGACAAGCCTAATTAACTCCTTTAATAAAGTATGCGATTTCTTAGAATCCTTAGGCTTAAAAGTATCTCAATCTAAAACTGGATTAATGCACTTCACCAGGAAAAGAGGCATAGTTAAAATAAATAACATTAGGACCAACGTGGGTAACATAGCTAGCACAAAACAACATAAATTCTTAGGGGTAATCTTTGATGATAGACTTGTTTGTGATCAACATTTGAAGGCTAATCTCAATAAATTTAAAAAACTATACAATTTAATCTCATGGTTGACCCACAGCAAATGGGGTTGCCACCCTGATTCTCTAATAAAAATTTTGAAATCATATGTCAGACCGGTTCTGGAATGGGGTACGCAAGTTTGCTTAAACCCTACCCATAGGTCTATCACGAACAGATACAATTCTTTAGTTTTAACTTATTAAAACAAATTCTAGGGGTATCAAATTCGGCTCCCAATTTAATCACCTTATTTCTGTCAGGAGAAGTTGACATTCAGACCAAAAATACGATTTCATTGTCAAAATTGTTCCTCAACCGTTTGATCCTATTAAATGACCATACTATTACATTTGTTAAAGACCTAAGTGATACTATCAGTAGCAACCCTCACTCCTCCAATAGATACAGACCGTTTTACGTTAAGGTGTTTGAAGATCTTCAAGCCTGGCAAGGGAACCTCCCCAAATTTAACATTCTCCCTGAACATTGGCTTGGGGCTACTGGAGTGGCCGAAAATCTAATCAAAGAGGTGAACATTGGACGGACAATTAAAGACTCCCCAAACCCGGATCACATGTTCGGTCTTCAGTTCAGTCTATTTGAGGCTGCTCAGGGTGGCTTCAGGGATGTTTTCTTCACAGACGGTTCCAAGTACAATAACGGACCTAGAGAGAATGCCTGCAGCGCTGCAATTATTAGCTCCAATTCGGACCAGTCAATAAAAATCAACCTACATCACCTAGCAGACATATTCACGGCCGAAATGGCAGCCATTTGGAAGGTCGGAAAGGTCATATTGGAGACAGTTAACATAGAAGAGCTAACTGATGTGTCTTTTGCGATCATCTCCGATTCACTAAGCGTAATTGAAAAACTGACCAATGGTAAATTTAGGGGATTAAGCAACTTCTTTGTGGTGGAATACATGAGCATAATATTCAAATTGGCACAAAGTAGGATCAAAATATTTCTAATATGGATCTCTAGCCACAAAGGGATTGAATACAATGAAAGAGTATACAACTTGGCTAGAAATAGGAACGTGTCCCCTAATATGAAATTATCGATGTTGGATACTAACTCTATATTTAATCACATCAAGGACAACTTAATTATTAAATTTATTAATACCTTCTTAACTCCAAGGAATAAAACGGAATCAGAGTTCTTCAAAATTTACAACAAAGTCAAGTTCAAAAACCTCATATGGAAAGGATCAAGATTATCTAGGAAAGAAATTGTTCTACTAAATAGGCTTGTAGTCAACCAATTTATCTGTAAACACTACTTGTTCAAAATTGGAGCTCCCAACTCCCCATATTGAGATTGCAGTGCAACCTCTATACAGGATGTTGAACATTTAATACTCTACTGCAACTTGACAGAAACACATAGAGCCGAAATCATCAGTATACTAAGGAAATACGATATTATTACAAGTTACAACAGTATTAAAATAGTTCATGATTTGGAAGAAAATGACTTGAAAAATATATGCTCCATTTTAAATAACATTTCTAAGATGACAATCCAGATATAAGATAGTATACGACTATAGGATAGGTGCCCCATTGTTTAGTAAGTTGTCAGGCGAAAGTTGGTAACAGAGTTCCCCATTCTAGTACTATTGGCTATACATAGTGGGTGCATCCAGAATTCCAGAAGCACAACCGCTCAGTGAGCGCTCGGTGAGCGCTCGCCAAATCCCCTAGACAAAAGTACTGGATGAAACTGCTCATTAAGCTGCTCAGAGTGAGCGCCCGCCATTTTCGTGAGCCTAATTTTCAGTCGCTCACTCAGCCTCACTTTCTGCTCACTTTGAAGTTTTCGCGCGAAATTTAAAAGTTACTTAACATCCCTAGATCAGTAAAATAAATTTGAAATGGTTGCAAGTAGTCTGAGATACCGTTTCGTTGTAAAAAATTTCCTATTTTCTTTTAAAAGTGAAGAAACTTTGATTAACTTTTTAGAAAATAAAACATGGCATTTGAGCAGCAATACAATATTAATAAAATATTATATGCAATTACAGAAACGGAGGATATTAATGCAAGAATAAATAATGGTAAGGTTAAAAGATAAAAGCTCATTGAAATCTGACTATTATATATATAAAAAGTATAGCTGTAATATTATGTGCCTTTTATGTATGAGTGAGCAATAAGCGTAATGTCCACACGTCCAGTATATCGCTAAGCGCTACCAATCGGCTACTTGTGAGCGCTCAGTAAGCGCTCACTGAACAGCTGTGCTTCTGGATGCACCCTATATCGCTTAGCGCTCACCAATCGGCTACTTGTGAGCGCTCAGTAAGCGCTCACTGAACAGTAGTGGGATTCTGTAACTCTTAGCGACAACTTTCGGTATCATTAAGTCCAGTTACCGACAGAAATCGCTAAGTGCGATTCTGTAACTCAGAGTCAGCGATGATTGTCGCTTGTAATGTCGGTACTGTCGGTAACCTACCGAATCCTACCGAATAAACGTACCTTTCCTTTTTAAGAAAACTCTCAGTTCAATCTTAGTTAAGCAACGGAGTTACGAACAATTGAAGTTAATATAAATTGTACTAAACCGAATCATTTAGCTGAGAATTGATATTTCACTGAGTTTTTTATTAAAAGGAAAAAAAATAATATCGTTATAACTTAACAACGACCGAGATAGATGTCGCTAGAGGTTCAACGGTACTAATATAAAATTTATCCGACGAATAACTTTAATAAACCTTTGCTTTTCCTTGCAAGCATATCACCAAAAACTCATAATGCTCGTAATAAATAATATATACCACATCAACTATTATATTGTGAGTGTTTTTGGCCTCAAGTGGGTCAAACCCCTTAACGACAGCTGTCGGTATCGCTAACTACCGACAGTTATCGCTTGCGCTAACGAATGAGCGATTCTGTAACTTTAGCTTTACGACAATAGTCGGTGCAACTCATATTTGTACGATAACGATAAAATTCGTTAAGGTTCTAGGGAAGCTGGTAATATTGGTGTATTAATACCAACCGAAATAGGAATTTTTGTGTTACTTGACTATATCATTTTTGACTATAGCAATTCTTACCATAGCAAAATTATCATATTTTATTTAAAAGAAGTATTAAAACGTAAGTATATTTTAATTAAAATAGGTATTAAAAATTAATGTTTTAAGATTTTTTTGAGTTAGACAATGTACAGTTAGTGCCTGTGTGCTATAGTTAAATAATACAATTAATTCTATATTTTAGAGAAAACCTCTGCATATATATATATATAGTTATTTTTAAATATAAAAATTGGAAAAATATTAAATTTTATTTCCTACGATTTTTACTGTAAGCCTTAATTTATAAAGAAAATTTATTGTAAGTACTTTTTTGTGATTTCTAAACATTAATTTAAGAAATATTTGTGACATTTATTATATTTACTTTCTCGGTAAACTTCTACCGACGCCTATCACGGTCGTCGTTAAGTTAACGATAGAATTCGGTAGCGACCGCCATTTTAACGGCAATTATCGAAAACTTTATGTTACAGAATTGCTCTTAGCGATATCTCTCGGTAACTCGATTCAATTACCGAAAGTTGTCGATAACTAGTTACTGAATCCATATAGACGGAAGTTACCGAATCGCTCTTTTCGTTACTGCAACCGACAACTATCGGTAGTTAGCGATACCGACAATCATCGCTGGGAAGTTACAGACAGAATCCCAGTACAGCTGTGCTTCTGGATGCACCCAGTGCGTGTAGTGAGGGTGCGTTCCAGGTTACGCTTTAAGCGCTTAGAAAGCATTACAGTGGCGCAGCGCTTTAAAATCGTTCCGACTCGTTAAGGCGCACTCACACCGCACTGAGCGCTTCTAAGCGCTATTGCAATTTGGAACGAACGCTACGCACTCATTACTGTTGTGAATGGTAAAAAAAATAATTAGAGGAGACAGCTAACCGCGTTAAATTTAAATACAATATTGAACATTTGGAGTTATAATAATGTCCCTTCAAGAGAAAGTGAAGAAAAATATTCCTATTCTTACTTTCCTTATAAATTTACAGTGTTTAACTGATCCTTCAAGTGAAAGTGAGAGTGAGGACGAGAATATTACTTTAACCGATAAAAGAGTATTATTTTTTCAACTAATGGGAACTAAAACTCGCAAGGAAGACATATCATTTCAAAAAATATATGATTTTGTCGAGCGTGTCATTCCGAGTTATTCAGATAACATGTTCAAGGATCATTTCAGGTAAATGTATTTCGTATACTATATTACACGAATTTTGTAATACTAAATTCATTACACCATATTAGATTACAATATAAGTATATTTTATTTAATATGTATAGGGTACATCCAGCAACATTTGAAGTCAATTTGTCACTCATTGGGCCAGCACTTAATTCAACAGGCATTACATTTGGTAAAAAACCAATCTCAGCGAAAAAGCAATTGCTTATTGCTCTCTGGTTCATGTCAACTCCTGATTCTTATAGGTATTTATGAATTATTTTTATACATATGTATAAATTACCTGTAATGGGTTTATATTATTTATTAATAGTTATATTTTATTACACTTGTACTTTCATGACTACACCCAAAATAGAATAATAATAATGAGACATACGTTATTTCTATGTAAACCAGAATTTCAATTATGAGTCTTGTTAAAATAATTGCATTTTAAATTGAAATGAACTTGTATTATTACCGTGTAATAATTAATTGTAATACTTGTAGTCAGTCAAGTGTTATTTGTAATCCTGTTTTCTACGTTTTCCATATCCTTAATTATACTTTCTCAATAGTTAATGCAATATGTAAATTACAAGTGAGTAATAATTTTATAGCTTGTGCTGGATTGATCAATACAATATAGGTATTATACTGTTTAAAGCGCAACAGTAAAGATATCAAGAATAGGTATAAAATGGCTGGTGGTTACTTATAATGTCATTTATAATTTTAAATAATTACAGATCCATTAGTGTGAAATTTGGAATTGGCAAGGCAACAGCGTTCCGAGCTGTAAGAACGTGTTACGTATGCCCTTCATTGCATAGCATATAAGTTCATTAAGTGGCCTAAAGAAAATACATCAACTGTTTCGGATGGTTTTAAGAAGGCAACGGGTTTTCCCAACGTTATTGGTGCAATCGATGGGACTCACATTAAAATACGAGCACCAAAGGATGATACTGCCTCCTACATAAATAGGAAAGGCTATGCTTCCATAAATCTGCAGGTTGTGTGTGATTCACTTTGTATGTTTACTCATTGTTATGAAGGTTAGGCAGGTTCCGTTCATGACGCTCGAGTTTTTAGGAATTCTCCTGTAGCT
The DNA here is from genome assembly GCF_024137725.1 of Prorops nasuta. Classification (NCBI taxonomy): domain Eukaryota; kingdom Metazoa; phylum Arthropoda; class Insecta; order Hymenoptera; family Bethylidae; genus Prorops; species Prorops nasuta. The sequence goes on along the minus strand of NW_027116804.1, from coordinate 3,491,543 downwards.
GACTTTCTTAATATGCCAAATAATTTTTTTCCACATGATTCTCATATCATTGGAGATGCAGCATATCCCATACATCCTCATGTCATGGTTCCATTTCGTGAGAATGGCCATCTCACAAATCGTCAAAAAAATTTTAATTTTTGCCTCTCTTCTACAAGGATGGCCATAGAACGATCAATCGGACAATTAAAAATACGTTTCAGAATTTTATTAGATTGCCTACCCTTGACCGATATCAGAAAAATTCCAGAATTTATCATAGCATGTTGTGTGTTATACAATATTTGTATGCTACAGTGTGATACCATTCCTATTCATGTTCAATATAGCAACCAACTGGAGGAATCTTATAATCATAGTAATGAAAATACTCGAAATGGAAATTTAAAAAGGTTACAAATAATGAATGAGCTACACATGAACCTTATTTAACTTATGTTAACTATTATATGTATGTTTATGGGTATAAATAATGTAATAATAAAAAAATATTATTGTTGACAAATCGTATCAATATTTATTTTCTTCTCATATCAAGAGACACGGTAGTGTCTCGATGGCAAGTACATAAAAGTAGGTATAGACGTGTCTATACCGCCGTCGAGGCACTACTGTATCTTATACAGCAAGTTTGGCTGTCTCAATTTTTAAATAGATTTTTCTCCGTAAATGAAACACTGTCATGATTTCAGTAAAGCTTTTCTTGAAATGGTTTGGAACAAGCTTTTATTTGAGCCCATAAACATCAAAATTGGTTCACGCAATCCAGAGATCTCATAATCTGTTAGCTATATATTGTAAAAGTTCCAACTCTCCGCGACAAGTTCCCAAATCTTGGAGAGACGTAAGGTTCAAGAGAAAAAGGAAGTATCTTTCACCGCAGACAAACTGCCTTCACTTTATTTCTTCCGTCTACAACAGCTCACCGAACACTAATCGTAACGATCCTCACATAATATTCAAGTTGCGTCGGTGTATATGACCTTTACGCTCGCTTTCAAAACATTAGGATCCTATACTTTATACGGTAATAACGTATGGATGCCTTACAATATATACTTGGCATGCCTTACAATATATAACGAATTTAATTTCTTTCCGTCATCTTCTTCTTCTCCAGCCAGAATGTATGTCTCGGGCTGAAGTTAATCGCTAAAGAAAATGACGTAATTTTTACAAACGCGACGTTTAAATAATCGATAACTAATATGGCGACTACTGTTAGCTGTCAATTGAATTGTAAGATTTACCGGTATAACCTTAATATTTTTATAAAAATGAATTGACTGTAATGATAGTGTAATAGTGTAATATAATCGAAACTACGGATAATTTAAGGGATAAACATGAAGGAGCCAGCAAGATTATCAGATAAGTCACATTGTATTCAAAAATATGTATAAAATTTAATGTTCGGTGGTACTTTGTGGGATTTTTTTTATTGCAGGTTATATAAAATATTCCTTATATGCATATTCCTTGTATGCAGCTCTGATTTGAAGTCCTACCAATGCCAAATGCTCTAACAATTCTTGGAAATATCCTGTTATTGGAGAATGGAGATTAAGGAAGGTTGTAAATGAAACAGAGAAGGATGAGGCTGTTACGTTCACTCATAATCAAGACACATGGTATTGTCTCAACAGCAATTAACATAAACGTTTTTCAGTAAAGTAAATGCATTGTAAAAAAAGTTTGTTTTATTAAAATAAAGTTATATATAAGGCACCATTTCATAATTTGCAGTATGATGCCAAACCAGTGCCAAATAATGTATCAAATCTTGGAAATACCCTGTTATTGGAGGATGCAGATTAAGGAAGATTTTAAATAAAACAAATAATGTAACAATTCTTGGAAATACCCTGTTATTGGAGAAAGCAGATAAAGGAAGATTGTAAATGAAACAAATATCATATATGAGTACAAATATTTCAGACTAAATTATAGTAATGCTTGTTTGGAAAATATGAAGCATTCCGATGAACCTTCATTTACGTAGAGTACCAGTTGACTAGTATTTGGATTTAAGCTAATTATACAATAATAGATGTTTACAAAAGACGCAAAGACACCCAAATATTACAGATCTTTAGTCTCAAGGAAGTTAAGTCACCAAGCACTAAAGAAAATGGAGATGGAGCAACATCAAATACTGGTAAGTAACTGAGATGCTTCATGTTTCTTCAAAAATTTATTTTCTTTGAAGATTGAGATTGTTAAATGATGAATTTGATTTTAGGTTTACTCGTAGTGTCATCATTTATTATTTTACAGTCACTGTGCAAGTGTATTATAGCAAATAGTAATACTTGTGCTTTGACTTAAATACATTTGGTACAATTGAATTAAATATCCAAGGAGGAAGGTTCGCATACATACTGGCTATTGGAGTTGAATCAACAATTGTGCTTTTCACTCCTGCATTCTGGTACTTGAAACAGGCAAAGATGAAAGCATTGAAAGATTGGCAAAGTAAGAATAAGCCAATATTCAGAAAAACGTCATCCATTGCACAGCCATAATTTAAGGATGAGACTCATTGGATGAAATTCTGTAAAATTGAGTTAATAACTGTTGATTTTTTTCCTCTGTTACCTATACTAGTATTCTGCGCCAAAGGTAGTATACTGGTCATTGGTATGGATGAAAAAATGAACGTTTATTCTCAATTGAAGCAAAGTCTAAAAATTAATGGTTTCCACTCCATTTTGTAGCACCAGAAATCCGACCAGTTTCAAAAGTGCGTAGAAATTTGCGAAATGAACATCTGAGGACTCTGGCACAGGAAATGTTATAAGGACGACTCGCCAATGTATCTCCCATGCCATCTTTGTCAAGAGTTAGCAGCATAAATCTAACAATGATTGGTGTTAAAAAGAAACGTGGTATACAAAACGACAATGTCTGCTTTGATTATATGCTTAATTGTAGCTTATTCAAAGCTTTGCGAATTGCTTGTCCAGCCTTGCCCCAGTATCATCTAAAGCAGTTGATGAAACCAGTGAAGTCTGGCAAGGTCAGATGGTGATAGAAAGTCAAATGTCGGTAAGCAAATAAGATGCTTCATGTACCTTCAAATATTTATTTTCTTTGAGGAATTATAATTCTTAAATGATGAATTTGATTTCAGGCTTACTCATAGTGTTATCATTTAGTATTTTACAGTCACTGTGCAAGTGTATTATAGCAATCAGTAATACTTGTGCTTTGACTTAAATACTTTTGGTACAATTCAATTAAAAATCCAATGAGGATTTTTCGCACACATACTGACTATTGGAGTTGGATCAAAGATTATGCTTTTCGCTCCTGTATTCTGAGACTTGAAACAGGCAAATATAAAAAGTATTGAAAGATTGGCAAAGTAAGAATAAGCCAATTTTCAGAAAAACGTCGTCCATTGCTCAGCCACAATTTAAGTATGAGATTTATTGGATGAAATGATATAAAATGCAGTTAATAGCTGCTGATTGTTTTTCTCCATTACCTATGCAAGTATTCAAGACGAGAGGCAGTATACTGGTCATTGGTATGGATGAAAAAATGCACGTTTATTCTCAATGGAAAAAATCTCAGTCTAAAAATTAGTTGTTTCGACTGCATTTTGCAGCACCAGAAATCAGACCAGTTTCAAGTGTATAGAAATTTACGAAACGAAAATTTGAGGACTTTGGCACAGGAAATGTTATAAGGACGACTTGCCAATGTATCTCTCATGTCACCTTTGTCAAGTGTTAGCAGCATAAAGGTGACAATGATTGGTGCTAAAAAGAAACGGCGTATGCAAAACGACAATGCCAACTTCGATTATATGCTTCATTGTATCTTATTTGAAGATTTACGAATTGCTTTTCCTGTCTTGCCCCTGTATCACCTGAAGCAGCTGAGGGAGTTACTGAAGTTTGGCAAAGTTAGATGTTGGTAAAAAGTCAAATGTTGATAAACAGAAAATGTAAATTAATTAAAATATATACATTTTATTTCATTATTTTTATATGTTGAAAGTATGTTTATTGATTATGAAAAATTCCAGTCTTGCCCCTGTATCACCTGAAGCAGCTGAGGGAGTTACTGAAGTTTGGCAAAGTTAGATGTTGGTAACAAGTCAAATGTTCATAAACAGAAAATGTAAATTAATTAAAATATATACATTTTATTTCATTATTTTTATATGTTGAAAGTATGTTTATTGATTATGAAAAATTTAATCATACTTTTATTATGGTGAAACTGAAAACATTAAAAAACTAGCCTGAGCATTAATTATAAAGTTCATTTATACAAAATACATTACAAATATCAATAAAATCAATGTGTTGACTGCGATATTTTTTCAATATAAATATATATATTTTTATTAGTTAAGCGCTGCTGTTTCAAAACATGAGAAGGGTGGAGATTTTCTTTAAAATCTGTAGAAATTAAAAGAATAATTTAATTTTTTAAATATTATACTCTTACAAAACGTTATGAAATCCCACAAAAAACAGACTTCGCCTGTAAAAAAAGGCGGCAAGTACAAAAACCATCTAGCATAAATAATATAGTAAAATTATCTAATTAAAAAAAGTAGTGAAATCCAAATATTAGGCAAGTATATTTTTTCACCTTACCAAAGTTAAATTTTCGAAAAAAAAGGAACAAAAAAGTTACTTGCCGGGCCCGTAATATCCATGCACAGTGAGAAATAGAATCGTATGTGGATCGGCTAACTTCACTCTGTATTTTAACATGACATTTGCTATACTACGCTATAGCTGAATCTCACACACGATTCAATTTCCCACTGTGCATGGACATTACGGGCCCGGCAAGTAACTGTTTTGTTCCTTTTTTTTCGAAAATTTAACTTTGGTAAGGTGAAAAAATATACTTACCTAATATTTGGATTTCACTACTTTTTTTAATTAGATAATTTTACTATATTATTTATGCTAGATGGTTTATGTACTTGCCGCCTTGTTTTACAGGCGAAGTCTGTTTTTTGTGGGATAAACTTATACAAGTAATTTTTAACAAATTCAGATAATTTTAATAATAAACACGTAAATAAGTATCCATTTTTAACATATTATAAAAAAGAATTCTAATTTTACTCTCTCCTATAAAACAATAAGAATGTTTTGAATTTTATTAAAAAATTCTATAAAACTTTAAACTTAATTGTAATAAAGTAATCGTTAGGTAATACTTATATTATTAATACCATAATAAATATTTATCAGTCGTAACAATAAAACTTATAATCACAGCAAAATATAACCGAAGCAATAAAAATATAAATCATGTTTTTTTTATTAATTCTTGTAATACTTGAATTAATGTTTGTTGTACTTCTATTTGCTCTGCATGCCTTCTTTCTCTATCTTTTCTATTTGCTTCATGCCTTTCTTTCCTATTAGCTTCTTCCCTTTCTTTTTCTTCTTTCCTTTCTTTTTTCTCTTCTTCTAAATTAGTAAAAAATTGCTTCATTAAATTTTCTACGGGCTTCAATTTTTTCCGAGGAACTGAAATACATAAATAAATCCGTATATATTATTAAACTAAAAATTAAATGTAATAATTATTTCCATTAAATTTCCTCATCTGCTATGAAATCAATGATTAAGATAGTCTTATCTTTTTAATAATACATTATTGAAAAATTTGAAATATACAAAATTACATGAAAAATCTTACATTTCAATGTGTTTGGTGAACATTTTCCAGGAATGTCAGGTTCATCTACATCGTCTGGATCTTCTGTATAAACTGGGCCACCGCTAGATGCTATGGAAATTGGTTTTATGTTTGCTCTCTCCCCAAATATTGATTCCATAACCTTTAATTATTAAAACAATAAAAGATGGTAATGATATGCATTACTATAAATGATAAATTTGTATTGAAAATTACACATACCGGAAGAAATGTCCATGATGTTCTCTGATTTCCACTCTTTTTGTTAGAGTCTATAATATTTTTATAAGTGCGTTTTAATCCGGACATATTTGATGAGCACTGTTGCCCTGTTACTGTATATTTTTTATCTATTTCTCTCATCTGAAAGGCAATTTCTCCCCAGATTTTGTTGTGACGATGGAAACCTCCATTGAATTCTTCCTCTTTCTCTCTATATAATTCTAATAATAAATGTACCGCTTTATCCGGCCATACAAATGATTTTGATTTATCTGTAAGTAATTTACATTGCCCATAAGAAATTATAAATAACATTTTTAAAATAAATATTTGAGTGTATTTTTCTTACCAATATTGAGCTCATTTGTATTATTTTCATCAAGTTCGACAAGTTCACAATTTGAAGTATTTGTTTCTTCATGCCTTTGAATTAATGATTGTAAAAGCTTGAGTCTGTAGAAACATAAAATAAAATAACAATAGAGTATGTACACTATACAATTTCTGATTTATTGCATAGATAGTATAAAAATAATATTAAATAATTAAATGCTATTGACTAAGTTTTTTTTGTTGAATCGCTTAAAAATTTATTTAGATATAAAGATAATAAATTCGGCTGTAATTCACTTTAATTCTGAATTAATTGCTACACAACAATGTCAATAACTTCTAATTATTACTCATATATTTAAGGTAAAGCAAAATCTTACCGGTTAAAGCTCTTTCTTTTTCTTTTTCTGTTACTAAAAGTGTTATTGTCTCGTTTGTATCACTTATAAAAATTGGAAACTCAATTTTAATTTGCGGAGTCATATCTTTTATATGATAATTATTAAAATTATATAAATGAGAATTAACACGTTTCATACAGTAATAACCACATAATAGTCCCCCCAATGGCCAATCTTCATCTATTTTAATAATTAGGTCTGTTTTCGTTGCCTACACTTTTTACACTTTAGTGCAGCAAGTGTTACTGTACTTTATTTTGAGTATAGCTAAGTGTAGAAAGTGTAAATGCAAATATGTATAGTAACGGGAACGCTAAAGTACATTTAGTACATATATGTATGTAGTAGTATGTACAATGACCGGCAGAAATGGCGTCCCTTGATGCGTTTAGGAACCGCATTTTAGGATCCTTCACTGTATACTCTATTCTGCTAGGCGGAGATAGGGGAATGGAACGCGATAACTATAGTAGTTAGTTTATCTCGCTCTAAATGCGTGAGTGCGAGAGAGAGAGAGCTTTATACGGCATAGCAGGGCAAGCCAGGCATCCCGAGGCTTATTTCTATCTGTGCCATTGCCTATGGCTATCTCTCTCGCTCGGTAAGAATCATTCGTCCGTCCTTGTTTAGGTCAGTTCTACGCCAATGGATACTCTCTAAAGAAGATTTTCTCAGGCGACACCATTGAAGACTGCGATTACAGCGGGGATTTTAAAATACTGTGCACCTGTCACTGTCAAACGTCAGTATGAAAGATTATTGTCGCTTACAGCGTTTGGTGCAATTAACATTATAAGTCTGGATTATTATGTGATATTCTGTAATGCACATTTATATATACATATGTTAATTTACTTTTAATTTTTTAAACCAATAAGTTATTGGCATTATAGAAGAAACTCATTTAAATATAAGAATATACTGGTTTCCACTTATGTAACTTTTCTTGTAAATATAACATAATTTTAATTAATAAAATTCACTCGTTTATTAATCAGACTAAGAGTTATTTCTTTTAAATTTTAACATGTATAGAATAATATCCTAAACGCGCACACTTAACTAATTATTATTAGAGAAATATTTTTATAATCGTTACACATTGATAATAATATATCTCAATATCCTTCAGTTTAAAATATCATTTACATTGAAGAAATCTTGATCAATGGTCATGAAGAGTTCGTGGCTCAATGGCTAGGTCGCTTGCCTCGAAGATTAGTTGAAGCGCTTTTGTCGGTGGCTCGAGTCCCGCGGGAGATATTTTTTTTTTCGTTTTAAAAGCATTATTATCTTTTCTTTTTGTTAATTATTTGGAAGCATTGCTACTGCCTCCAAACATATTTTTGCAAACCTTAAAATATACAATGTTATATTTATGCTTTTTTTGTAATCTAATCCATATGAGCAGGAGCTCGCTTCTTCGGCATTTGTTTTTGTGCATTACAGAATATCACATAATAATCCAGACTTATAATGTTAATTGCACCAAACGCTGTAAGCGACAATAATCTTTCATACTGACGTTTGACAGTGACAGGTGCACAGTATTTTAAAATCCCCGCTGTAATCGCAGTCTTCAATGGTGTCGCCTGAGAAAATCTTCTTTAGAGAGTATCCATTGGCGTAGAACTGACCTAAACAAGGACGGACGAATGATTCTTACCGAGCGAGAGAGATAGCCATAGGCAATGGCACAGATAGAAATAAGCCTCGGGATGCCTGGCTTGCCCTGCTATGCCGTATAAAGCTCTCTCTCTCGCACTCACGCATTTAGAGCGAGATAAACTAACTACTATAGTTATCGCGTTCCATTCCCCTATCTCCGCCTAGCAGAATAGATTATACAGTGAAGGATCCTAAAATGCGGTTCCTAAACGCATCAAGGGACGCCATTTCTGCCGGTCATTGTACACTTACCAACAAAATTACTAATAGTTGGATGAGCCCCCATTTTCTCATTTAAGGTTTTATGATACCTTTCTTGACCATTGTTTGTAGTATCCTTTATTCTATATATAGAGAACACCTGCACACCTATTTGCTTCAGCCAGTAATTTTTAAAATAAGTGAAAAAATTTTCAAAATTTTCAAAAAGTTTCCGATCTTTTATCGTTTCATTTACAATTTGAGTGAATTCTTCTGCAATATGACTCATAGGCAAATAAGCTAAATTGCATATTTTTCTAAATAATACAATCGCTTTTGCCATTTCTTCAATGCTAGTATTTGCCTTTTTAAAAATTTTGTTTTTCCTCGACTTTTTTCTCAAGCTCTGTTTAAAATTTAGAAAGGAAAATTATAATATAGATCTTTAGATGTAAACAATAGATATTGATACTGTAATATAAGGAATAAAGCAAACTTGGATAAAATGGAATAGGCATCCAGTGATATGGCAGCCTTGGAACACTGTTTTAATTGCATTATGCAATCCAGTTTCAACATCACAAATGCATAACAGGGGCTCCAAATGCGTCATGATTTTTTCTTTTATGAATTGTAAAATTTGTACATAAGTTCTTTCGAATTTTTTGGACAGGAGAATCCATATGATTGGCACAAACTGTTAAAGCAAGAAAAAGGTATCAAGAAAACTTTTTTTAATCACGCAAGATATTAAACCAATGAGATAAAGTATGTTTAAATACTTTTTCTTTATATTTGGCCATAATGGTGAGCAGTTGATAAACGTTGTCAATTTCTGGTGTAGTATCAAATGATGCATCAATAGAATATATCGTGCAACACTCAAATTTTTTAATAAACTTTTGATCTGCTAAAACGACTGAGGTGTTCTCCTTTTCATGCTCAAATTGGTAAACAGTAATTTTGTGCGCTATGCTATTTAAATTAAATTTCAATAATTTCTTCCATTTTTCTCCATTCATTATTTTATCACACTCTTTCAAGCTCTTAGGATTTTTAATTAGTTTCTTTATTCTCCAATTATACAAGCTACGCCTAATCTTTTTATATGGCACATTTTTTGCTTTAGAAGGATTTCTGAAAACATATAACGTATGCTTTTAATTCAAGACAGCAAAATGGAAACATTATGCATTTTACCTAATTGCAACAGAATTATACAAGTTTTTCGGCGTATCTACGCCATTTTTAATGGCTTTGAACAGTTTCTGTCGAAACTGCGCTATATCTGCTAAATCATCAGGTCTCTCATGCACTTTCATACCTTTAAATTGGCCGTCCACGAGCTGTGCGGTAGCCGAGCAATTTTTGTTTTCACATCTCAAGTACCTATTAACAATTTCTTCATAAAAATTGATTTTAATCATATCATTCGTTCAAATGTAAATATTTATAAAATAATCATGAATAAATGTTAAAAACCTCAGTTTAGACTGAATTAAAACCTTTCATTTATAACAATTTATTTGGTGCTTTTATATATATATATATATATATATTGTAACGTGGTGAAATCACGTTACAGAAATGTACACATTTTTTAGTTCTTCTCAGGTCTCCCCCTTAGTGCCTTCCGTCCCCTTGAGTATGCTTGTGAGTGAGTGAGTGAGTATAGATGAACCTTCCGTGTGATGGTAATGTAGTTACCCGCCTAAGGGATATTGTAATTGCCATCCACGGAAGAAGAGTAAATGTTTTTAGGAAATGGTATGATTGAAGATCGAGCGAATGTTAGTAGGTTGTACGTTATTTAGGATTAAATATTATATTCCCAATGGTAAATTTTATTTGTAGCTTATAAGACCGATTCCCTGCTCCAACATGAGCTAGAAAACTGTTATTGTCCTATCCTTTACGCTCCCATGCCCGAATGCCTATAAGGCCCTCTCTCTCTAACCTTCCCGCCGAGCGCGGATTGTTTACGCGACGCTCCTACCGTCCCCTTACCCAGTCTCCCCGCCGAGCGCCTCAATGCTTCCTTCCCGTTACCGCGCCGCGCCTCGAGCGCCTGGCCGCGAGCCCCGAGCCCTCCCCTTACCGCGCTGACGCCAGGGGGAGGACACTGCCGTGTTAAGAAAATGTAACGCCAGTACGGTGTTTTCAGCGCCGCCTGGGCGAATATATGGAAACCAACTAATATATGCATTTGTGTTTGTGCATGTAGGTTACGTGTGCGTGCGTGTGTGTGCGTGTGTGTGTCATGTGTATAGTATATTATTTTGACAAGAGCTATTCGAACATTAAGAAAACTCGAATACCTAAATGTTATCCAAATACGATTTATTAAAAATGAAAAATAATTTATGAACAATAATCATAAATTAGTTTTCATTTTTAAAAAGTGCTATTTGGAAAATATTTATATATTCAAGCTTTCTCAATGTTCAAATAAGCCCTGTTTACAGACTAAAATACATGCTTTTTTAACTGTATAAGTTTTTAGGGCTTGTATAAATAAAAAGCTTAACAAATAAACTAAAAAGAAACATTTATTAATTAAAATGAGGTCAAAAAGTATACAGAATGTATCAGCAATGATGTTTTTAATTTTAAGCACATATTCTTGAGGATAGACTAAGTAAAAAAGTCTCATACTATAAGTACTATAACATCCTTAAAAGCATCATAGCTGATAAGATATAAATCAATTTTACACTGTTAAACCAGAGCTTTGATTCAACGAACAAATTACTTTACTGTAGAATATGTATAGTTTACCAGGATCTGAGAAGATTTGATTACTCATTGTCATGATTGGATCGCTAAACACTAATAACTCTGCCATCATATATCCTATGTATTCGTTTTCTCATATGTCATGTGGTTGTAACATTTAACAAATTTCTAAACCTTTTTCCATTTCAATCTAATGAAATATAGTCCAATTACTTTTGACAAGTATCTGTAACAAAAATAAAATCATTTCTCATTACTGGTGAGTATACTACATATTAAATCTGTTTTTGTTGTTTACACTTTATGTACTTTTTCTAGTTCCAATTTAAACGATGAAGCCTTAACCATGAAAAAGTGTACAAAAGTGTTTTTAAGTGTAGGCAACGAAAACAAATCTTTTAAGAGCAGTACAGTATTGTAAGTAATATCTACCTTTGCTTTTCGCTTGATAAAATTAATTGATGTAATTGCAAGTGCAATAATAGGAATATATAACTGTTCTTGATTCAGTGCGTATAGATATACATTTTCTTCAATCTCATGATTCAATTGTTATATCCAATACAAACTGTGACATCTAAAAATAAAAATAAAAATTAACAAAGTTTTATTTTTCTTCAATATTTATGTTTTTCTACGTGTTTTAGTAAAGGCCCGTATACCCGCAATATATAATATGTGTCACATAAACTATTATAAATTATGAGCGTTTTGGGCTTAAGAAAATTTGATCACATACGATTACCAATTCGATTTGAATTAACCAATCAGCATACACATTTTCGAGAAATTGGCAACCCTACATGTTAAAATATTTCACCTTACAAGTTTTGTCGAACTCACCTTAATGGAATGCACCTTTATTAATATATATGCATATAAATGTAAATTCAAAAATATTACTGTCAATCTTTCTTCAATGTAGTTTTTGTAGGCTCTTTGATTTTCTCTTTAGGCGTCTTTTTCTGATATATTTCAATTGCCTGTTTCAATATTATATTATTTGAGAATTTTGGTTTATAATGTCCAGATAATATTTTGTTCGTAGTCTTGCAAAAATGCTGTATAAAACTTTTAATTATTGATTCCAAAATTGTGAAGTGTAAATTTTCTTTATGTGATGGACAATTTAAAAATGGTAAGTCAATGTGTTTTTCCACTATAGTCAATAATTGCTGAAATACCTTTCTTTTGAAACAAACATAAGAAATATGTCTATATAAAATAAAAATGATTTGTTTCTTCAATTTTTTTTCGTCAATGTTTAAAATAATTTCTTTGCACGTCACACAATTTAAAAATGGCTTCAGTTTGATCAACTTTTTTAAACTCTTTACATTAATTTCAAAATCAATTTTATTCTGTTCATCTTCTTCTGCTATGGTAATTTCAGTTTCCTCAATATTTAATTCGTCATTTGTAACAGATTTGTCCTTTTGTAAAAGAAATTCTTTAAGAGTAAACAACAAATTCCCATCATTTACATTTTCACAATTTTGTCCAATATTTGGTTTGCATGTAAAATTATTAATCAATAATGTTTTGTAGGATCCTCTAAATTGCAGACACGAAGGATTAATATTTCTTCTATTGTGACTGCGAATCATGCCAAAAAAGTTTTCAAGTGGATCCTGATTTAAGAATCTGGTACGTACACAATTGAATCCAGCATTATTTAAATTTGTCCAAATTTTTTGAAACCCACGTATTGTCATTACCCAGTTTTTCAATGTTGGTGTATTATTAATGGGTACTTTAGTACTGCAATCAACAAAGCGCATTTTTAATAATTTCATTATAGCATCTGACCAAAATATGCTATGTTTGCTTTTTGTAGAAACTGCCACTCTTAATTCTGAGGTTTGTGAGGATATACTGTGAGCATTTACTGAATCAAACAGTCTATTGAAAAAATCCAATACTACTGCGGTATGGTAGGCTTCTTTAGGCATTTGTAAAGGACCAATTGCAGTATTTACATATCCTACATCAAAATAAAAAATACATTAAGCATAAATTGAATACATAAAAATGGTATATGTAAGTACATTTTAATTACCTTCAATTTTGCTATTGTACTCAATATAAGCTGATAATTTTGAACTAAAAACTTGTGCTGCATACTTTACTTTCATTTTTTTAATTTTATTTTTAACTATATGCTCATCCGATAATTGTGGAATCTGTCGATTTAAGACGTTACAATTCACATCCATGTCATATGCTAGTTTTATAATACTCCAAGAGGCAAATTTACGGTCATCTTCCTTATTATTTGGAGTATAGTCTATTTCTAAATCTTTCGTTAATAAATTGTTACGAATACATTTCAATAAATGAGGCGGGTCAAAAATTGGAATAATTTTTTGTCCAAATATTTCAATCATGTTACCTAGAAGAAAATTTGTATAAATTTTAATTTATTTTATTAATATTCATAAAATTTGTCAAACTAATGTTATTTACTTACAAAAATCTTTCCTCTGTCTTAGATACTCATCTTTAGTATATTGCAAAAGATTTTGAATGGCTTTTACATTTGACGCTCCCTGATCACACACAGATGCCACAACTACAATATTGCACTCTGCTAATTTATGTGTGATTTCTTTAATACACCTGATTAATTGAGGCCACTTTGTTTGCGACTTGCAAAAATTATAAGACAGAGGAATTTTCCAACCATTCTTAATTCCTCTGATCATAAAAACTAATACATGATCAGCTATATTTGAGGTAACTTTGTGTCCCCAGTCTTCAAACCCTACTATTTTATCATTTTTATCATCATATTGTAAATTTGTATCCAAAGCCATTTCATCCCACATAAGAATAACATATTTGTCTTTTGAATTTTTCAGCTTAGATACATGCTGCTTTAAATAATGAAAAAAGAAATTATTTATCCCTGGATTTAAAGCAATAGATTGTAATAAGCGTCTGAGAGTTTTGACTGATGGTAAAATAAATAATTTGGACAATAAATTGTAACACGGACCAGATTGTTTAAATAAAGATAATGATAATATCTTTTCTTCCAATGTAAATCTTCTCCCCTGAATAAAAAGGTAACTCTGATTAAATATAAAACATAAATCAAAATTAAAGTAATTAAGATTAATCTGTATTTAACTTTTGCACTCCGCTGTCTTACAAGGAACATAATTTTCCCTCTGAGAGGATAGCATAGTGCAAAAGTGTTAAAAGTTAATGCAAAACATTTAGTTTGTTTTTCGTTTTTCATTTATTCTAAATTTAATGTAAATTAAGTTAATAAATATCATTTAGCAAAATAATAGAATTAAAAGAATAAAATTAAAACTACAAATTCTTTTTTTAATCTTCATGGTTTCTTAAAAGTTATGTTCTTTAAATATAATGATGATCTTTCAGGACATACTGATTCTAATGATAATTTCAGCTGTTTGAACATTTCATTCATATTTACCTTTGGTGAATATTTAGTGTTTTTTAATTGCATATTAAAAAATAATTGTTGGGATGGAGTCAGTTTTTTAATATCTTTGCAAATTTTAGAATTTGTCAGTTTTTTAGCATCACTCAGACGTACTTTAAAGTTTCTTACTTGTCTTTTCAATTTTTTATTATTTCTAAGCAGCATGCAACTCTTTTCTAATAATTCTTTATTTTTCAGTGATAAAGCTGATTGGTCTGCTACATTATCAACAATTGAAGTTGGTAACTGAGAAGTTGAAGGATAAGTGGTGTCCATTTCTATATTATTCATTACTTCTGTTGAGATGGATTCAGCAGTCATAATTTCTTCACCACTATCATGTGGATCGTTAAGTGTATTTATACTAGTTGTTGGCTCATCGTCTAATTCACATTGCACAGCCATTTGATCTTCAACTTCAGACCTTTTTGGACAAGCATCATGCTTTAGCCTTCTTCGTTTTAAGGTTTGTATATAATCCTCATCAGAAAAGTGCATATGACATAGTCTGTAACGTCTTAAATCTTCTAATGATACATGCTGTATTTTCTCATTATTCACTATATTTTTCCACTTCAGACAAAGTTCTTTGTTTTTAGGGAAGAAATGACCTGGGGCTGCGGAGTTTGATTTACAACCAGGCATGATACAAATCCACTCTGTTTTCATATTTACTTTTTCTCACAATGGAACGTCAAATAAAATAAATAAAGTTAAATAAATAAGTAGCTTGTATAGAGATTGTCAAAGGATAAAATATAAAATTGTTACTGTCAAATAAATAAATATATATAGATTAATATATAATTTAATTAGGCAGAATAACTTTGTCAAACTTCAGCAAATACAATCCATAGGTTATTTGTACGCAACACAGTATCAATTGTCAAAAACTAATAAATACATTAATATATTTAAAAATTTATTAAGATATAATATTGGTTCCAATAATCGTCACAATTTTAAAATACAATTTTTACTATTCGCAGGTTATTATAAAACAATTTCTCTCACTTTGTTAGCCGTGTGCACATTTAATTTTCAACAATTTCAGCCAATTAACTGATGTAACACGTTACATTTAAATTTTCACAATCCTTTATGCTCTCACCTATCACTTTATCATATAGTTTTTTTTATAATTTAAATTGGACATTTTAAATATTTGTAAACAATAATGTTTTAAACGGTTGGGTACGGTTAGGTGAGTTAGGTTAGTATGGAGTGTGGACTGTGGATAGTAGCATAATTTAATATGCTACAGTATGTTTCATCGTACATACTATACATTTTGCAGTTAGCGCCACCTGGGCGAATATATTGGACGTAATTATAGTTGAGTCTTAAATCTTCCATATGAGTGTCCTCCCCCTGGCTGACGCCTCGCGCGCCTAGCTGCGTTCTCCCCGGCCCGCGCCACTACAGGCCCATCGTGCCGACCTCGCACCGCATCGCCCCGCCGCCGAACCACGAAGCCATAGTGTCGTCTGCTGCTAAGGACGACCACGCAGGATTCTAGCGCAGGAGCTAGCCAGCCAGATAGCCTGTGAAGCATAGGAGTAATTAGCCGGAACGGCGAGGATTATGGATCGCGGATCCATACCTAATCAATGATTGGTCCCTGGGTCCCGATCGCTACTATGCCGAATTGACACCCTGGAATGAGGGGAATAATTGATAGAACAACGGAATAAATGTCAATTCGGACGAGACCTTGTTCTACTCTTGGAGCATCAGTACGTGGATTTAATAGACAGCTGGGTCGTCGCTGTGAATATTGAAATACGCCGAATTTCAATATCGCAGGCCTCAGCCATCATTAGTACGAAGTTTTTTGTGGAGTTTTCCGTGGCGGACGTCGTGGGATCGCCGGATGTCATCATCGGGGCCGCCGGAGAATTTTCCTCGCCCCCTTTCCTTCCCCCTTTTGCTTTTCCCTAGTTTTCCCTTGAGTAGTGTTAATGAAATCATTGTGCGCGTATAATAAGTGTGCCAGGACATCGCGGGAGGCCTCTCCCCCCGAGATTTTTGTTTAGTGATAAATAAAGATTGTGCCCTTGGATTTTGGCCGTGTGTTTATTAATTATTTTAACCCGGAATTCCTTTCCGCGCGTTATAATATACATATATATATATTGTAACGTGGTGGAAACCCGTTACAGAAAAATGATTATTGTTAGCTCTGCTTCGGTCTCCCCCTTAGTGCCTCCCGTCCCCTTGAGTATGCATGTGAGTAAGTGAGTGAGCGTAGATGAACCTTCCGTGTGATGGTAATGTAGTTGCCCGCTGAAGGGATATTGTAATTGCCATCCACGGAAGGAGAGTAAATGTTTTTAGGACAGGGTATGATTGCGGATTGAGCGAATGTCAGTAGGTTGTATATTAGTTAGGATTAAATATTATATTTCTAATGGTAAATTTTATTCGTAGCTTATAAGACCGATTCCCTGCTCCAACATGAGCTAGAAAACTGTTATTGTCCTATCCTTTACGCTCCCATGCCCGAATGCCTATAATGCCCTCTCTCTCTAACCTTCCTGCCGAGCGCGGTTGTTTACGCGACGCTCCTACCGTCCCCTTACCCAGTCTCCCCGCCGAGCGCTTCGCCGGTTCCTTCCCGTTACCGCGCCGCGCCTCGAGCGCCAGGCAGCGAGTCCCAGTCCCCTCCCCTTACCGCGCTGACGCCTCGCGCGCCTAGCGGCGTTCTCCTCGGCCCGCGCCACTACCGGCCCATCGTTGCCGACCCCGCACCGCATCGCCCCGCTGCCGAACCACGAAGCATAGTGTCGTCTGCTGCTAAGGACGACCACGCAGGATTCTAGCGCAGGAGCTAGCCAGCCGGCTATCATGCCAAGTATATGGGTGATTAGCCGGAACGGCGAGAAATATGGATCGCGGACCCATACCGGATTAATGATTGGTCCCTGGATCCCGATCACCAATATGACACCCCGGAATGAGGGAAATGATTGAGAGGACGGAGGAATATCCGTCAAATTGGGCCAGATCTTGTTCTACTATCAGAGCATCAGTACGTGGTCTAAGTAGAGAGCTGGGTCGTCGCCGCAATTATTGAAATTCGGTGTAATTCAATATTGCGGGCCCCAGCCATCGATTCATTGGAGTTTAACGCGGAGTTCTCGTGGCGGACGTCGGGGGATCGCTGGATTTCATCGTCGGAGCCGCCGGAGAGTTTTCCCTCGCCCCTTTCCCTTCCCCTCTTTTGCCTCCCATAGTTTTCCCGTTAATTAGTGTTTAATGAAATCATTGTGCGCGTATAATAAGTGTGCCAGGACATCGCGGGAGGCCTCTCCCCCCGAGATTAGTTAGTGTGAATAAAGATTGTGTCCTCGCAGTTGGATCATGTGTCTTAATAATTTATTTTAACCCGGAATTCCCTTTCCGCCGGTTACAAATTGGCGCCCAACGTGGGGCCCCGCCGCGTAGAGTGTCCGAAGTGCCCGCGAGTGCAGTGATTTCATTAAAAAAAGTGCAGTTTCCGAATTTTCTCCTGGTCTTCCCCTATTCCCCCCCCCCCCTCCCCTACTGGGTTCGGCCGTTGGCTCTGGCGGTGACCTCCCGCGTTTCCGTGCGTCGCGGGTGCGGGTCGAGTGCTCGTGACCTCTAGTGTTTGTTTTTATTTTCGAACTTCAGAAGTTTTCGCGAGTGATTCAAACTGTTCGAATTGAAAATTTGCCGCTGCCTGCCTGCCTTACCGACCGCCGCCGCCACCGCCATCTGCCGCCGCCGCTGCTGCACCTGCCGCCGCCTGCCATACCGACGTCTCTCTTCCCCCACCGCCAACGGAGTGCTGGGACCGCTGCTTCCCTGGTCGGCGTAAAAGGTAGGTGATGAGCATTTCTCCACCCTCCCCTCCCGGTTTTTCCCTCGAAACATATCGCGACGTTGTTCGTACCCTCCCCTTACAGATTATTTTATTAATTTTACGCTCCTACGGACTACAAATTTCCGGGTCTCCCTCAATTCTTCGCGATCGACTTTTCAGGTTTCGTAGTCGTTTTTTGTTCGGAGACATGTCCATCCCGTGGGAAATGGACCTTGACGTTCGGGCCGCCGGGAACAGAACCGAATCGTTCGAGAGTGACAATAGTGGGAATTCCTACTATTGGGACTCCATGCTCGCGCCGGACGTAATGCCTCCCCCACGAACGAACTTGACCTTCCCCTTAGATTGCGACCTACCCCCCCCCCCGCTAATATAATGGCCACCCCTGCGCCAAGACTACCCTTAGCTACCCCCGTGGAACCCCGCAACCCCCATGGATCTCGGGAGATCCATTTAATTGATCTATCGTGCGACGAAATCCCTCCCACCCCTCGACGGGAGGTGGTTGAACCCCGTCGCAACGCAGTTAGTTTTTCCTCCCCCGTAGCGACCACTATTGCCGAAGAATCGACTTCGCGTTTACAGGAATCCACCAGGACGGAAGCAGCTTCCCGGAACAACCCCTTCCACCCTTGTTCATTTACAGGAAGAACGGACCCTCGCTATGAGAATTTGCCCTTAGCCCCCCCTCCCGCCGATCAACCCCCGCCCCTGCCGCGTAAATTTTCGTCATTTCAGGATCCTAGCGCCCCGGATCGTGTGCCGCTACCCCGAACGCTACCCGCCACCCCTTTGACGCACCCCTCCCCTACCCACTACCAACCTGCCTTTCCCCCTCCCTCCCGAACTACCCCTCTACTCCGCCACCCTTCCCCCAGGTGGAATCCTGCCTCGATCCTCCATAGTACCTACACTATGGCCCCGTCCCGTCCCAACCCTCCTCCTCCCCTGGCAACCCCTAGATGGCACGGACCGAACCAGTATGAAGCGACGTCGCCTATGGCCCGTCAGGCTTCATACCCAGTACGTTCTAACGCCGAATCTAGTGCCCCTTGCTTTCCGACCCATACTCCCACCCCTATGCTCACCCCTACCCCGACCCCGGAACATTCCCAGCCACCCCCTCAGCCTAGCACCCTTCGAGAGTTCGATCCTTATTACTTAAATTCCTCCCACCTATCAGAGACCCTTACCCCGGAAATGCGCGCGTGGGATAGTCTCACTAAATATATCCCCGTGTTCACCGGACAATTCGACGAGGACCCTCGAGAGTTTCTGGCTTCCTTGCACGAGTTGATCCAAGGTCGAAATCTAGCGGCCCCGGCCGTCTTACGCGCCCTCCCCTCTGCCCTCGCCGGAACCGCGTTAACCTGGTTCCGACTGGAAAGCCCCGCATGGACAGGATATTACGATTTCGTCAAGGCTTTCTGCAAAACCTTCGCCGTCAAATACCCCGCCCACATAATCCGACGAGAAGCCACCGCTCGAACCCAAGGACCACAGGAACGACCGCTGGACTTCATTATGAAAATTAGGAGAATTTTGGGACGAATAGACCCCCCTATGGAATTGGAGCAGCAACTGGACCTGGCCTACCACAATCTACTTCCCCTGTATCGCCAGAAGATAGCTAGAGAAGAGCTGTCCAGTTTCCAGGACCTGATCAACGAGTGCCATCGAGTGGACACCAGAAGGTTGGCTGATCGTTCCAAACATCCCCCCCCCCTCCCCTGCCCTCTGCGTCCCTATTCCCTACTGAGGCGTATAACCCCCTTACCAGCCCTCGTAATCCTGCCGCCCCCATTGAAGCCGAATTAACCCTAGTCCAAGGAAAAGAACCTACTCTCACCGTCACTCCCAGTTCCCCGACCCCCAATAAACCCTCCTCCCCGACCTCCCCCCAGTCCAAACCCTCCAAAGGCCCCCGCAACAAACCCGCAAAAATTCCTCAAAACAGTACCCCTCCTACCCTGCCGAATACTCCTCTCGATCCTAATCAACCCCTTCCTGGAAGCCCAGCCACTGGAGACACGGATTCCCAAAAGATGAGGCCACCCCCGAACACCTGCTGGAATTGTCATCGCCCAGGACATCATTTTCCCCAGTGCTCCCACCCACGAGGGAAATTCTGTTGCCGTTGTAGACGGATGGGCACGGTCACTAAGACCTGCCCCACCTGTAAAGATAAGCCGAGCCCGGGAAACGAATGATCGGGACATCGTTAGGACTCGACGATTCAACTCCCGACCCCAAGAGTCCCAATACCGCCCTGGATTCCCTCCCCGAACTCTCCCCTGCCTCCCCCATCGAACATGATCCCAGATATTTCCTAAATTTACGCATTGGCCAACACACCTTCCCCGCTCTGCTGGATAGCGGTGCGGCCCGCTCATATTTCGGGAAGAGAATAGGAGACCTCCTGAAAAACCACCTACGCCACATAGTAGCATATATACAAGTTGCTAATGGAGCCGTCGAACCAGCCCAAGGAGAAGCCCGAGTCCGATTCCACTTGGACGGGCAGACAGAAGTCCTGGCGATTCGGGTGTGCCAAGCCCTAGGATACGACTGCATCCTAGGAGTGGATTTTTTGGAAGCCCTGCAGATTACCCTGGACTTCGCAAACCTGACGTGGCGCACTCCTAACTCTCCCTCTCGACCCTTACGCCCTCCCTCTCCTACCGAACCCCCCGTTGAACTTACCCTTGATGGCCTAGCCCTAGTTGCTCCCTCTCCTAGCGAAAAGGACACCCTCCAAACCCTCTGCCGAACCCTGATGCCCATTTCCGACCAATCCCTCCCCCCTACTCCCCTCACCTCCCATTATATTGATATCCAAGGTCACCCTCCCATTAAACAACGTCCCCGCCGTCTATCCCCGGCCATGCTAAAGGTTGCGCACGCAGAGGTACGGGACATGCTGGCCGCTGGAATAATTGAAACATCCAGTAGTGCATGGAGCAGCTGTCCCGTCATTATCAAGAAAAGTACTGGCAAATTTCGCTTTTGCATCGACTACCGAGATGTCAACCGCGTAACCAAGAAGGACGCCTACCCCCTGCCCAACATCGATGCCATCCTCGACGGATTAAGAACAGCCCGCTACATCACCAAATTCGACCTGAGCCAAGCTTACTTCCAAGTCCCCGTAGACCCCGAATCCCGAGAAATAACTGCCTTTACCGTCCCCGGAGCCGGCCTTTTCCAGTTCACCCGAATGCCCTTTGGCCTTACCAACGCCCCCGCCACCTTCCAGCGACTGATGGACCGACTTATCAAACCCGAATGGTCCACCCACGTCTTCGCATACCTGGATGACATCATTATCGTCAACGAAACCTTCGAAGAACATGCGGAGTACGTGGAGCAAGTCCTAAAAGCACTAAAAGCCGCTAACTTGACCGTCAACCCCGAGAAGAGCGAGCTATGCTGTCAGCAGGTCAGTTACCTGGGCTACATCATCGATAAGGAAGGATTGAAGGCCGACCCCGAAAAGATCGCCCCCGTCGTACAATACCCCGCCCCGCGAAACATCAAGGAACTACAACGCTTTCTGGGGATGGTGGGCTGGTACGCCCGCTTCATAGACAAATTCTCCGAGCACAAGGTCCCACTAACGCGGCTCCTGAAGAAAGACGCACCCTGGAAGTGGGAAGAAGCACAACAGACCGCCTTCGAAACCTTAAAGTCCGCCCTGTCCTCTACCCCTGTCCTCCTCCGCCCTGATTTCTCCAAACCCTTTATAGTCCAGACCGATGCCAGCAACTCCGCGATAGGAGCGGTCCTGACACAAATGAGCAGCGGAGCGGAGCTTCCGGTGGTGTTCGCGAGCCGGGTGCTGACCCCCGCGGAACGAAACTACTCCACGACGGAAAAAGAGTGTTTGGCGGTATTGTGGGCCGTGAAGAAGTTCCGCCCCTATATAGAGGGTACGGCATTCCGAGTAATTACCGACCATAGTAGTTTGCGGTGGTTGCAGCGGCTACGCGATCCCACTGGGAGGCTTGCCCGTTGGGCATTGGCCTTGCAATCGTTCGATATGACGATCGAACATAGGAAAGGCTCTGCTAATGTTGTCCCTGATGCCCTCTCCCGCATGTATCCCTCCCTTGTCACCGCCCTGGCCACCATAGGATCTTCCCAAAATCATTGGTATTTGAATCGCTTGAAGAATGTACAAGAAGCTCCCTGGAAATACCCGGATTGGAAAGTTCACGAGGACAAGTTGTACTACCATCGCCCAAATCCACTGATAGAACCCGCCATGGAAGATATGAATGCCTGGAAATTAGTATTGCCTCCCGAAAGCCGCCCCCGAGCCCTTAGCGACGCACACGATCCTCCCCAGTCCGGCCATTTAGGAATCGAAAAGACTTATGCCCGCCTAGCCCAAGATTTCTATTGGCCAGGAATTTATCACTCCGTAGTGAAGTATATCCGAACTTGCCGTGCTTGTCAGACCCACAAACAGTCCACCCAAGGCCCCCCAGGACTGATGAGAGAACGAGTCGTCGAATAACCATGGACCCTAGTAGCGGCAGACGTTATGGGACCGCTTCCGCAAAGCAAAAACCAGAACAAGTATCTGTTGGTCTTTCAGGACACCTTCACCAAGTACGTAGAGTTGAAAGCTTTGCGGAAGGCGGATGGCAGATCCATCGCTGCCGCTTTTTCGTCCCTTATCGTCCATCGCTGGGGATGTCCGACGTTCTTCCTGACCGACAACGGCACGGAGTTCGTCAACAAGGATATTAAAGCCCTTACAGAAGCTTACGGAATTACCCAAATCACCACCCCCCCCTACCACGCCCAAGCCAACCCCGTAGAGCGCGTAAACCGGACCCTAAAGACCATGCTCGCGATGTACGTTGAGGGAGACCACCGCGAATGGGACAAAAAACTCGAAGCGCTGCAGTTTGCCCTAAATACGTCAACCCAGAGTTCGACCCAATTTTCCCCCGCGTTTCTCAATTTTGGCCGCCACCCCTTACCGATCCGAACCCTCGCAAAAGAACCCTCCCCTACCGAATACGAACCCCGCGATACCGTAACCTGGGCAGACAGAGTTACCAATTTAGGACATTTGCGAGACTTGGTCCGGAAGAATTTAGGGGAAGCCACTCTCCGCCAAGCAGCCCGGTATGACCAAGGACGACGGAACGTCGAGTTCAAGGAGGGCGACCAAGTCTTGCGCAAATATTACGTACTCTCGTCTGGCACCCAGGGATTTGCCGCGAAACTGGCCCCCAAATTCATAGGCCCCTATCTCATTGACACGGTCCTGTCCCCAGCAGTATACCGCCTCAAGGCCGAGGACGGCACTCTAGTGAAACGAGTGCACGTCAAAGATCTGAAACCCTACTTTGCTACCCCAACCGATAACCCTCCTCCCGTCGTATCCCCACGCGATCACCCCCGCCCCCGATTTCAGAAAAAGACCATAGGGCAGGATCGGAGTTCGAGCGACGCCAGGCCGAAAGGAACACACTCCAGTACGGAGTCCACACCGGCACTTCAGCGACCCCGGACCCCGGTTACCATCCCCAAACCCACGAATAACGAACGCCCACCCCCTCGCTCCCCCGTCCGACTTCGGCCCCGAACCCAACGTCCACCCCCCCGCTAATCTGTTAATCTTAAGAACCGCCACAACCCCGCTAATTGGTTTTTGCCCATTTACAGGATGCTGCCACACCATCGGGCCGGACCGAGGAGGATGTTGGGCCGGGAGGGTCGGACTCCGCCGGGGAGCCCACCCCGATCCCCGACCGAGCCCGGGCCCTCCTTCGGCGTCCGCGATCCCTTTCCCCCGGCCCGCGAACTATATTATCCCCCTATTGTCAGTAGTGGTAGCTAGGGGGTTCCTGTGACACGGTGGTGAGGGGAGTGCGGGTGTGCGGGGGGAAGTGTCTTGGGTTCCTGTGACATGGTGGTGAGGGGAGTGCGGGTGTGCGGGGGAAGTGTCTTGGGTTCCTGTGACACGGTGGTGAGGGGAGTGCGGGTGTGCGGGGGGAAGTGTCTTCTTAAGAGCTAGGGTTTATTGGGTGATGAGGAGGGTGCGGGTGTGCGGAGGAAATGCTTTGGCTATGGGGAGTGAGAGAGAGAGAGAGATCCCTCTCACCCTCTCTTTCTCTCTTAGAGTCTCTCACCCCTCTCCCATCAGCCTAGGGCCCGGATGGTTAATTATCCTACGGGTCCACTAGTTCTCTAAGGCTTACCCCCTCTCCCATGTCACTAGGGTCCGGATGGTTAGTTATCCTACGGGTCCACTAGTTCCCTAAGGGTTACCCCTCTCCCATCACCCTAGGGCCCGGATGGTTAGTTATCCTGACAGTTACCCAGAGAACTTTTTTTTGTATTTTAGTTGGTGGAGGAAAAAGTTTCTTTTTTCTCCACTAGGTAGCGATCACGAAAATTACTGGGGCAGCTACACCGCTAGGGGTCCTAAGCATCTTACGGACTGCCATTTTTGATTTCTTAGTCCTGCCCTCGGAGGGTCTTTTCTCCCTCCACATACTTATCCTAGACCTTCCCACTATTTTCCTACTATGGACCCGCCATTTAACTTGATTTCACATTTAACCATTTTTCTTCCCTCTCAATCTACCTCTACACCATTGAAGGGTCTTTTTCCCTCCACATACCCATTCTATTCCCTCCTACTATTTTCCTCCTTGGGTCCTTCTTTTAATTTCACATTATACCTTTTTTGAACCTTGGGTACAGATTCCTTTTTTCTTATACAAGCTGTCGATAAATATAAAGTGAAAAAATATGCAGTATCAAGTGATTATTAATTTAGCGTATAGACAGAATTCTCCAGTAATTCATATAATTACAAGAATAATAGATGAAATTATGCAAAATTTATCACAAGCGGTAAATGAAGAAACAATCGAGACGCATGGAATGGAGTATGAAAATAGTAAGTTATTATGAATGAGATTGCATCATACATTTTTCTAAAATCTGATGATTTTTTACAGTAACACGCTGTATACAACTGTTGATGAGAGGTATCAGAATGATTGAGATAGAGGCAGGGATAATTCCGCAGGAAGAGGAGGAGGAGCAGGAGGAGGAGGAGGATGAGGAGGAGACAACGATGGAGGTAGCAAGGGCAGAAGAATAGCTTGATATTTTAAAATATTATATGTTAAAACTCTTTTTAATTATATATATATATATATATATTGAATAAAAGTATTATATGTTAAATCTTTTGAATATTGAATAAAAATTACTGTAAGCATATTATAAATGAATAGATTATTCATTACATCTTCCTGTAAGCATGCTCTACATGTTACATAGTTAACAGACATTATTTTTCCTTTTGCGAAACAATGGGGAGTGAAATTCTAGGGACCACCCAATGTTCCTCCTATGAGCTTTCCCAGGGCTCTCTAAAACTGACCCGATACCTTCTGTCCATATTTTACCCTCTCAACCAGTCTCTAGCTATTTTTTTTCGAGACTTTTCTCACAAACAGGTCAGATAAATGAGCCCACGTGCTAAACAGAGTCACAGTTGTGAAGTTAGATTGTCAAGAAGCCATTGATGCGCTCGATACTTTCTGACCATATTTTACCCTCTAAACCAGCCTCTAGCTATTTTTTCGTGACTTTTCCTCCCTCAAGCAGACCAGACAAATCATTCAGCCTCTAGCTATTTTTTTCTCAAGACTTTTCTCACAAGCAGAGCAGACAAATGATCCCACGTGCTAAACAGAGTCACAGTGTGACGTAAGATTGTCGAAAAGCAATTGATGCGCTCGTAAATTTTAAGCTGCACTCAGGATATGTCCTTAAGATGCTAGTATTCCCAACCCAAGTAATAATGGACGTATATTTCACGACTCGTTTCTAAATAATGAAAAGTTTATATTTTAAACTGTCATTACTTTATCTGAGGAACGTGACTATCTGCACCATCTAGTACGTGTTATGACACGTTTGAATTAAATATATTTGTTTTAGATGACGGTTATTTGATCTGAAGAACGTGTATCTCACGACTTGCTTTTAAACAATGAAAAGTTTATATTCTAGACTGATGTCACTTTATATAAGGAACGTGTATATAATTAAATGGATTTATTTATTTTAATTAACAACTACTTGATCTAAAGAATACATGTATCAACAGGTTTAAAATAATGAATTCTCTTTGAAATCTACAATCATGAGTGAGTAACCCATCAAAAATGTCGTTCGCCTGCAACAGTCCCTCCACTCTCAATTTCCAATAAGCGTGTATATCTTATCCCTTCCTACGATATTATTCAAAGCCACCCAAGTTTCGTTTGCCTGCAACACTTCCCCTACTCTCAATTTCCAAGTGTGTATATCTTATTCCCTCCTAGGATATTATTCAAGGTCACCCACGCTAGCAATTAGGAAATTTCATTCAGTCTCGATTAGAAGCGTGAAGCAGTCGAAAGTTCAAGTCTGTAACGCTGCAGTCATAATATTTTATTGTGGTGTAATAGCAGTATTGAAGCTTCAAGCAGTGCAAAGTACCAGTTTCACGTTGCAGATAGAATATTTTTTTATTGTCACGTAATTGTCGTAGATAATCTTTAGAAGGTAAGAATTATTTTTTCTTTTTTACGTTATTCTCTATTTTTAATATTATTTTATTATTATAGAAATGGATTTAACTAAGATTAATGAACTCGCAACTGTAGAACCAAAAACTTTTATAAAACTGAATACTTTGGAGATTGGGGGGTCATACCGAATAACTGAATTATCGAAAATTAAAACCAAATATGGGGAGAGAATAATAGCAAAGCTGCTTACGAAGGAATGGTTCTTCTTGCCTGCGAGGATGATGGCATTACTGGAAAAACCAGAACAATTCAAGAATTTTCAAGATGCAGCTTCAAATCAAATATTAACATTCACGTATCATGGTGGAAATTACAATAATATGACATTTGCAATTGTTAGTCAAATTTCAAAAGATTAATTTAGAAAACATTTGTAAGGAATAATTTAAACACAAATAAATGATTATTATATCTTATTTATTATTTTTTTCCTTCATTATAATGATAAGCTTAACTATAGTCTATTAGCGATTAACATACATTTCTAACTATTAGCGATTAACTTACATTTCTAACTATTAACGATTAACTTACATTTCTAACAATACTTGTAAGCGGGTTATATTCAACAATTTTATCATGTATAATTAAACAATACGCAGTAGTATTACTTGCAATATTTTTAGAACAATCGATCTCTATTTTAACGTCAACTGTGCCAGATTTAATAGATTCGTTTTGATGCGAACAATCAATGACAAAGAGAGGGCCATATTCTAAGAAATTGTTGTAATCAAGCATAGGTTTCGACGGTTTTTCTCCAGCATAATAGGATTGGATAAATTTAACATACATATCATATAGTACAGAAAATCGTGATTTTTCAGTATCAGTATCAAGTCGATCATACGGATAAAATTCAGAATTAAGATAGACTTTAATATCACGAACAAAACTATCATCGAAGTCAAGCACCTTCATATGCTGCGTATTCTTCTTATTTGTTCTAAATGCTAGAATAACGTATCGAGGCTTCTCCAATTGTGTTGCAGCTTTTACAGCCCACGTATGCCTCTGTGTTTCTGGTAGAAGCGGGTATTCGTAGAGTTCCCAGGATCGAAAAGCCATGGTGAGGCTTTTGTTTTGGTCGATAATACGTAGATATTGAAGTTTTGTGTATTCATTCAATGATATATGAGGAATTCTCCATTGCACTTTTTGAACATCAATTTTGGAGTCGGTGATTTTCGTTGAAGAATATATCGAATTCGTATCATTACGCGCTCGAATGAGAACGAGCTCATGACGTGCATTTATTATGACTCTTCTATAGTCTTCACAAAAACCCAACAGCATTTTCAGTGGTACGCAAAAATTAAAATATTTCGTAGGCTTATAATCTGATAGAAACCATCCTGAATGGTGTAGACTCGTACTCTCCTCTCCAGTCAGAGAAATGAGATTCTTCATGGAACTAGTAATACCCACATTCTTACTGCGGTCAATCTCAATACCATTCAATTCATAGCGAATTTCATCGAACAAGAATGCCATGGAATTGCAGTCAAGTCCCACTGTATCTTGAACTGTTGCACCCTGAGCACGAGTGCCCTCGATTAATTTTCCCTCTATGTATAGGTAACTCTCACATGGTAGAAGAATTAAATCTTGCTGTTGTATTGGAATTCGAATTTCGTCACTATTTCCCAATGATGCATTTGCATACGGATTGTAAGCATGTATTTCCATTTTAGTAATGCGATTGTCGTACACAGGTTGTGCGGTTACGTCCAACAGGTCCATTTTTATTTCTGACCTTGAAACCCAGTGATTGAAGAAAGGTTATATTTTTTCTTGTTAGCGGTCTTCTAACGTAATCCCCACCCAATGTATCTGCTCCTGCAGCAACTGTTGGACTGATGATAGGCTCATCTGGTATCGGTGATTTATAAGTATTCTTGTAAATTAGCATTTTCTAATGTGTAATCGAATTGTAATTTCTTCCCCACCGAAATTTACTAGACGGTTTTCCTGATCGAGAATGCGCAAAGTAAGACGGTCAATTACTTTCACAATGACTGGCAAGTAAATGACGTTTTTCGGTGTTTCCGAGATTTTATAGCCTGGTGGCACGCTTGGAAAAAATTCATGTATAACATGTTGAGGTTTGCCGTTTGTATATGCACCAGCAGTAATATTACATTCAATTCGTAAAATATTCACCCTTATAATGTTTACGGGCTGGTCTGATTCGGCTAGAGTGTTCGGCTGAATAATTCGATCTGACGAAAAACCCAATAAAGAGCCTATATTATTAGGTTTTGTAAAATCGATCAGATATTTACACTTTATTTCACTTTTCAACGTATTATTATTAGCACGTAGAATAATGACATCTTCATTATCCGCCTCATGCATCAATGTACGCAAAAGATCATTTATAGCACTCAATTCATAACAACCTGTAGGTATAGTCAGATCTTCAGTATCGTAGTAAAACTTATTGTTCGACTCATCAACATTAGCGATTGAATTGAAGCTCTGAAAGTCTACGAGACCAAGTTCATATTGCTCCTCCCGAAGATTGATCGGTGGGAAAAAATCTGCCTCTAATATGGACTCGCGGTCAGACAGCGTAACCGTTAAAGACATTGTTCACGTAGAAACTTGACACACAACTGACCGCATATGCTTGTATCATACGATTGATATTGATCGTGGTTGTAGTAGATTATAGCAGAAGGACCAAAATAATCTAAAAGTTCAATTGGAGGTTTCAAATTTCCAAAGGAGTCGAAATACTTTACGTAATTATTACGTTTAACGTAGGCAACCCAATGTGTACCAGAACCTTTATCTTCATCAAGATTCACGATTGCACACTCATTGCATAGTACGGTTTGCGGTAGAGATGTGCGCATAAAAACTCCTCGAAAATGTGGTATATCCTGACATGCATGTAATAATTGAATATTACTAGTAGCTCCAGATTTCGGGAGGTTGCTTATTTTTTTTTTTTTTGCGAGGTTTTTTTCCTCCTTTTCAAACCCTCTCCCCTTCGTCCGTAAGGGGTTAGGTATAAACCATGTCCACGCCTGCCTTCTATTACACGATTGTGACGCTGTATCTCTTCCAATTGTCTCTTGGATGCTTTCGCATCGTTTACAGCTTTTGTTATACCTGCTGCGCCCCCAGCTAATGCGCCCACTGCACTCAACAGTGGGAGCAGAGGTAATAAACCCCCCCGTTTTTTTTTTTGAGTAAATTGCTTTTTCCTCAATAAACCTCCTCGTTTCTTCGGTACACGAATTTTTCTTTTCTTCATGCTTCTTCCATGCACTTGTAGGCCTAAGCCAAGTTTTCGTTTTACATTCATGGATGCCCAGACTGCTGCTGCAGCTGCTCGTTCACGTAAAGATGAGTCACTAGCAGTGATACGTTTTCGTGCACGCTGTGCAAGAACTTTATCAGCCTGGTGACGTGGTGGCAGATCCTTATATATTGAATATGCGATATCGTGTTCACGACAGGCTTCGTCTAGAGGATTTATACCAGGATCACCACGTGCTAACCGTTCTCGAAGTCGAGTACCTGGTCCGCAATAATTGTAGCCAGGTATGTGTACTTCGAACGGTAATTTATTCAGTATTTTATTGAAAAAAGTTCCACAACCGTAGCTTACCATGTGGAACTTTCTTTCTGTTTCTCACACAGAGTTTGCTGACAAGCCCAGCAATCTTTTATTGAAGGGAGCGGTCCATCAATGTGATCTGTATTAGGTAGATTATGATGTTTAAAACACCAGCGATATTGTTGTACTTCAGGATCTGCACGAATATGTTCAGGCAATTTATTCCAAACCTCTTGAATACTACGCGGAAAGTACTTTAAAAGTAAAATTTTCGGTATGTATTCAAACTGCTCAGCGGTTAATACCTCCAAACTTGACACATCTAACACTAATAACGGCATGATGAGAACTGATCAAACAATTCATTTCATTCCTATAAATAGGTTGTATGACCACAGAGTTTTCAGTCATGGACTTCGTAAAGCAGCCGCTCGGTATTCGTGTTTCTAATATAGATTACCGAACAACCGATAAATGCATGAGACGTCACGGACCTCTACTCCCATCAACCATACGCTGTATAGTTTGTGGCCCTTCAAATTGTGGAAAAACAAATGTATTGCTGAGCCTTATAGAAAGCCCTCAGGGTGTGAGATTTGAAAACCTATACGTTTATTCAAAATCGTTGCAGCAACCAAAATATCGATACTTGGAGCGACTATTATCGGACAATGAAGAAATTAGTTATTTCCAATTTTCTAATAATAGTGAGGTTATAAAAGTAGCTGAAGCACTACCAAATTCAATTTTCATATTTGATGATGTTGCAACCGATAAGCAAGACAATATAAGAGACTACTTCTCCATGGGTAGACATTCTAAGATTGATTGCTTTTATCTTTGTCAGACTTATGCAAGGATACCAAAACATCTAATACGTGATAATGCAAATTTTTTAATTATTTTTAAACAAGATGGAACTAACCTAAAACATATATATAACGAACATGTAAATACAGATATGGCGTTTGAAAAATTTTATGAATTGTGTTCAAATTGTTGGAAGCGTGATTATGGATTTTTAGTAATTGATAAAGACAGTGCAATGCAAAATGGACGATATCGAAAGGGTTTCAATAAATATGCTGTGATTAAAGAGTGATGTTAATGGTCAAAAATGTTAGTTTAACCTTGAACGTTGAACAAGTCTATATATTGAATAGAGAATAGCTTTACAAAATGAAGGAGAAAAAGCTTCTAAAGAAGATTGCTGAGGCAAGTGAAGTAATTCGTCAAAAATATCGCGCACTCAAATCAGACAGAGTAATGATGGAAGACAGTTTAAATGAAACTTTTAAACCAATAGTTGAACCATTAAAGAAGCTCACCGAAAATAATCAAGCAATTTTCGTTGCACCGAAACATGAGATGAAAATGGAACCTATAAAGAGATCTCTCTCACACGAGGAATCTTTCATAATTCCGATGAAACGAAGAAAGTCTTATCTCACATCGACTCCACAGCGGAAAGATTTCATACGCAGCTCCAGAATTAACGTTCAAGGTCATTCATCGGATGATGAGCAGGAATATCCACAGTCGCACGAAACACAGTACCTTTCTCTGGAAGATGATGAAGAGGAGGAGGAGGAGGAGGGGGAGGGGGAGGAGGAGGAGGAGAAGGTGAAGAAGAATAATGAATATGGCACGCAAGATTTAGCGAGACAAATAGAATTACCTGTGCATACATCCATCGAGGATGTAAAAGATGCTAATCGAAGTACGATAAAGTCTGGTTCAATTGCATCCAAATATATAGAATTGTTGACGAATAATGCTAAGGATAAAATTGACAGTAATTTTGGAGTTAAGTTAGATAAAGTGACGAATAAAATGTGGCTTGCGAAATGTGCTTTTAATGTTGATGATTACAGTAATTTTATTATTATCGATAAGGAGTATTATCCTGGCACGAAAGGTCTATTTGAATTGATCTTCATGAAAGAACCTGAAGATTATACTAAAGATGATTTAGACACATATAAAAGTATTCTTTCTCAAACTAATGTGCACAGAGCAGATAACATTAGTACAGGAAAGCTTCGTGGGAATAAGGGACATAAATGGAAGAAAATAATTAGTGAATTATTTCCACCGAAGACAAAACTTGTACAAGGCAAGGGATATATGCGTGTTAATAATAATCCCGTGAGCTATGTACATTGGAACGATCCAAACGAACTGGTCGAGCGACTAAAACTATTAATTGCATCATCTGCTGCTGGTCATACGAATCACCATAATGAGATACAGTCAATAATTGAGGAGCTCCATGAAGAAGGTATCATCTTATAAAAGAGATTGCAGTTTCAAGATTTTCTCAGTTCAACGTACTACTTCACTATGACAATAAATAAATTTGGAGCTGGTTTCAATACTGGTAAAGTGAGAAATTATTTTCACAAAATTGATGATGATACGTTAAAGTTTGATAAATATAAGAATGCATTTAATGCCAAGAAGAAAATAATTTCAAACTTGGGATCTGATGTTACTGATGAGACAAGTGCGGTGAATATCAGTGTTCTGATGAGTAATTTGACACCACTGCGTGATAGCTTTACAAAAGAAATGAATGAATATAGTGTGAAGCTGAATGAATATGCATTAAAATGTGAAATTCTTGAGGAAAAAATGACAAATCTGTTGAAAAAACGTATCGACGAAATTGATGAAAGAATCGAAAAATTGAATGATAAAATCGATCATAATAGTTACAAATTGGCAGGATCTAAATAAGAGAAGAAAGCGTTATTCTATATAAAAGAGATTGCAGTTTCAAGATTTTCTCAGTTCCACGTACTACTTCACTATGACAATAAATAAATTTGGAGCTGGTTTCAATACCGGTAAAGTGAGAAATTATTTCCACAAAATTGATAATGATACGTTAAAGTTTGATAAACAAAAGAATGCATTTAATGCCAAGAAGAAAATAATTTCAAACTTAGAATGTGATGTTACGGATGAGACAAGTGCGGTGAATATGGCTGCTCTGTTACGTAATTCGATGACTGTACGTGATAGCTTAATGAGAGAATTGTTTGAATACAGTGAGAAGCTAACTCACTATTACCTAAAATGTAACATTCTTGAGGAAAAATTTACAACTCTAATGAAAAAAATCGATGAAATTGATGAAATTGGTATAAGAATCGATAAATTGGTTGATAAAGTCGATCATAATGATTATAAATTGGATCGAAAAGACAAGGAATTACGAAATGATATGATTGTTGGATTGAAAATTGTTGTAGAATATTTCTCTAATCAGCTGGCAAAAAAAGATTTTGCAAATGAGAAGAATAGAGAAGACGATATAAATTATGCCTTGAAGAAACTTATACTACCGCCAGTGCTTGATGACCTGCTGTAAACATAACACGTAGTGGAATAATTATGAGTAGTGAGGAGAAGAAGCAATTGGTAGAAGAGTTGCATGTGCCTGCCAGACGGAACTTTTTACGTAGACGGGTAATAATACGAGGCTTCGATGACCTCTGGCAAGCAGACCTGGTAGACATGAGAAACTATGCAGACGCAGGCTACCACTACATTCTCACAGTTATTGATGCATTGTCGAAATATGGCTGGGCAATAGCCCTGAAAACCAAGTCAGGCAAGGAAGTGACAGCTGCATTGCTGAAAATCCTGAAGAGTGGGAGATGTCCGAAAAATCTACAGACCGACGATGGCAAGGAATTTTATAATAGTGATTTCCAATCGCTTATGAAAAAGCATGGAATAAATCATTACTCAACATACAGTGTATTGAAAGCAACCATAGTCGAGCGTTGGAATCGAACGTTGAAGACAGAAATGTGGAAAGGATTTACGTTGAATGGAAATTACAAGTGGAGAGCTATGCTACAACAACTGGTTGACAAATACAATTCAAGAAAACATCGTACTATAGGAATGCGTCCAGCCGATGTGAAACCTGAACATGCTAATAAGCTCTTAGCAACAGTATTCAGTAATATAAAGATCGTTGGTCGTGCCAAGTTCAAAGTCGGTGATTTTGTACGAATCAGTAAATATAAGAATGTATTTGCAAAAGGCTACACACCAAATTGGACAACTGAAATATTTGAAATTATAAAAGTGCAGAAAACAAATCCTGTTACATATTTACTAAGGGATTCTAGTGGTACAGATATATATGGTGGATTCTACGAACATGAACTTTTAAAAACTGCTAATCCTAATGTATATCTAGTTGAGAAGGTATTACGTAAGAAGGGGGACAAAGTCTTTGTAAAGTGGTTAGGATTCAATAATACACATAATTCATGGATAAATAAAAACAATATTTTGTAACATACAATTTATTAATAAAGAAGCAATTATTTAATCTTCATTTAAATCTACTTCACTTAATTCTATTTCATTTATCCTATAATGACCCCATGGTAGAGTTGATACAGTACCTTGTACAATATAGCGCTTATCATCATGTGGACTGAGAGAAATTTTTTGCTGTACAATTGAATAAACATTATGCAATTTTGAACGAATTAAATTTTGATTATGGATATGAACAGTAAAATTTTGTAAGCAGTCTCTATAATCTTCAAACGTTATTTTTCTAGCGATAACGCAACTCTTAACGCCCTTAGCTTTTTTAAAAATTTTATCTTGTATTTTAAATGTATACATTTTCGATCTCAGCCCAATAAACTCAGTCATAATTCTCCCGTTATTCTCATCTTTCATCAAATCAGGCACTTTTTTATTTACTAGAGGTAAATTATACTGGTTATTAGGCGAATAATCACTAGTATCGAATCTTGAAAGATTTTCTCTCATGATCGTGTAAATGTCATCGCATTCGATACTGTATATCAAACTATCTGTATCGGTATACAATGCTCTACATTTACTACCAAACGTTGGAAGCATATATTCATAATGGAATTCGTATAAACATGTTTTTGAAATATCTAGAATACTCATACCTACATATATAGGTTTATCAAATTTCGCCGTTAATTTTTTTAATTCTACCGCAACCAAATTTTCGTTGAATATGGCGCTACTGTGAAAATTTGGTTGGGATATCAATGCTTCTGCTCCATATCTTCCTTCCCACTTACTAACTAGCCTCACATCAACTCTATTTCTTACATTTTCCATCGTCTTACCGAACACTGCATTGTTCATTAGTTTGAAAAGATTTTTCTCAAACTCATTTTTAGATGCAGCTCGCAAACGTGTGTTTAAGTCTATATATTTGTTTAGCCAGGCAGATTGCTGGAATCTTAATCCGCGATGGATACGTTTCAGTACCATTCCATGACGAATACATTGTTGTAAAGCCCGATAATGTATAACATAACGCTCCTTATTTTCGACAGTTGCAAGTAGCTTCTTCTGTCGTGCTCCGGGCGGAGCCTCACGTACCGGACAAAATGGCAAGTCAGAGTGATTATCATGAAGTACGCTTGGATACTCCAAGTCTACCTCTAAAATAAAACCCTCAGATGAATCTATAGGTATGCTAGAGATATCAAAGTTGTTAGTATCTTCAATCCAGCGAAATCCATGAGTAGGTAGAGCTTGACACATTGCCCATCCGTATAGATTATTTACATCGTAGTACATTAAATATTTGCTTGGTTTTGTTGAGTCATAATCATTCATATACCGATTGTTTGCTTTTTCATAGCGGTGAGAGCACTGACTCAAACCACCACGTATTCCGCGTTCTACGAAAAGCAACATTTCAACATCAGTGAAAAGTTCCAATTTTATTCTAGTATATTTAAGCATTGCATCCCAAGTGAAGCCTGGGAGTGTAAAATAATGTGCAGGATCCAAATTATAATTTTCCATGCAGCTATCACGAAAATTTTCAAAAACGTCTGTCAGTAATAATACGTCAGTTTTTAAATAGAGATCGCTGTACTCCCCAAGTGTTTGTATTTGAAAATTGATCCATACCTCCTTAGCATGATTATATGCCTCTTCACTAATATCACTGTCAGTTAATTTGTTATAGAATAACTTGCGAGGCGGTAAAGCATTTTCTTCCAGACGATTCAGATTATCTACGTAATCATAAGGAAAAATACCTTTTCTTGTTAGTAGATTAAATTGTTCCGTATTTAAATTCGAAAATTCTGACTCTAAGTTTTGCAATTGAGATCTCTCCAAGTATGAGCTCAATTTGTCTAAACTTGATGCAAGAAATTTAAATGAATCAATAAATCTGAGCTGAATATTATATTTCCGTATGTATTTTGTAAATGAAATATACTTTTCCTTATGTACAGGTAGCAGGTATACTGAACCCTCATACATGTTTGCGATCGCATTGAAGATGAAATGTGCATCGTAATTAGATAAATTATGAAAAATTACTGGAATAACGTGCGAATCTTTATAGTTTAAATTACAATTGTTGTGAGAGGGTCCTCTATATTTACCTGTTAAATGATCATGATCGCGAACACGTATTTGATTTGGAAGAAATGGCTTTTTACATATATGACAGTCAGGATCATTGTTATGACGAAAATTTTCGCTAATACTTAGCGTTCTCATAGGCACTACAGTCTTTAGTTTTTCGCTCGCTATGCTAGCAATTTTATCGAGTTCTCGCACAAACCATTCTATACACTCGAGTCCACGATATGATTTATAGGTTGAGAGCGATGAATCACGAACGCTTTTAAAATAATATCCTACACTAAAGGGTAAATGTTTTTGATAAATACTACTATTACCGCTCGTTTCATTCACTTTCTCTAATAAACATTCAATGTCTGCATATACGACGAATGGGGTCCTCTCATTGTTCTTGTCATTTTTAAAGGACACCCAACGGTCCTCTTCAGGTAGCAGTATACGGACGTTTATATTGAGCTGACTGCAATCACGTTTATGAGATTGAAGTTTATCCTCATTGAAGAAATAGTGTAAACATCTAAGAGAAAAATCATATTAGTATATAAACATTAAATAAAATTATATTAAAATATAAACAGTATAACATACCGATTACAAATAAGATGAGATTGTTTTTTTCGAGTCAGTTGTTTCTTTAGCAAGCGAGAAAGATTCGTGATACATAAAAAATGTGCTGCACCTTGATGTTCGAGAAGAAGAAGATTCGCATGTCTCGATTTCTCACATTTTGTGAGTTGAAGAGGTGCAATAATTTTATTCTCCTGCCCTTCTTGCTCATCCACCATGGTGAAAACATTAATCGACACATCATTATCTTCTTCAAATTTAGGTATCTGCCTTAATGTGGTTGGAAATGTTATACTTCTGACGTTGAAAACAGATTTAAAATGGGGGTATGAAGATTGTCGTTGTGGGTTTTTAGTTGAAATAGTCGGATAGAGTGCAGCCGTTACAGCCCATGCAAAACATGTATTATCATCACTCTGTATGTTTATCACTGCATGTTTGTTCTTAATATATTTTGGAAGGTCGATTCCACAGCCTGCATGTAGTGGATTATAGTGATTAATATTCACAATTAAATTTAATATTTTTTCCAAAGCCCACCCACTATCACGCTCTTGAAATTCACCTAATTTTGTTAAAATTTTATCTATGACGTTTGTTTTATACCAATCACTAAAAGTATCAGTCTTGAATAAAATCACATTTTTTGTGGAAATATGTTTGATATCACTAATTTCCTTGCAAATAAATTGTCCGTTGAATACCATATTTATCTTAACAGCGCTTACTTTACTGAATACTTTGTTCATGTAGGATTGCAGCATTTCTGATGC
Organism: Prorops nasuta; assembly: GCF_024137725.1. Taxonomy (NCBI): domain Eukaryota; kingdom Metazoa; phylum Arthropoda; class Insecta; order Hymenoptera; family Bethylidae; genus Prorops; species Prorops nasuta. Next base: position 3,453,059 of record NW_027116804.1, on the reverse strand, counting down.
TGCCAATAGAAATTCATGTGGTTCGATATAATTAGTGTTTACTATCATACCACTACACATTCGACTTTTAAATGATGAATCAAGATCTTTCCAAATAAGCTTTTCCGCATTAATGCCCGCTCCAATTGAATTTTTATTTTTCGCCGCATGGAGAAGTAACTTTCGAATACATTTTATTTCTGCAAGATTTTTCTGTATAGCATCTGGAGTTGCATTCCGGTTGGATTCTCTCAAATCTCGAATATAATCACGACACTTGCAAACCCACTCGCGATAATCATGCTGAGTTCTTAAATCGGGATTCTTAAGAGCGTGATTTGAAGAATAACTTTTTTCTCTTGCTGCTCTGATTAATCGACACTGTATCTGAGCAATTTCCGTAAATATTTTCTGCCTTGCTCCTATACGTGCATTGCGGCTAGCAACTCTCAATTTTTTAATGTAATCGCGACAATCACGTACCCACTCACGATATTCATCCTGGCTACTTAAAACTCTATTTAGAAGCGACATCGTACTTCTTTCCGTTTAAATGATCAGCGTGAAACTAATGAAAAATCTTAGATGGAGAACCCTTCAAATAATCAGTCTCCGAGACACTTCAGTAACATAAATACTTTACGGATCAGGTTTCGCGTTGAAGTAAAAAGAATGCATTCAAGTTTAAAATATACATATATTCTAGATTTTTGATTCATACATATATTTCATATAATATACATTTCTCAGTGCGCATATACCTTCATGATTCATGCAAATAGGAAGTTGTGAATTATATAAACCATCTTCTAAATTATAATTTCCCCACACATATTCATCTACATTACTAATTTCTAAATCACAAATACTCTTTAACCAATTTAACTTTTCCACCCCTTTTACAAAAACCGTATCCTCATATACATATTTTTTTATAATATCTTTATATTTATAATATGGTGAAAAACCATCCATCCAATTTAAGCCATGATGATTGAAAAAGATTGAACTGAAAAAGAAATTCCTTATTCATTGAAAATAATAATTCGTTGTTTTTTATAAAATATACTTACTCTGTTTTCTTTCTCTCCTCTTCACTTAACCAAGTATGTGGAAAGGGGGGTGAAAATAAAATATGATGCACTTTTAGTTCTTGTAAAACTGCAAATTCTTTAACTATAAATGTCTTATCCATTAAATGGAATCCTTGAAAATCGACGAACGTTGGGATCATCATGTTAGCGTTTTTAATACTAAATTTATTACACTTTGCCGTTATTTTAAATATATTCTTTTTTTGTTTCTCTAAAGTTTTCCCCTTCTCTTCAAACCAAGTATTTCAATTCTCCCACTATCCTTAACTATTCACTCTTTGGACCAATGGTGTATCTAAGAGTGTCTGGTTAGTCACCTCCCACCACAGATCAAATTTTTCACATCCCTTACAGCATTTAAAAAATCTTGAGAAGCGTGTAGGGTAGTCTTCAGTTCAGTTTAAGCCACAGAATCTTCAGCTCAGTTTTAGTCACAGAATCTTCAGGTACTCTGACATTATGCATCATTTAAGAGATATCACGCACATAATAGATGTGGATGGATTTATCGTTAATAAGAAGATAGTGTACAAAGAAGTGGCTATTAAAAATATATACTCTAACTTAACACATTATGGTGCGTTTAAAGTTTGTGGATCAATGAACACTTTAAGTATTGCTGACCGGAAAACTGCATCTTTTGTGTTTAATAATGTGCACGGAATTGCATATGGAAATACGGGAAATGAAAGATATTCACAAAATGAAATATATGATTTTCTAAAAATCATTGAATGTGACAGTGTGCAACCAGTGGTTGCATATAAAGGTGGACACTTCGAACGTGACTTATTAAATATAATGAATATTAATAATGTCAATTTAGAAAATTTTAATTGTCCAAAATTCGATTGCTTAATTGAATATATAAAAACAGACATTATTCCTTGTGAGCTGCATAAAATTAAAATTACGCGAAAAACACAAAAGCCTATCCACTGTGTGAAACAGGAGGTAGATGTTTTCGCAAAGTGGGTGCGGAAACAAATAAAAGGTAAATATTAAAAATTAAGTTCGCAATTTACTTGATATTAATAAATTTTTTTATGTTTCAGAAGCTGTTATTAGCTGAATGGGCTAAATATTATTGTATATTCGTTTTTATATAAGTTTCAATTGTATTAGTTTTTTATATAAGTTTCATGTTCGTTTTTAATTATATGATAAATGTTATTTAATAGTCTCTTTCTTTTCCCCTACTCCTATTTCCCTTAATTTAATCCGTAAAAGAAAAAAGAAAAAAGAAAAAAATGAAAAAAGCACTTTATAATTGTTACTAACTCATAAAAGAAAAAAATCTACCTAGTGCTCATTGTTTAAGGAAAAATGTGAAATCAAGTTAAATGGCGGGTCTATAGTAGGAAAATAGTGGGAGGGTCTAAGATAAGTATGTGGGGGGAGAAAAGAGCCTCCGAGGGCAGGTCTAAGAAAAAAAAATGGCAGTCCGTAAGATGCTGAGGACCCCCCTAGCGGTGTAGCTGTTCCCCGTAATTTTCGTGATCGCCACCTAGTGGAGAAAATTGGAACTTTTTCCTCCACTAACTAAAATACAAAAAAAAGTTATCTGGGTAACTGTCAGGATAACTAACCATCCGGGCCCTAGGGTGATGGGAGAGGGGTAACCCTTAGGGAACTAGTGGACCCGTAGGATAACTAACCATCCGGACCCTAGTGACATGGGAGAGGGGGTAAGCCTTAGAGAACTAGTGGACCCGTAGGATAATTAACCATCCGGGCCCTAGGCTGATGGGAGAGGGGTGAGAGACTCTAAGAGAGAAAGAGAGGGTGAGAGGGATCTCTCTCTCTCTCACTCCCCATAACCAAAGCATTTCCTCCGCACACCCGCACCCTCCTCACCACCCAATTAACCCTAGCTCTTAAGAAGACACTTCCCCCGCACACCCTCACCCCCCTCATCTCCCAATATACCCCAGCTCTCTTAAGACACTTCCCCCCGCACACCCGCACTCCCCTCACCACCGTGTCACAGGAACCCAAGACACTTCCCCCGCACACCCGCACTCCCCTCACCACCATGTCACAGGAACCCAAGACACTTCCCCCCGCACACCCGCACTCCCCTCACCACCGTGTCACAGGAACCCCCTAGCTACCACTACTATTGTCGCCGGCGACGAGGCCGGCGGGATCCAGCCCCTCCCGCCAATGACGGAGGAGCTTCGTCGGAAGCTTCACTTGTCTTGGCGGGAGGCGGCTAAGCCGCGGCCGCTGCAGCTCCCCACCAAGGAGGAGGCTGCTGCAGTGCGGACCGCGGCCCGGGAGGTACGGGAGGCGCTGGAGAAGCTAGAGCCTCCGCGCCGATCCCGCCTCCCGAAGATGGACCCCGCCGACCTCGACGCCTATTACTCCCCGATAGCGTCAATGGAGCCCTACCGATCCTCCCCCCCTTCCCAGTCCCCCCGCCGCCCTGTTACCCCCGAACCTCCCCGCCCGCCCCGCCACGTCCATTTCTCCCTGCCCCCCGTCCCTGGTCCGCCGTCCTCTCGACCGCCCGTACCCCCATTCCGTCCCACTTGTCCCTCTCCCGTCCCCGGCTCCTCCGGCTCCCTCCTCCGCCCCCCCTCTGCCGTAATGTCCCCCCTTCCCCCCTTTCAGCCCCAGGCTGCCCCGGTCCGCCCCCTAATGCCTCCCCGAACCTCCCCTCGTTCCTTCGCCCCTGCCCCATCCACCATCCCTCCCCTGATGTCCCTCAATATCTCCCCCCCTCCCCAACTATCCCGTCCCAGTCCTCCCCGCGGCCCTATGACCCCTCTTCTGTCCCTACAGACCTCCCCTCCCCCTCCTTCCTCCCTCACCTCCCACTCTCCCCCTTCCTCCCCTATTCCCTCTTTCCCTCCCGCTCCCCGACGTCAGCCGTCCCCGGGCCCCGTTCCCGCAGGAGCGGGGGTCACCCCCACCCACCGGCCCAACCCCAAGGGGTGTTGGGCTTGCGGCGGGAGCGGGCATTCCTTCCGGGGATGCCCACAACCCAACCGCCTTCTTTTCTGTTTCGGTTGTGGGTGGGAGGGGGTGACCAACGCCACCTGCCCCCATTGTCGCCACTCGTAAGGAGCCCGGCCGACTGACGCCGATCCCCTGTCCGTCCTATCCCCCCCCCCCCTATATGTCTATGTTGAAATAGTCCCCTATATGTGTTGCCCTTAGCCCGTTGCCCCAGCCGCCCGAAAATTAGCCGATACCCCGCCGCCCTAAGAAGCTAGCCCCTGAACCGTTGCGCCTAAATAGTTCGAAATTTCCAGTATTATGTGGATTTGCTTAAGTGGCAGTGGATGAGAGCGGTCAGTCGCTATTTCAAATACCGCCGCAGTCTCGATCGCGCGAATTGATAGTTCCATGTTCGAATCACGGGTCGAGTTCCCGCGTAGCGCTCGCCTCATCCATATCGAGTTCGGTTCGCGATCGCCCAGTCCCCCTCAAGCTGTTGCGGCTTTGGGCAAGCCAATTAGTTTCGGGAAAGTAACCCCGGACGGGGAAAAGCCCCCCCGGTTCCAACACACCTCCTCTTTCCTCATCCAGGAGCTCATCGCCGACCCAGCCGTCCAGGTAAGCGTTTATTTCAAATTTATTGGCATGGTGGTGGCGTGTGTGGGGTGTGTGTGGTTGTGTGGATCGGCGCACTGGTTGCAGCGGTCATTCCGCGCGAATTTAGCACTCGACTCGCGTCCGCGTTCCGCCGGAACCCCCCCCCGACCCCTGCCGCGAGTTTCCTCCCGCTACCTGACGGTAGTAACATAGAAATTTAAGGACAAATTGGGCCACAAAAGCCCTAAGGGCTCGACGACCCAATTTTCCCCACGGTTCTCCCAGAAAGGGAAATTTTTGATTATTTTGTTAATGGGCAGGAGCCCTAGTAGTCGGTGCAGTGGCACCTAGATAAATTAAGAGCTCCTGTAGTTCTGGCGGCACGACAGTGCCAGATTTAGTTGATAGTTAAGAAGGCGCGTAGCGCCACCCCCTTTGAATTGTATCGAGTCAGGAGCGCGATGAGGCGCTAGATATTCTGAATTATGTACAGTTAGTAGTAAGTTGCGTTGTCCTTCCGCATAAGGACCCTTTATTAGTTTAAGCATATCTCCCCCCTCTTTTTTTTTTATAGAAAATTTGAAAATTTCCGAGGCACATTCTCCCGCGATGGCTTAGAGAGTAAGTTGTTGTAAATAGTAGGTTAAGTTAGTATAGCACCCCCTACCCCCCCGAGGTCCGAGCTAAGTGGGGAGGAGTTGTAACGTGGTGGAAACCCGTTACAGAAAAATGATTATTGTTAGCTCTGCTTCGGTCTCCCCCTTAGTGCCTCCCGTCCCCTTGAGTATGCATGTGAGTAAGTGAGTGAGCGTAGATGAACCTTCCGTGTGATGGTAATGTAGTTGCCCGCTGAAGGGATATTGTAATTGCCATCCACGGAAGGAGAGTAAATGTTTTTAGGACAGGGTATGATTGCGGATTGAGCGAATGTCAGTAGGTTGTATATTAGTTAGGATTAAATATTATATTTCTAATGGTAAATTTTATTCGTAGCTTATAAGACCGATTCCCTGCTCCAACATGAGCTAGAAAACTGTTATTGTCCTATCCTTTACGCTCCCATGCCCGAATGCCTATAATGCCCTCTCTCTCTAACCTTCCTGCCGAGCGCGGTTGTTTACGCGACGCTCCTACCGTCCCCTTACCCAGTCTCCCCGCCGAGCGCTTCGCCGGTTCCTTCCCGTTACCGCGCCGCGCCTCGAGCGCCAGGCAGCGAGTGCCAGTCCCCTCCCCTTACCGCGCTGACGCCTCGCGCGCCTAGCGGCGTTCTCCTCGGCCCGCGCCACTACCGGCCCATCGTTGCCGACCCCGCACCGCATCGCCCCGCTGCCGAACCACGAAGCATAGTGTCGTCTGCTGCTAAGGACGACCACGCAGGATTCTAGCGCAGGAGCTAGCCAGCCGGCTATCATGCCAAGTATATGGGTGATTAGCCGGAACGGCGAGAAATATGGATCGCGGACCCATACCGGATTAATGATTGGTCCCTGGATCCCGATCACCAATATGACACCCCGGAATGAGGGAAATGATTGAGAGGACGGAGGAATATCCGTCAAATTGGGCCAGATCTTGTTCTACTATCAGAGCATCAGTACGTGGTCTAAGTAGAGAGCTGGGTCGTCGCCGCAATTATTGAAATTCGGTGTAATTCAATATTGCGGGCCCCAGCCATCGATTCATTGGAGTTTAACGCGGAGTTCTCGTGGCGGACGTCGGGGGATCGCTGGATTTCATCGTCGGAGCCGCCGGAGAGTTTTCCCTCGCCCCTTTCCCTTCCCCTCTTTTGCCTCCCATAGTTTTCCCGTTAATTAGTGTTTAATGAAATCATTGTGCGCGTATAATAAGTGTGCCAGGACATCGCGGGAGGCCTCTCCCCCCGAGATTAGTTAGTGTGAATAAAGATTGTGTCCTCGCAGTTGGATCATGTGTCTTAATAATTTATTTTAACCCGGAATTCCCTTTCCGCCGGTTACAATATATATATATATATATATATATAAGAATAATACTATATAATCGTTTATATAAGGTCTGTTCTCGTTGGTCTACACTTTTAACACTTTCTACACTTTCCATATTTCTGTCTTTGTCTAATGAATAAGTTGACACCCTAAAAAGTGCACAAAGTGTAAAAAGTGTAGACAACGAGAACAGACCTATAACTACGCGCAGAGTAATAAATTAACTACACCTAATTATAATGTCTCAGCTTAATTATAATCTGTTAATATATATTTATCTGTAGAAATATGAAGGAGCAAATGTTAATAGCAATCATTGGGTATTTTTATTAAAGCTATGCGTAGAATAATGATCATTAAATGTGTTATTTAAATACGTTATAGGAAAGAAGAAAATTTTTAAACAATGAAATACATCAATTAAATTAACGAATGTAGCAAAAGAAAACTGAAATAAAATTGATTTGCAATATAAAGTGTATACTAAATGGATTAATATTTAATATTTCTTTAATGCATCATGGGAATAATATTTAAGCATTTATAATCGAATAATAGATGCAATGTGCTAGCTACTATTTGACTTAAGAGCATAAAATGTTCCTCTATGCTTTATAGTTTCTTAGGAGCACTATTCTTCCTTCACATATGACGATACTGCTTTAAAATGTATTAGTGCCTTCTCATTTGAAACTGATTATTTTTGTCTTTGATGAAGAAGAAGTACTCTTCCTTTCCTGAAAATTTATTTTATTTAAACCTCATTTTACACATTAATTGAGGCATAATTATTTGCTAGGTATTACTAAAGTGAATGCTGTTATTACCTTTGATAAAAATTTGTGCAAGATGCTAAAATCCATGTTTCCAAACTTTTCCAGATATTAAATCTTCTAATTATTCACCAGCATATTTAAATATTAAATTTACTGTTTCCTTCCGGAGCATATCCATCCATCTCCTTTTCACCTTCGCTTTATAGAATTTAAGATTCATTTAACATTTCCCAAATCTAAATAAAGAAACAAAATGTATCTTACATTAATAATTGCATATCCATGGCATACTTTTAGTGATGAGAATATTGGGTCTCTTAAATTATGTTTCAATTACAATTTGCTCCCTATGTTGAGAATTATCAATTTCCACAGGTACCCTTTTATCAAAGCCTAAGATTAAAAAATGATTAATTTCTTCTTTAGACTGTCCGCTATCCTTTTGATCCTATATCTACATATTTATCAAGGCACCAAAAATACCATCAAGTGTTTGATACCTGTAAAATAAAAAGTTCCACAAAGTATCGCATTTCAGTACACTTCATCTTAATAGCTATTGATAATATTATACTTATCTAAAACTGTCATGTTAATTCTCTGCTGCAACTTGAATTATGACACCAGATAACATTTAAGAGATTCTCATTACAGTACCTGTAGTCTGCACTGATCATTCTTCCTGAAAAATTAAAATATTATTTTGTATGTTAACTAACTTTTTTGATATTTTTTTATATATAGATATTTATTATTTCTTTGCTCTAATTAAAGCTAAATTCTTTTAATAATATGTATTCATTTAAAAAGATTATTAATTTTCCTTCATAAAGTGTTATAAGTAAGAAAATAATTATACCTAATACGTTTTAATAAACTATTCATTTATTTAAAGATTAAATATCTGTGATTATAAATCAAATAGTATTTTCAATATATTATATTTCTCACTCGTTTGATTAAATTACCGAATCTACTACTACACTTTTGACAGCCTCACATGAATAGGTGCAGTGGTGTCGCCTACCCAATTTCTATAAGATTCAGTATTAGCGTAAAACTGCTCGCGACAGTGATGCACTAAGAAAACGGGAGGTTAGAGAGAGAGAGCGTCAATGGCGACGTGCGAGATAAGAAAATGAAATCCGAACGCCTGGGCTAGACCATGTCAATCGTATAAGAGTCTCTCTATCATTCCCAGCATTTAAAGAAGGATGCCCTTATAGTCTACCAAGGCGTTCGGTTGAGGGGAAGTGTTTGCCTGACCCCCTACTCTGCTGACTCAGAAGGAGTACGAGGCAGGCGAGGGGTGTCAACCGTCGGTTCTCATTGGGCGAAAAAAACGTGGTGGGGTAGCACTCCTAAACGCATCGAAAAATTCCGAACGTCATAAGTGCCGGTCACTGTACGTGGCGACAGCGAACGAGTTGACGATACCGATAATCGCAAAATTTTTAAGATGGCGTGGCTTACTAGTAGGGGCGCGTAGAGTGCGAAAAGCAGCAAATAAATGGCGAGGGAAACAAATTGTACAGGAGAGTGAAAATGTGAAAGAAGAAGAAAATTATTGCTTTCGGATGATTCAAAGCGACTGTTTTAAAAGGGAGTTAGCAGAGCTCAGAAGCGGCAGCCGATTAGCAAAAATAGTAAAATCGCTAATGTTAATCCTTTCGTGAACGTGCAAGGAGTGTTACGGGCGGAAGGTCGTGTGTCAAAATTACACGGGGAATATTTTAACAATCAGCCAATCATCTTAGCGAGCGAACATCCGGCCACAAGGCTCTTGATTAAAGAATATCATCGAAAATGTACCACGGAACGGTCAAACGGTAATAAACGAATTGCGGCAAAGGTGGTACATCGTCGGTTTAAGGAAAGCGCTGCGCTCAATTATATGTAACTGTCTTATTTGTAAATTGCGCAGAGGCAAACCGCAAAGCCCTGTGATGGCATCGTTACCGGCGGGGCGCGTGGCGTATAGAACGCGACCGTTCACGCACTGTGGCGTTGATTATTTCGGGCCGATGCAGGTAAAAATTGGTAGGCGCATGGAAAAGCGCTGGGGCGTACTCTTTACGTGTCTAACTACCAGAGTAATTCATTTAGAATTCGCAGCATCACTCACCGCGGGGTCTGCGATTTTAGCTTTACAGAGACTGTCTGCACGAAGGGGGTGTCCTACTGTAATCTATAGCGACAATGGAACAAATTTTAGGGGAGCTTGTAAGGAATTAAAGGACGAAATCCTGCAAATAAATAAAAAGGAGCAGAGGGAGTACGCGTTGAAGAATGGAATGAAGTGGGTATTCAACCCACCCGATACGCCGCATATGGGTGGCGCGTGGGAGCGGCTCATTAGATCGGTAAAAGTTGCATTAAGTGCTATACTGAAGGGTCGGACGACTACGGAGGAGATTTTGCTTACACTGTTAACGGAGGCGGAGCACTCCGTTAATTCGCGGCCTTTGACCCATGTGCCGGTAGATCCCAGGGATCAGGAGGCGCTTACGCCAAATCATTTTTTGATCGGAACATCGTCAGGTGAGATTAAATTCGGGAAATATGACGAGTAGGTGATCGGTCTACGAGACCGGTGGCGAACCACCCAGGTACTAGTCGATGAGTTTTGGAGACGTTGGTTAAGGGAATATATACCAACATTACTCCCCAGATCGAAATGGTGGCAAAAGGAACCGCCACTGGAAAAGGGCAATATAGTGCTAATAGCAGATATGCAAGCGCCACGTAACGTCCGGAAAAAGGGGCGTGTAATAGAAGTGTTTAAGGGAGCCGAGGGCGAGGTGCGAGTTGCGAAAGTTAGCACTAGGAGCTGCGAATTTGTAAGGCCTGTGCGACGGCTAATAAAACTGATATATGACAAAGAGGTACAAAATTGAGTATGATTTTGTACAAGGGGGAGTATTGTTAAGGATGAATTAATACTTATAGATGCAAAGTTTGTAAGGGGTGGAGCGCAGGGAGAGACGGACGATGCCGGATAGGATTGATGGAGGTAGACGCGCGTGTATCGGCGAAGCCCTTATAGCGCAGGATCGTGAAGACGATCCTGTGGCTCCTGGCCTCCAGCTAAGGGCGACTTGATCACCCCGAAGCAGAGCTGTCAGATCAGCCTATTTGACGCATGCGCAAGACGCACTTCGACGGTCGCTCAGGCTCGACTCAAAATGCAATGGGGCCCTTTCTAACAATAGTACACTGACGGCATTATGATGCCAGATTCCAGCCCTCAGTAACGAAAATGAAGTTAGCCGTTAGTCAGCGGCACTATCGAGAATTCGAAAGAAATGGGTACACAACAGCTATGCATGGTCAGCATAGGTGTGATTTGAACTTTTCGGGAGACTTCGGCGTTAGAAGAAGAGCGACTGCCGCTAACCAACTCATTTTTAAATGTCATCCGTGTGAAGTGATGCTGCGTTTACCCAAAAATTCGAAGCAAATAAAAATCCTTTTCCTAAATTAGTTTTTAATATTTATAAAATGCTTATATGTAGCTATTAATTTATTAGATTCGGTAATAAATACAAAAAATGCGTTCTTATTATAACTAATAATGAGTTGAGGTATAATAGTAGAGTAGCTAAGGGGATTCTATGACCGGGTGACGAGGGGGTCGGGGTCCCGCGGGGGCAAGGGAAGTAGGGGAATTGCCCCCTCTCCTCGAGCGGTTGTGCGCATGCGCATCCTCCTCCCCCGACGTTAAACTCGTAGGGTACACACGTGGGCCCACTCTTACGTTAAGCAGTGGACGCAGAGAAAGAGAGAAAGAGAGAGAGAGAGAGAGAGAGAGAGATTCCATCGATGATTGTCGGTATCGCTAACTACCGATAGTTGTCGCGTGTATCCCCCCTCTTACTCCTTTGGTGGGGGGGTACAAATGTGGCCTCCCCCTTTTACCTTAAATTCCTTAAAGAGCGGTGCCCAAGCGAATCTTGACGCTCCTGGGATGAGAGTTGGGGGGTGCCCAACCGAGTCTTTACGCTCCTGGGTGCCCGCGCGACCGACTTCTTTTAAGGCGAATAGTGTAGACGCTTTGGAGAAAGGGAGAGAGAGAGAGAGAGAGAGAGAGAGAGAATACTCGTAGAGAGCGATCCAGTGATCGCTCCCCCATATTTTTTTTTTTTTTTTTTTTTTCGTAAGTTAGAAAAAAGGGAATCTTTTTTTTTTTTTTTTTTTTAATTATAATTTATTGAAGTATTAAGGAACGCAGAATATTATTTTGTAAAGTGGATGGATGGAAAGGTATTGAAGAAACACAAATTTAAGTAAAAATATATTTATTGGTTTTATTTACAATTTTTAAAAGTTTTTCATACATTCGATAGTATGATGAATGTATTGTTTACAAATGGAACACCACTCTGGAAGTGTACAATTAATTTTTAGGTGACCATACTTTTCACAATTAGTACACCAATAATGTGGTGTTAAATCCATTTCAGGTTCCATTTGTGTAGCCTCTGTTTTTGCGAAAATAGGTTCCGTCTGCGTGCTACTATTTTTCACCTAGGACATATTTGAAAACTTTTTTTAATATTGTAATAACTACTTTACAAATCAAGTATACTTACAAAAATCACCTCCTCCTCCTCCTCCTCCTCCTCCTTCTCTAAATCAATAGCTGCTAAAAAATAAATGGAAAAAAAATTAAATTTTTTTTTTTTTTTTTCGTATGTGTGTTGTAAGATTATTTCATGATTCTATGTATGGGTGGGTTTTCTTCTTTTAAAAATTAATAAAATAAGTACTTACAATGCATATTTGGCTGAAGCATCGCTTCATATTCTCGAAAATAGCGTTCATGAGAATCGTTAATTCTCCTAATATAATCCTGCATAGATTCTGCTGCAGTTTCCTCCTCTTCTGCACGATTTATCGTCACAGAACACTTTTCACTTTCCATTTTTAATATTTTGCTCTTTCAACGTGTACTGCTGTAGGTTCGAGGACTGAATGAATCCTCTGAAGAAATCCCGTCGAGAGAGAGAGAGATAGAGAGAGAGAGAGTCTTTATCGTTTGTTTTCAATATGAAATTACATTAGAAGTCCATTCTTTCTTTCTTAAAGGATACACTATACCCTCCCCGTATATAGAGATATCCATAGATATTTTTCCCTATTGTGTTATACTGTGATAAACCTACAGGTCAATCACAATGGAAATTTATCGCAAGTAAGAAAGAAAAAAAAACAAAAATTACCCCTTCCAAACATTGCATACGCTTAATATATGATAATATCGTTCATATAAAAAGTCAGTCTGTTAAACGAGAGCTGCATAGTCGTACCACGCGTGCTTGAACTATTCAGAAAAAAATAAGTTTGTGTGTGTGTTTGAACGCATTAAAAATAAACTTGATTCTTACATAAATAAAAAAAGGTAAGGATTTTCTTTTTCATTCGATTAGTAAATGCATTATTTAATTGATTTTTTTTTTTTTACTCTAATGAGACTAATTTTTTCATAGAGATAAAAATGAACTTCAATAAGATCAATGAATTGGGAAGTGTCATTCCAAAAAAATTCGTTAAATTAGATAGCTTAACGGAAAATGACGAATACGAAATATCTGAAGTTGAAATAATTAAGACAAAATATGGCATAAAAATTATTGTAAAGCTGCCAACAGCCGATTGGGTATTCCTGCCAGGGAGAATGGCAAAATTGGCGGAGGATACAGAGCAGTTGCAGCAGCTGCAAAAGGCTGCAACAGCCAAAAATTTAATAATGCTATACAAAGGAGGAAAATACCACAACGTGGAATTTAAGTGTAAAGTTTGATAGATATTTTGTATTAAAAATAAAAAATTAATTGATGCTTATAATTATTAATATTTATTTATTCCCTACGTTTAATCTCCCATAATGTAGAATTTAGGAATAAAACATTAACAACTTTAAGAAAGTATTTTATTTTTTTTTTTTTTTTTTTATAAACTTATATTTCTAACAATAATTTTTTAACTTACATTTCTAACAATATTCGTAAGAGGATTATATTGTACAATTTTATCGTGTATGATTAAACAATAGGCTGTAGTATTATCCGGAATGATTTCCATACACTCGATCTCGAGTTTAACGTCGACCGTGCCGGTTTTTATGGACTCGTTCTGATGCGAGCAGTCGATGACGAAGAGCGGCCCGTACGTCAAAAAGTCCGTATAGTCGAGCATGGGTCTCCCGAGTTTCTCACCAGCGTAATAGGAGGTGAAAAACTTTACATACATGTCGTAGAGGACGGAGTAGCGGGATTTCGTGAAATCAGTGTCGAGACGATCGTACGGATAAGATTCGGAATTCAGATAAAGTTTGACATCGAGGACTTTGCAATGATTGAATTTCAGCACATCCTCGTGCTGACTACTCTTTTTGTTCGTTCTGAACGCCAGAATGACGTATCGCGGCTTCTCCAATTGCGTGGACGCTTTCACGGACCACGTATGTCGCTGCGACTTGGGCAGAAGCGGATACTCGTAAAGTTCCCAGGCGCGAAAAGCGAGTGACAGACTCTTGTCCTGCTCGACGATACTGAGAAATTGGAGTTTCGTAATTTCGTTCAGGGTCACATGGGGTATTCTCCATTGCACTCGTAGCAGCTTGATCGACGAATCGGTGATTTTCACCGCCGAGTAAATGGCGTTTGTATCGTCGCGCGCGCGAATGAGAACGAACTCGTGACGCGCGTTAACGACGACTCGCCGATAATCCTCGCAGAATCCCAACAGCATTTTCAGGGGCACGCAAAAGCTGAAATTCTTAACAGCCTCCTCCTTTTTGAGCCGGTCTCTGGCCGTAGCGACGAACCATCCGGAATGACGTAGACTGGCGCTCTCCTCGGTGCTCAGGGAAACGAGATTCTTCAGAGTGCTGGTAATACCGACGTTTCTGCATCGGTCGATCTCGATACCGTTCAATTCATAACGAATCTCGTCGAAGAGGAAAGCCGCGGAATTGCAGTCGAGCGTAACTGTATCATCGTTGGTGGCGCTCGCGTCACGCGTACCCTCCACCAGCTGGCCCTCGACGTAGAGATAACTCTCGCACGGCAGGAGTATCAAATCTTGCTGCTGTATGGGAATGCGAATCTCGTCGCTGTTCGCCAACGAGGCGTTCGCATACGGATTGTAGGCATGCATCTCCATTTTCGTGATGCGATTGTCGTAGGTCAGCGGTGCGGTGACGTTCAAGGGATCTGCCATTGTTCCACTATGTACTACCTTCGCCCAATCTCTTCACGGTGAATCCCAATGATTGTAAAAATTCGATATTTCTTCTCGTTAGCAGGAAGCTCCTCTTGTCGCGATTTTCACTCCGAGCCGGTGTATTCGACTCCACGTAGGACGAACGACTAGCGAACGTTTCATCCAGTTTCACCGCTTTATAATCCTCGCTACTACTTTTGTAAATTAACATTTCTTAATGTGTAATCTTATGGTAATTTCTTCACGTCCAAAGTCTACGAGACGATCGTCCTGATCGAGGATACGTAACGTGAGACGGTCGATTACTCTGACGATGACCGGTAGATAAATGACGGTTTTCGGTGCCTCCGAGATTTTATAGCCCGGTGGTACGCTGGGAAAGAACTCGTGAATAATGTGGCGTGGTCTACCGTTGGTGTACGCACCACCCGCAATGTTGCACTCGATGCGTAGAATATTTGTTTTCACAATGTCCACGGTATCGTCGGATTCAGCCTGGACGTTCGGCTCGATCACGCGATTCGACGAGAAGCCCAGTAGCGAGCCAATGTTATTCGGTTTTCCAAAGTCAATCGAATATTTGCAGAATATTTCACTCTTCAGTGTATTGTTATTCGCTCGTAGAAGAATAACGCTGTCAATGTCGTCTTGAATTTCGTGTCTCGCAGAAATTTGAGACTGCAAATACTCATTTATCGCACTCAATTCGTAACAGCCTCTGGGTATCGTCAGTACCTTATCGTTGTCGTAGTAGAACTTATTATTCGTCTCGTCCACATTGGCTATCGAGTTGTACGTTTGCATGTCCACGAGACCGATCTCGTACCGATCGTCTTGCAGATTGATGGGGGGAAAGAAATCTGAATTTAATACTGATTTACGATCCGATAATGTCACGGTGATGGACATTTCTTTTTTTTTTTTTCAAAGTATCTGTTCTCGCAGGAATTTCACGCACAACTGACCGCAATTGCTTTTATCGTACGATTGATATCGATCATGATTGTAGTAGATTGTAACGTTAGGGCCAAAGTAACGCACACATTCTTTCGGCGGTTTCAAATTTCCGAAGGAATCAAAGTATAGGACGATGTCGTTACGCTTGACGTAGGCTACCCAGTGGGTACCAGGACCGCATTGATCGTCGAGATTCACGATCGCGCACTCGTTGCACCGCGGCCCGTCTAGCGGCAGAGATGTGCGCATAAAGACTCCACGGAAGTATGGTATGCGTCGGCAGATGAGTGCCAATTGTACGTTACTAGTAGGACCTGAATCCGGGAGAGCATCGCGACGACGACGACGAAATTTTCCCTCATTCATTTTCTTCCTCGACCGTTTTTTTGTTGTTTTTTTTTTTCCACGGATACCCTCTCCGACGACTCGCTTGTACGGTTTCAGATAAAGACCTCGGCCTCTCTCGCGCGACGCTTCCATCGCGCGATTGTGACGTTGCATTTCCCGCAATCGTTCTCTCTCAGCTTTTGCACGGTTTACAGCACTCGCTATACCCGATGCTCCACCTGCCAATGCTCCGACTGCACCTAGTAGTGGAAGTATAGGTATTATACCACCCCGTTTCCTCGGCATTCGAATTCTTCTCTTCCTCGTAATACCAATTTTTTTCTTGTTGTTGTTCTTTTTTTTAGCCGCTACTGCTTTCTTCATCGCAACAATATTATTATTATTATGTAATCCCAAGCCAAGTTTACGCTTAGCATTCATCGATGCCCATACGGCTGCGGCGACCGCGCGTTCACCCAAGGTCGCGTCTCTTGCGTTAATACGTTCACGCGCTCTCCTCGCTAGCACTTTATCGGCCTGATGACGCTCCGGTAGATCCTCGTTGTGCCAATATGCTAAGTCGTGATCGAGGCAGGCCTCGTCCAGCGGATTTATACCACGATCGCCGCGCTCCAATCTTTCGCGAAGTCGAGTGCCGGGTCCGCAATAATTGTAACCGGGCACGTGCAGCTCAAATGGCAATTTTTTCAAGACTTTATTGAAGAACGATCCAGACATTTAGAGCAACTGCTTCTCTTGCTGACAAACGTAACAGTCTTTTATCCGTCTCGGTGGTCCGTCGTGGTGAGTGGTATCAGGTAGATTGTAGTGTTGCAAACAATATTGATATTGCTGCACATCCGAGTCCGCGCGAATGTGCCGAGGTAATCTTTCCCACACACTCGCGATACTGTCTGGAAAGTACTCGAGCAATACGATCTTCGGTATGTGTTCGAGCTGATGATTCGTCAAGTTATGCAGAGAATCGACGACGACTAGCATGAACGCCATCGTAATGGCAACTGACCGAATAGTTCCGTAATTCGCGAAATATAAATGAACGATACGGCTGTTCCCGAAGGTTAATAGCGAGGATGCATTTCGTGAAGCACGTGCCGACTATTCGCGTGACAAATTTGGATGCTCACAATGCTACCGCGCAAATAAAAAAAAAACGTCACGGATCGCTATTACCATCTACGATACGCTGCATAGTTTGCGGTCCGTCGAATTGCGGTAAGACAAACGTGCTGCTGAGCCTCATAGAGAGTCCGCACGGTGTGAGATTCGAGAACCTGTACGTCTACTCGAAATCGCTCCAGCAACCGAAGTATCGATATCTGGAGCAGCTTCTGCAGGAAACGGAGGAAATCGGTTACTTTCAATTTTCCAACAATTGCGAGGTTGTGAACGTCGCGGATGCAAAGCCGAATTCCATTTTCATATTCGACGATGTGGCCAACGACAAGCAGGACAATATAAGGGACTACTTTTGCATGGGTAGACATTCCAACATCGATTGTTTCTACCTCTGTCAGACTTATGCGAAAATACCGAAGCATCTGATACGAGATAACGCAAACTTGCTAATAATATTTAAGCAGGATGGAACTAATCTGAAGCATATTTTCAACGATCACGTCAACAGTGATATGTCGTATGAGAAATTTCTCACATTGTGTTCGACCTGTTGGAGTCGCGATTACGGTTTCTTAGTAATAGACAAGGATAGCTCTCTGAGGAACGGTCGTTATCGCAAAGGTTTCAACGAGTACGCCACGATCGAGTGAACGGTCTTGTCAGGCCGGTAAGGTTTCGACCTTGCCGGTAATGTTTCGGCCTTGTGAATGTCGATAATCATGCCGGTAAGGTTTCACGATCACGGCCTTGAGTGTCAGTTTGATACTGGAGCGCAGGCTGTTCGGATCACCGTGTCAGGTCGGTTAAAACCCGTGTCGGTTCGGGGAGAATACAGCATCGCAACAGGTCGGTTAAAAACCGTTCAATTCGGGGGAAAGCTGTTTTATACAGCATCGCGATGGATGAAAAATCGCTTCTGAAGAGGATCGCCAAGACGAGCGAGGTCATTCGCGACAAGCATCGTGCCTTGAAATCGGAGAAGGCGATAATGGAGAGCAGTTTGAACGAGGCATTCAAGCCGATAGTCGAACCATTGAAGAAACTCGTTTCGCAAACGGAGGATAACACAAATAATAATAATAATAGTTCGTTTGTCAAATACAACGATAAATTGAAGAGGGGAGCCTATTTCACATCGACACCGCATAAACGAGCAAAGAATCTTAGTAGTAGTAATATTAGTGAAACTATTACGAATCCATTGGATTTCATGACCGACGACGACGACGACGACGAGTCTTCTATAACCGATCAACCGTCGCCCGATTCAAAAAAAAGTTTGCTAGAAAAATTAAATGTTGATGAAAAACAGGAACCAGGCTTGTTTCAACATGTCTTTCAACATATTCAATTACATCCGATCCCTGGCAAGTATATTAAATTACTTCTGACTGATAGGGATAACTTGATTGATCGTGCTTTTGGACCTCGTTATGAAGATGATCAACTGACGCTTGGTAAATGTAAATTTGAAATAAGTCATGAGGGAGATATTATTCTCGATAAGACGTTATACACCGGTACAATGGGTACTTATGAACTAATTTTCATGAGAGAACCCAATCGAGCCATTATAAAACCCGACGATTTGGAACAATACAAGAGTATTCTCAATCAAACTAAAGCGCATAAACTGTTAAACGATAGTCTAAAACAAATCAAAGGTAATAGAGGTGCAAAATATACAGAAATTATGAAACCATTGCTATTGGGAAAACCTATTTTACCGCCTTATCGGTTACCATCAACATCACGCGCAAGAAAATCGTCAACTTCTGACGCGTCAACATCGGGCGCAAGTAAACCGTCGGGCGCAAGTAAACCGTCGGGCGCAAGTAAACCGTCGAGCGCAAGTAAACCGTCATCAGCATCATCGAAAAAAAAGGGTAAAGGTCTTATGCGTGTCACCGAGGGACCAATCAATTACGTACATTGGAACGATCCGAATGAATTGATCGAACGTTTGAGACTTTTGATCGCGTCGGTGGCTGCCGGTAATACGAGTCATCACAACGAGATACAGTCGATAATCGAGGAGTTGCGCGACGAGGATCTCATCGTATAAAGAAAGTTGCACGTTACACTCTTACCTCAGTGTAATATCAACGTCTTTCGGTAGTACGAGGTAAAAAAAAAAAATAAATGTCTGACTCCTGCTGCTGTGAAATTTGCATTTGTTTAACATACATCGTAGACTGTATACTCTCGACATTACGAGCCATCAAAAAGAGGAATAATAATAATAACGAGGAACAGGAGACTGATTTTTGAAATGTCGATAAATAAATTTGGAATTGGACTGGATGGTGAGAGTAGGAAACACGAACCAAATTTAGAGCATTTACTGCTTGAATTCAAGCAATATCTGACAATGGCATTGAATAAACATAATGAACAATTTGAGAAAAAGATGGACCAAATTTTTCAAACAATTTGTGAAAAATTGGATGATAAAGTGAGTAAAAGAGATCTGGAAAGAGCAATACTTAGCAACACTTTTCATTAGGAATTTCGAAGAATCTGTCTATTTTTGAAAAAATGAGCAAAGAAAAGATACAGTTGGTGGAGGAGCTCCACGCACCGGCGAGGATAAATTTTCCACGCAGAAGAGTCATCGTGCGCGGCTTCGACGATCTCTGGCAGGCCGATCTTGTTGATATGCGCAATTACGTCGATGCGGGTCACCAGTACATTCTCACTGTAATCGATACCCTCTCGAAATACGCTTGGGCGGTGGCATTGAAGACCAAGAGCGGCGGAGAAGTGACGACGGCAATGACGAGAATCCTACTGAAGAACGGCAGATGTCCGAAAAATTTACAGACCGACAACGGCAAGGAGTTTTACAACAGTGACTTTCGGGCGTTGATGAAGAAACGCGGGATAAATCACTACTCGACCTACAGCGTGATGAAAGCGTCGATAGTCGAGCGCTGGAATCGTACGTTGAAGACGGAAATGTGGAAACGATTTACGTTGAACGGTAATTACAAGTGGCGCGCTATGCTGCAAGAGTTGGTGGACGCGTACAATGCGCGAAAGCATCGTACCACGGGAATGCGTCCCGTGGATGTGAAACCCGAGCATGCAGATAAGCTACTCAAGACAGTATACAGCCACATCAAGGTCGCAGGTCGTGCCAAGTTCAAAGTCGGTGATTTCGTACGAATCAGTAAATACAAGCAGATGTTCGCCAAAGGCTACACGCCTAATTGGACTACCGAAATATTCGAGGTGGCGAAAGTGCAGAGGACCAATCCCGCTACGTATCTCCTCAAGGATTCCAGGGGTACGGAACTGTTGGGTGGATTTTACGAATACGAGCTTTCGAAAACCATCAATCCCGATGTGTATCTGGTGGAGAGAGTATTGCGTAGAAAGGGCGATAAAGTGTTCGTTAAGTGGCTGGGATTCGACAGGACGCACAATTCCTGGATAAATAAGAGCAATGTTTTATAATAACTTTTATTAAGATGTATCAAAATATAGAATAAATAAATAAATAAACAAATTATTTTAGACTATAATATCCCCAGGGTAGAGTCGCCGCGGTGCCGGGTGTAACGAAACGCTTGTCGTCGTACGGACTGAGGGCGACCTTTCTCTGACTGATCGAGAAAACCTGGTGCAGCCTCGATCGAATCAAATTTTGACTGCGAGACTGTACGGTGAAATTATCCAAGCAATCCTTGTAGTCGTCAAATGTTATATTTCTATCGATAACGTAACCTTTGACACCTTTGGCTTTTTTGGTAATTCTCGCACAGTCCTGCACCTTGAAAGTATACATTTTTGCCCTCAGTCCTACGAACTCGGTCATGACACGACCATTGTTCTCGTCCTTCATCAGACCGGGTATCTTTTTGTTGACGCGTGGCAAGTCATACCGATTATCGTCAGGATAATCGCTGGTGTCGAATCGCGCGAGATCGCGTTTCATGACCGAGTAAACGTCGTCGCACTCGACACTGTATATCAGACTGTCCGTGTCGGTATACATCGCTCTACATTTACCGCCGAATGTAGGAAGCATATAGTCATAGTGGAATTCATACAAGCAAATTTTTGAAATATCTAAAATACTCATTCCCACGTAAATGGGTTTATCAAATTTCGCGGACAATTTCGACAATTGAATCGCGACCAAATTCTCGTTGAAAATCGCGAGACTGTGAAAATTCGGTTTGGAAATCAGGCTTTCCGCCCCGTATCTTCCCTCCCACTTGGTTGCGAGCCTCACGTCAACTCTATTCCTCACGTTCTCCATTGTTTTACCGAAAACCGCGTTGTTCATCAACTTGAAGAGATTCCTCTCAAATTCGTTGGTGGACGCGGTGCGCAAACGCGTGTTCAGCTCGATGTAATCGCGTAGCCAGGTGGACTGCTGAAACTTTAAACCGCGATGTATACGCTTCAGTACGAGTCCATTACGCATACATTGTTGCAGAGCGCGATAATGTATTACGTAACGGGTCTTATCGTTTAAAGTGGCCAGCAGCTTCTCCTGGCTCGCGCCCGGCGGCTTCTCGCGCACCATGCAGAACGGTAGGTCCGCGTGTTTGTCGTGAAGCTCGCGCGGATACTCCAAATCGACCTCCAAAATATAACCCTCGGGATGATCCGTGGGTATAGCGGAGACATCGAGATTGGCAGCGTCCTCGATCCATTGGAATCCATGGGTGGGCAGCGGCTGACACATTGCCCACCCATACAGATTGTTTACGTCGTAATACATGAGATATTTCGACGGTTCCGCCGGATCGTAGTCCCGCATATACCGATTGTTGGCCCTCTCGTAACGATGGGAGCACTGACTCAAACCACCGCGTATACCGCGCTCCACGAACAGCAACATATCCACGTCCGTGAAAAGCTCCAGCCTGATTCCCGTATGCTTCAACATCGCGTCCCAGGTGAAGCCCGGTAGCGTATAATAATGGGCTGGACCCAACTCATAATTTAGCATGCAACTATCGCGAAAACTTTCGAAAACATCGGTCAACAATAGGACATCGGTCTTCAGGTACAGGTCACTGTACTCCCCAAGTGTGCGCATGTGGAATTTGGTCCATACCTCTACGGCATGATTGTATGCTTCCTCGCTGATATCGCTGTCGGTCAGTCTGTTGCGAAACGACTGTCGCGGTGGTAAAGCCGTCTCTTCCAATCTAGTCACGCTATCTATATAGTCGTAAGGAAAAATACCTTTCCTCGTAAGCAAATTCAACTGTTCGACGCTCAATTCCGAAAATTGTGACCTCAAATTTGTCAGCTGAGATTCCGCCAAGTACGAGCTCAATTTGTCCAAACTGGAGGCCATGAATTTGAACGAATCGATAAATCTCAGCCGTATATTATAATTTCGCAGATATTTGGTGAATGAAATGTATTTTTCCTTATGCACAGGCAGCAGATATACCGATCCCTCGTACAAATTAGCGATCGTCTCGAAAATGAAATGTGAATCATAGCCGGAAAAATTGTGGAAAATGACTGGAATGACATGCGAATCTTTGAAATTTAAATTACAATTATTGTGAGCCGGTCCTCTGTATCTGCCGGTCAGATGATCGTGATCGCGAATTCGTAGTTGATTCGGAAGAAACGGCTTTTTGCATATATGACAATTGGGATCATTATAGTGACGCGATCGTTCGCTAATACTAAGATTATGCATGGGCACGACAGTCCCCAGTTTCTCGCTCGCGATGCGCGCAATGACCTCGAGCTCGCGTACGAACCATTCGATGCAGTCGGCACCCCGATGAGCATCGTATTTCGAGAGTGACGCATCGCGAGCACTTTTTAAATAATAGCCTACACTCATAGGTTCATGCTTCTGATAAATATCACTACTGTTCGATTGTTCAACTTTTGATAATATGCACTCCAGATCCGCGTATACGACGAATGGCACTCGTTCCCCATTTTTGATATTCTTGAAGGAAACCCAGCGATCCTCGGACTCTCTCGGTAACATCAATCGGAGATTATCGTTGAGCTGCGAGCAATCCTGCTCATGCGACTCCAGCCTCTCCACTGTGCGAAAGTAATGGAGACATCTAAAAAAAAAAAAAATAAAAAAATAAATAAATAAATAAAACATATGCAGTTATATTTGTATCATTATTAATACATACCGATCGCATATATAATGCGCATTTTTGCTCTTGGTGAATTGACTTCGCACCAATCTCGACAGATTCCTTATGCACATGAAATGTCCTGCCCCCTGTTCATCGTTGACGAGAAGAAGATTAGCATGCCTCGATCTCTTCTTCTTCGTCACCTGAAGCGGTACGATTTTTGCGTCGATATTTGGCTCTTCATTCTCCAAGGTAAAGATGTTAACCGACACGTCATTATCCGTCTCGAATTTCGGAATCTGTTTTAGCGTAGTCGGAAAGGTTAGGCTACCGACGTCTAAAACCGTCCGAAAATGTGGATAAGAGGACGTGCGCTTTGGATTAGCCGTAGGTTTTGCCGGATAGAGTGCCGCCGTCACGGACCACGCGAAACATGCATTATCACTGGTTTCTAAATTTATCAGAGCTTTCCTACTCGTGATAGCGGATGGTATATTAATTCTACAACCCGCGTGCAACGGGTTAAAACGATTAATGTTAACTATTAAATAATGAATTTTGTGCAAAGCCCATCCACTATCACGCTCTTGAAATTCACTTAATTTTTTCATTATAACGTCTAAAATGTTTTTCCTATACCAATCACTAAAATTATCAGTCTTATACAATGTAGCATTAGTCGTACTAATGTTTTTATCATCACTCTGGTCCTTAGAGATGAATTGTCCGTTAAATACACAATTAACCTTAACACTATTTGCACTAACAAATACCTTATCTATACGCGTACGCACTAATACTTCCGCGTCTACTAAAAAATCCTTAGGCTCTATATAATTACTATTAACTACCATGCCGCTGCATATTCGACTTCGAAACGCCGAATCAAGCTCCTCCCAGGTAAGTCCTTGTACGTCATTGCTACAACCAGCCCCTGATTTAATATAATTCAATTCCCTCTGCGCTCGTAGCAACAGACACTTTATACACGCGATTTCGGCAAAATTCTTCTGACGCGTTCCAACGGGTAAAGCTCGATCCGCGTTGCTCAATCGTCGAATATGCTCGCGACATTCCAGTACCCACGCATCGTACTCATTCGCACTATTAATTGTAAAAAATTTTCTTCGCAATTCAGTCGACATTTTATGTTTTTTCTTAAAGAAATGACTCTGTCATACGGTGAACAACAACAACAATAAATTAATAATTGCGAATGCGTCTCTCCCGAAGAGTAACGCTTATATATATCGAATAGAGAATGGAAGTAGGGGTATCTACACATCCCATTGTTTCGTCCGAGATGCATACTGACATTGATATACATTGTTTTTTTTTTTTCAGAAGTCTTTTATTCCTTTATATATTGATCATATACAGATTTCATAAAGTAAACATTTTGCAGTGAACATATACCATAATGATTCATACACTTGGGTAACGGTGGTTCGAAATTTTTACTCCATCCAAGACTAAATTTACCCCACTCACACTCCTTCGCATTGTATATATTTTCTAAGTTGCAAATTTTTCTCAACCAATCATATTTCTCCCGTCCTTTCACGAAAATCCAATCTTCATCGTACGACGTTACATACTTTCTTATTACATCTTTATGCTTGTAATAAGGTGAATGACCGTCGGTCCAATTGAATCCATGTCGATTAAAATAAAGCCAACTTTAAAAAAAAAATAAAATTATATACAAAACATTACATTTTAAAAAAAAAAAATACTTACTCATTCTGTTCTCTCTCGAGATCGCTCAACCAAGCTTCTTGAAATGGTGGTGAAAATACATTGTGATACACTTCATTATCACGCAACACCGCAAATTCTTTAACTATAAAACTCTTGTCGGCCAATACAAAACCTTGAAAATCAACGAATGTCGGTGTCATTATCGTCGTCGTCGTCAGTCGCTCGATGCAATACTGAACGATCTTTTTTTTGTTGCATTTAAGAAAATATTAAAATTTAATGTTTTTTTTTAGGAGGGGATATTTTCTAAGAATTTTTTCCCATTGTTAGTTTCTTCGGAAAAAAAATATCTTCCAGAGATTAAGAAAGAATGGACTCCTTATCGAATATAACTTTATATTTTTAAAAAATCTTTCTCTCTCTACGGAGATATTTCTTCGGAGATGCTTCATTTCAGTTTTTATCTTCGTCGAGAATAGCGCAACAATGCATAGAATAACTCACATAATGGATATAGAAGGTTTCTTAGTTTATAAAAAAGAACTTAAATATAAAGATATAGCTATAATTGATTTAAAAAGTAACCAAATTTCTTACGCATCTTTTCGTTTGCGTGACAGTATGAAAAACCTTAGTGAAAAAGACAAAAAAACTGTGTGGTTTTTGCTAAATATGGTGCATGGTATAAAATACAGTGATACGGGATTCGAGAAATACGAGCAGGAGGATGTGGAAGATTTTATTAGAGGTTGCCTAACGTGCGAGAATCCCGTAGTAGCCTACAAGGGAGGGAACATTGAAAAAAATCTATTGAATAGGATGAATGTGGATAATATTAATTTAGAAGTGTATGGTTGCCCTAAGTTTAAGGATTTAATTGAATTATATGATTTTGAAAAAACACCGTGCAATTTACACGTTCGAGAGAAGAACTTGAACAATGAACGTATCCACTGTCCGTACGAGGAGGTATCAGTTTTTGCCAAATGGATAAAAGCAAAAATGTGATTCTTTAAAAATCATAGAGAAATAAAGAGGGGAAAACAAGTCCTCGCAGCCTCATTCAATGTTACAACATCGTCGGTGACAGTAAGAAAAAATGAGCTGCGAAAAGTGTAAATTAATCATGATTCAAGAGGATATTGTTCCTCTTTCACCCACTCCTCCCAGAGAATTGACAGAGGAATACGTGAATCGAATTAACGATTTCTTCAATCGTTACTTCGAAGAGTATGAACGGAAACTGCATCATTATTTGCATAAAAACTGTAAGTATTTATTTTATAATATTTTTACATTTCCATAATTATTATTTGTTTGTAAAATTTTTTTCTTCAAAAAAATAAAGTGAAGAAAGACGAAGAGACTGAGGAAAAAGATATTGAGTCAAAGGAGACGAAGAAGGAAGAAGATAAAGAGGAGAAAAAAATAGAGGAGAAGGAGGAGGAGGAGGAGGAGGAGGAGGAGAAAATAGAGGAGGAAGAATGTAAGTATTTACTTTATTTTTTTACCTTCTCATAATTATTACCTATTTGTATTTTTAAATTAAAGTGAAGAAAGACGAAGAGAAACAGACCGGGGAAGATATTGAGCCAAAGGAGATGAAGAAGGAAGAAGAAGAAGAGAAAAAAATAGAGGAGGGGTAGGAGGAGGAAAAAGATAATGCGTCAAAGCAGACTAAGAAGGAAGATGAATCACCACATTTCTTTTTCTTTTATTATTAAATTTTTATAGAATAGTTTAAAAATTATTGTAGAAATATTATTGTAAATATTCCCCTTCCTATTTCATCAGGGGTAAACGGAAAGAAATCTAATACGTTTTGATTAAGAGATGTAACTCAATCTAGAGTAGAGATAGATAAGGATTATTCGTACTGGAGAGCAATGTCGACTTCAGTAGTGTTTCTGACAGTAGACAAAATGAATTCGAACCAAAAAAAAATCAGTTTACCAGACAAAAAAATGACATTGTTGGATTATCAACAAACAGGAAAGCCTGTAGCTATAGTAAAGCCAACACCGCGGTTAGTAGTAGGACGAAATACATGGAGGCTTCTGCAGCAGCAGCAGCATCAACCACTTCGAAGACCTGCACCGCTTCAGCCTAATGCTGCTGCTGCTGCTGCTGCTGCTGCTGCTGGTGCTGCTGGTGCTGGTGATTCTGATAATGTCAATAATCAACCTATA
Source organism: Prorops nasuta (assembly GCF_024137725.1). Classification (NCBI taxonomy): domain Eukaryota; kingdom Metazoa; phylum Arthropoda; class Insecta; order Hymenoptera; family Bethylidae; genus Prorops; species Prorops nasuta. Next base: position 3,426,076 of record NW_027116804.1, on the reverse strand, counting down.
CCACGTCTTTAGCCACCAATCGGTAAGAAAAGTTTTAACTCTTCTAACATTAAGTACTTCATGAAATTAAAATTTAAGACTAATAATAATAATAAATCATTTTCAATTTTTTAATCGCAGATTCTGCTGCTGCTGCTGCTGCTGCTCCAGTTTAAGACCAATATTATCATTACTATTATTGTTATTGTGTGTATATAATATTATTATTAAAAATATATATTAAAAACTACAACGATTGTTCAACTAGCAAACCCCTGCTCCTCAACCTTGAATTCACGTGAAAAATGATAAAACGATATCATCCAAAGTATGGACGAGGTAGTAGAAGAGGAGGATAATAACCTGTTAATAGTTATTGTGAAGTGGAGAAATCTAATACGTATTGATAGAGAAAATAATAATAATAATTATACATTTCGTATTGAGCTTACATCTCTACCATTCTCAGTCTACCGAGTTTGCTTGACGTGATAGTTTCTACAAAAAAAATGGGTGTAATTAAATTGTACAGATTATCTACTGAACAAAATATTGAAAACATTCTAAATATGGATGAATTAGTGGAGGAAGAAGAAGAAGAAGTAGATTTGGAAGGAGATTGGGGTGAAATAGAAGACGTGAATAACAACGCGTTGACCGCGATTGTGAGAATGTTGAGGAAGAAGCTTCAGCGGCAACAATCCACATCAAATATCCAGTCTGATGGGGATAATGACGATGATGATGATGATGATGAGGTTCATCTATCAGATTTTAGTAGTGAAATGGAGTGGGAGGGTATTGATATGGAGCAAGAAATTTCTCCAGAAAATATAATACGGTTCGATGAGGATAATGACGTTCTCCAGCTACTGGAAACCATCAACAATCGGTAAGAATCAATGAAAAAAAAAAAAAAAAAAAAAAAAAAAAAAAATTTTATCAAGTGCTTGGATAAGTAGTATAATAAATATTTTTTCTCGTAGATGATACCGCTCCTACTGCTACTCTCACTACCACTTCATTTTTATAATATTTTATTATTAAATTCAATTATAACTTTTTTTTTTATGTGTGTTATTAAAAATATATTTATAAATTTTAATTAAAAAAAAAAAAAAAAATATCGTTCATTTCACAACCTCAAAATTCTATTTCTCCTTCTCCTTCTCTTTGACTGCGTTCCGCTTCTCGGATAGGAGGCTAATACGTTTTGATAAAGAGTAGACTAATATGTATGTATTGATAAAGAAGAAAGAAAGGTATCAGATTAACTACAAAATACGTGTCTAATCAGTAAGTTCATATTTCATTGGAAGATCGTTTTGCATATGAGCGACTAGTGACGAAAAATCTTGAGATCATTTTAACGCTAGCAACGACAGTGACAATGTTCTGTGATACACCTAAAAAACGAGACATTTTTGAGAATAATCCTGATTTTGATGCCTTGATTGAAGACCTTGTGGGGATAATAAGTGAAATAGAGGAACAAATAGAGGAAGAGGACGAAGATTTGTTGAGGAATCCGGAGGATAATCCTGAATTTAGCGCCTTGGTTAAAGAACTTGTGGAAATAATGGGTAAAATGGAGGAAGAAGTGCAAGAGGACGAAGATTTGTTGGGTGACGATCCTGATTTGATAGTACTAGTTGAAAAACTAGTGGAGCTCAGAAATCGAATACAAGAAGGGCTACAGCAAGCGGAGCAAGAGCAGGTGGAATAAGAGGAAGAAGAAGAAGAAGAAGAGCATGAGGAGGAGGAGGAGGAGGAGGAGGAGGAAAACGAAGGAGAAGCAGCGAAAGCCTAAAAATCTTTTTGTGATTTTTGTAAGTATATTTGCTTTGTTAAAATAGTTATTACAATATCAAAAAAAAAAAAAAAAATAACAAAATGTTTCTCAAATGTGTCCCAGGTGAAAAATATGGCCACACAAACGGAGTCCATTGCTACAAGAACTGAGGCTACGCAAATGGAGCCTCAGATAGATCTCACACCACATTACTGGTGTACAAATTGTACAAAATATGGTCACCTACGCATCAATTGTTCACTACCAGAGTGGTGTAGCATTTGTCATAAATATATACATCATGCAATTGAATGTAAAAAAAATTTCTAAAAAAAAGCATTGTAAATAAAACCTTTTTAATACTTCAATAAATTATAATTAAAAAAAAAAAAAAAAGATTCCCTTTTTTCTAACTTACGAAAAAAAAAAAAAAAAAAAAAAAAAATATGGGGGAGCGATCACTGGATCGCTCTCTACGAGTATTCTCTCTCTCTCTCTCTCTCTCTCTCTTTCTCCAAAGCGTCTACACTATTCGCCTTAAAAGAAGTCGGTCGCGCGGGCACCCAGGAGCGTAAAGACTCGGTTGGGCACCCCCCAACTCTCATCCCAGGAGCGTCAAGATTCGCTTGGGCACCGCTCTTTAAGGAATTTAAGGTAAAAGGGGGAGGCCACATTTGTACCCCCCCCCCCCCCCCCCCCCCCACCAAAGGAGTCAGAGGGGGGATACACGCGACAACTATCGGTAGTTAGCGATACCGACAATCATCGATGGAATCTCTCTCTCTCTCTCTCTCTCTCTTTCTCTCTTTCTCTGCGTCCACTGCTTAACGTAAGAGTGGGCCCACGTGTGTACCCTACGAGTTTAACGTCGGGGGAGGAGGATGCGCATGCGCACAACCGCTCGAGGAGAGGGGGCAATTCCCCTACTTCCCTTGCCCCCGCGGGACCCCGACCCCCTCGTCACCCGGTCATAGAATCCCCTTAGCTACTCTACTTATAATAAACTCAATGTTTTTATATTAATCTGTTAACAAATGCAATTATTTATTTATTATTGAGTCCAATAAGTTAATGGTTATTAAAAAAAAAATCGTTGTAAAGAAAAAAAATGAAAAAATATTAACCTCTGCCAAGAATCGAACCCGAGCCCGCCGCGTGACAAATGGCAACCTTACCGTCTGCGCTACAGCGCTCATTTGGTGGATCAAGAGCAACTCGGCCTTTTAAAGACTGACTACAATTCTTTCATTAACTCGTGATAAACTATCAAGAATTAGCTATAATAATAAGTACATTTATTTACACAGCATTATTGCACTAAATTTATTATGTTTTTAATTTGAAGCATACATTTTGAATTAAGATATGAGAGTTTAAGGATAATAATGTAGTACTCTAAATACAAAATTATTCATATGCTCAACCATCATAAATTATTCGATTACAGGTAACGTATTGTTATATACATATAACTACTTATACTACTTTTCTCTATTAACTAGCCAATAACTAGAATTAAAACATTTAATTAATAAAAGTTAATTTAATTCAAAAAGGCTCCGGTTGCATTCTAACCAAGAGCCGTGTGGCGTCATTCGTATGCAACCTGAACCTCTTTCTTAGGCAACAGTACTTCTCTGTTGCCAGGGCCTCAGAGCGCGCGTGGCTAAAAATCTTAGTCAGCTATTAGAACAATCGTCTTATTGACGCACGGTTGACTTAGTAACCACTGACGCACGATCGATTCCCTAAAACCATACCATATATGGTCATGAGAATCGATGCATTTTGAGGCAACGACTTGACTGCTCGGTTCCTGACCGATCAGTCCAGGCCCAGCAGTAACTAAAACAAGTCATTTGTGACTTTAACCGAGCATTAGCTCCCAAGTCACTCTAATTTCAATCTAACTTCAATTAGATAATCTTTTTATTTAAAACCTCTAAAAACCTGTATAACTATAATTTATTTTTATAACTCAACATTGTAAAATAACTCTACAAGGAGTGAATAAATTTAGTTGTACCAAAAGTACTTGAATTAGTTCGTCACGGTGTGAACCCATAACAGTATATTATAATATTACTTAATTAATTTATGACAATGGAGCATATGAATAGTTTTGTCTTTAGAGTACTGTATGCGGTTACCCTTAAACTATCGTATCTTCATGCAAAATGTATGCTTCAAATTAAAAACATAATAAATTTAGTGCAATAATGCTGTGTAAATAAATGTACTTATTATTACAGCTAATTCTTGATAGTTTATGACGAGTTAATGAAAGAGTTGTAGTCAGTGTTTAAAAGACCGAGTTGCTCTTGACCCACCAAATGAGCGCTGTAGCGCAGAAGGTAAGGTTGCCGTTTGTCACGAGGCGGGCTCGGGTTCGATTCTTGGCAGAGGTTAATATTTTTTCATTTTTGTTCTTTACAACGAATTAATTTTTTAATAACCATTAACTTATTGGACTCAATAATAAATAAATAAATGCATTTGTTAACAGATTAATATAAAAACATTGAGTTTATTATACCTCAACTCATTATTAGTTATAATAAGAACGCATTTTTTGTATTTATTACCGAATCTAATAAATTAATAGCTACATATAAGCATTTCATAAATATTAAAAACTAATTTAGTAAAAGGATTTTTATTTGCTTCGAATTTTTTGGTAAACGCTGCATCACTTCACACGGATGACATTTAAAAATGTGTTGGTTAGCGGTAGTCGCTCTTCTTCTAACGCCGAAGTCTCCCGAAGTTCAAATCACACCTATGCTGACCATGCATAGCTGTTGTGTACCCCTTTCCTTCGAATTCTCGATAGTGCTGCTGAAATATATTATCTATAAAAGACTCTTACACTGATAAAATGCCTTAGACCGTGGACACAATTCAATTTACTTTCGCACTTAGAACAGAAATTAATTATTGTGTTTAAAATCTTTTTGAAACATCTTTAAATTTGCAATCAATATGTTTCTATAACAAATAATGTTGGTATGTCTTCTAGTATCAAAGATAAAAAAATTGTATGTTCATGATCTGAATCATTTTCTTTGCGGACAGTATATTTATAAGACATTTCAATTTATAAAGAAAGATAGAAGATATACATAAGTTTGGAGTATAAGACCTAACACCAGAAAAAAGCATTGAAAAAACAGCATAGATTGCTTCTTAGTTAAACCCAAAAACCCTTTCGTGCTTGTTTAAAAGATTTTAAAATGAAAGTAAATGCTACATCACATCAATCCGCAGGATTATTACAATAATTATATATTCTATAAATCACGATTTGTTTGGGAAAGGATGAAGGGTTTCAAGGATTGTAAGCTCTCCCACCAGCGACAAGGTGTTGCAATCTTTAGGGAGTGAAAGAAAAAATATAAACGTTTCTACATGCTTAACAAAATTTTAAACTATAATCAGTCATTAAAACTGGAGAAATAATTGAATCGAAATAATAGATATATTTTTTTTTGCATGCTGTTTTTATGAAATATAGAACTAAAAGTAAATAAACCGAAGGTGATAGCAGCTGTAAAGTTAGAAAAACAAATAACTTATTGTGTATAGACAGTATATTTTGTTGCGAATCATCAGTATTTATGTTATGAATTTATAAGTATCTAATTGACAGTATTTAAACATAAAGAGCAGCTCCTAACAACGCAGATGACTGAAAAGCTCACTTAGAGTCAACTTTTCGTCATGTGTGCTATTATGGGTGATTGTAATCTAATTGGTGAAGGAAAATTTAGAAACAACACTTTGGAAAATTTGAAGGATAGAATAGCGGCTTAAAGCAAGAACAAAAGGAGAAGCATTACAGGTTGAAAGCAGTAAGTAAGTGTTTAAAAGATTATTATCAGAATGAAAGTATAGTAAGGCTAAAATGGAATTCTGAATGTAAAATAATGATTTCAAGTTAAATTTTTGAATCAGCTACGCTACTTTAAATTTAATATAAAATTTCACTGTTGTGTAATTCTAAATGACGAGAATCTACTTTGAATGTTAAACAAGTTTTATTATGAGCTTGAAATGAAGAACGAATCTTGCAAATAGCATTTAACAAATCCGATGAAATCGCGTTTCTTTTATTAGTACGTACGTCAGTTACAATTGAGAAGATTCGTTCTGCCTCTGCATTTGAATGTGGCAACGACAAAACCATATTTGCAATTTTTTTTAAATTTGGAAACATCGCGGTATCATTAAAATCTGTTATTAAACCAACTTTGTGCCAAAAATCAACAGCATTTAATTTTTTTAGTTTTTCTTTAATATCATGATCTAATAAAGGCAAATTACACCATTCTAAATCTACTTCATTTTGCTGAAACACATTTGGTAAACAAGTCAGAACCGGGTTTAAATCTGTAATTTTATTAATTCTTATACGTTGGTCCAGTGCCACATCTGGACTAATGAAATTTAATTTTGAAAAAAATGAATCTTTAATGGGTAACCTTTGGTGCATCTCCCGCAGTGCAACTTTATAAAAATTGAAACAATTAATTTGAATATTTTCCGATTTCTCACTAGGCAAAGTTTGAAATAATTTTTTACATTCAGAGCCAAAGAATACGTCGGTGATAGGCAGATAAATTTCGGAATCTGAATAATCTAATTCAGAAATATTATCTAAATGTTCCGGCTTAATGCAATTTTGAGCAAATTGCCGCATAAAGCTTACGCTTATTACAGCATATTTATTAATTAATGTTTCTCTACCTTGAAAAGTGGCGTTAAATTTATTAAATATTGTTAATGCGTAATTTAGAAAAAAGAAATATGACTTAAGCTCTTCATTCAAACATAATAAAATTTTTTCCGCAGATTCTATTTTTGCATCAAGCCAAGCATCCTGGAAAAATAATTTTAACGGATTCCAATTCTCAAGAAGTCTACAAACACACTTTTGTGTTGTAAGCCATCGCGTTCCAGATAATTTAATTAATTTTCGCGTTTCTACGTTACAATATTCTTGAAAATCTTGTAAGATAGCAGAACGTTTCGGACTTGAAGATATAAAGGTTGCTACGCTTCTAATTAAAAATTCACAATCGGATGGTAACTCTTTACTACATTTTTTTGCAATTATTGCTGACGTATGGCAGATGCAATTTATAAGTATTACTCGCGGTACAGAATCTTTTAAACGAGTTAAAAATGAATCTCTAGCACCAATCATAACTGAGGCGTTATCTGAAGCAAAGCCGATTATATTATTAAATGGAATTTTAAACAAATCTAAACAATTTTTAAATGCATCATACAGTTTTCCCGCAGAACTGTCTTTTGCGTCAATCTCTAATAATTTTAAAAGTTCAGTAATTAATTTACCGGTCTCGGGAGAAATATATTGTACTAAAATGCAGAGAGATTTACTATTAGTTTTATCAGTACTTTCGTCCATCAGTATAGAAAAATATTGATTCTGTAAAATTTGCACGGTTCTCTCTGTCTCTCGTGTTCCTAAATTATTTTTTATAATTTCCGTACATTTTGTACGACCCAATGTAAAACGTTCTACTATCTCTTGATCTTGGAAAATATCTTTTAAAAGTGGAATTAAATGATCTACTGTCTGAATGGCAATGTTATGTTCAGCGTAAAATGCTGATAATTTAATTTCCGCGATTTTAATTTTTTCATCTAATTCTAATTTTTTACATTCCGCGACTACATCTGTAATGTTTTCCAATTTATCTGGTATCAACCTACGTATACTACATTCGTGCATTTTTGTTTGAGCATGCTGTTTAAAGTAATAAACCCCACACCGTAACTGAACATTACAACTTTTGCAAAAAGCAAAAGTTGAATTTCCAGGTACGGCCTGAAGCCAATGTTTAAAAAGAGGGTTATTTAACCATATATCGCGAAATTTTTGAAAAAATTTTTTGATACTTACCTTACCACTCCTCTTCGGGCTGCTGGAAAGTCCACTGGGTCCTGCTTCATCGATGTGCTCCATTTTTTTACGTTTTTCCGATTTATTAAAACAAACGTTTAAAGTCGGCTATGACCATAGCACGACTGAAATATTTAAACAATTGAAGGTTTTACTTCATCAAGGTACCACGCACCGTACAAGGGACCCAGTGTACACATATTCCAGTTATTAATAATTTCTATTTATTTATGCATGTATTTCATTAAGACTAAAAAATAAATTATGTAATATAAAACATCTTAACAAATATTTTAATACATATATATACAACGCTTAGCATGTTTTAACAGAATAACCTACCAAAAGTATATTGAATATTTATAATATACTTAATAGGATCATGTATTTATATTTGGTTTTTTAAAATTATTTTATTTTTGTTAATAACTATTATACCTATATTACTAATCATTCTATGTTATTGCTCTATTTAAATCACGTAATTATCATATAGGTAAGCTTATGGTTTAGGAATAAATAATTACAAGAAATTATTCAAAATTTATTCATTTATTAGCATTTTGTTTAATATTCACAATTACAATTGAAAAAAAAATTATGTAGTTGCGGGGCATGTTTTTACATTGTGCCAGTCCTTGGAGTCACAGCCTGTAGAGCCATCCTACGCATGCGTCAAATAGGCTGATCTGGCAGCTCTGCCCCGAAGTTGTTTATGGTCCCAAAGAGAGCGTAGCTCTGTTGGCTTTGGCGCCCCACGTTGCACGAGGAAGCCTAACGGCGGGTCGTGGCATGTCCCTGGCCTGAGAGTGAAGCCATCGCGTCGCGTCCCCTTTGGTTGTGCAGTGGTTCAGGGAAGTGCGCATGATTCTCTCCCTTCGCGGCCCCTCGGTTATCTTCGGCTGCGGCATGGGCGTTTAGAGGAAAAGGAGGGGTGTTGGACCCGATCGAGGATCGAAAGACTAGATGTGCCCGAATGTAGGGTGCGAATAGTTGTCGAAATTAGGCTACTATTTATGTTTATTTATATAAAGTTACTTCATAAATATATTGTAACGAATAATAAATCATATGCTAAACAATCTGCGGAGACTGACGTTGATTTCAAAATATTCCAATGTACAGCAGGGGTCGGTCTTAGGACCTCTCCTGTGGAACATTTGTTTCGACGGGCTGTTGCGGTTGAGTCTTCCGCATGGTTGCATGTTGACTTGTTACGCGGACGATACGGCATTGTGTGTGTCGGCGGGTAGTGTTGGGTCCTTGCAGTTGAAGGCTAATAGGGCTTTGTCGCGTATCGTTTTGTGGCTTGAGGGGAGGAACCTGAAGGTGAACGCCTCCAAATCGGAGGCTGTTTTCTTCTCTAGAAGGCGGTCTGATCAGGCTTCGCGGGTTTTGGTTGGGGGTGAGACGGTTTCTGTCTCCCCGCGGATGAAATACCTTGGGGTGTGGTTGGATCGTCGTCTTTCCTTCAAGTTTCATATTGATTGCATGGTGGGAAAAGCTAAGAAGGCTGGGTGGACGTTGAGTAGCGTATTGCCGAACGTGGGTGGGTCGGGGGTCTCGGGAAGGATGTTGTACACGAATTTAGTGCACAGCATTCTTCTTTACGGGGCCCCTTGCTGGGTTGAGGCTGCCTCTCGCCCAACCATTATGAGGTCCCTAATCTCCGCGCAGAGGATCATGGCGCTGAGGGTTTCCCGCGCGTGTCGTACTGCCCCGTCTTGTGCGTTATTAGTAATTTCGGGCATACCACCGGCCCATCTTTTAGCCTTGGAACGCAGGGAGGTGTACGATGCGTCGCGTGCGGGTTGCTCCTCGGCTGGCATGGCCGAAGCGCGGAGATTGGCGAGGGCTAATCTAGTAGATAGATGGCAGGCAGCCTGGGACGCGGATGTTAGGGGTAGGTGGACCCACCGCCTCATCCTGGACATTCGGTCTTGGCTGGCTTCCAATTGTAGAAACTTGAGCTACCATGTTTCTCAGATGCTCCTGGGACATGGTAGTTTCATGAGTCATCGCGCAAGGGTGGACCGCAGGGCGACGCCCGACTGCTGGTGCACCCCGAATCCAATTGCGGATACGGCGGAGCACACGCTGTTGTGGTGTCCCCTGTGGGAATGCGAAAGAGCAGAACTCTGTGATGCTTCAGGTGTGCCCTCGTTGGAGGTGGGGACCTTTGTGTCTCTGGTTACGAGGACGCCGAAGGCCTGGAAGGCATTTGCCAGGTTTTCGGCTAGGGTCCTCACCTCCAAGGACAGTAGAGTCAGAGATGAGGAGTCTTCTGCTCTCTCCTCTGGGGTGGGGTAAAGTCCGGGGTTTGTTTATGGGGATGGCCTCATAAGGTCGTAGAGTAGAGCGTATACCCTCCTACCTGATGTATAAGCTCTGCTTGGTACCGTGTAGGAGGGCAGGTAGGGGGTTTTGGTGGATTAGAATCCCACATAACCTCCGGCTGAAACATCGGCCGCCGTAGGTACTTAATAAGCCATAGGCTTTAATAAGTTTCCCCCTACCTGGCAAAGCGTCGGAAAAAAAAGTATTATATTAAAAAAGCTTGTAACGAAGTTCCCTGTTACGTATACGAGATACCGAATAAAAATTATAAAAGCTACCGAACAGTGGATAATATTAATCCCTACGTTACCGACTCGTGAGATAGGCCCACGAGTGGATTATAGCTAACGTCAAGGATAGACCCCGTTGACAGACAGAGGCCCGGATGAAAAGACCGGCGCTCCAGTAAACGATGTCCAGGTTACCCTGAGAAATAAGGCAGGGCCATGCCAAACAACCCAGGCAACCTGAAATAAGGAGAAGCGGCCTCGAGGAGTCCTAAAAAGAATGACCGTGTCTATAAGTCCCCACGAGGAGGGGAGTTAGAACATCAAGTTTGGCTTGATCGCTGGTTACGCGCTTCAAGCAGGTTTCGCGAATGTCGTGCGCAGACTGTCATAGCAGGCAGTCGGAACGCGACCATTGAACTGTGCTGATGTGTCCGTGCGTGCTGGTGAGCGCGTGACGCGGCACTCAGGCAGCTATGGGTCCGTTTGCGTACGTGAGGCGTGTGCTATAGGCCAGCCTGCACGTACGTCACGACAGGATACCGGCCAATGCTTAGTGGGTTGTGCAGGGGCGTAGTTAGCCCGTTGGAATGTGTCAAGATGCCCTCCGTAATCCCATAGGCTTGCGCTATGGCTGGGCGGGCCGCGAACATTGTCTCTGTGGTGGTCCGCTCCTGGCAAACTCTATGCTTGGCAATGATACCGCATGTTCCCGCACTCCTCACAACCACCTGTGTGTGGGTGGTGAGGGATAAATGTATGCCCCTCGGCAGATAGGTCTGTGAGGCTCGGACTTCCGTAAGGAACCCTCCCTTCTCTCCACGACCTAGCATACTGAGCGACCCTGGCTACCGCTACCGTCCAAATGCATGGCCGCAGGGCCGTATAAGAAACATAGAAAATGGAGTCGAAAGACTCAAATGATAACGTAGGGTTGTTGGCCACCCAACTGACCAACTGACGCCCTGATACCGATAAATAAGGGCGGGCGAAGGTAACGGGAAAACCCGTAGTGTGAGTGGCCCCTCACACTGACGGGAATAACGTTACAATTATTACAGCCAATTCTTGATCGTTTATGACGAGTTAATGAAAGAATTGTATTCAATCTTTAAAAAGCTGTTTTGCTCTTGGTATAGCAAGCGAGTGCTCTAACGCAGGCGGTAAGGTTTCCGTTTGTCATGCGGTGAGCTCGGGTTCGAGTCTTGGTGAAGTTTAAAATTTTTTGATTTTTTTTTTTAATTACAAGGAATTTTTTTTTTAATAACCATTAACTTATTGGACTCAATAATAAATAAAAAAGTGGATTTGTTAACAGATGAATATAAAAACATTGAGTTTATTTTACCTCGACTCATTTGTTATAATAAAACGCATTTTTTGTATTTATTACCAAATCTAATTAATTAATGCCTACATTTTACCATTTTATAAAAATTAAAAATCAATTTAGGAAAAGCATTTTTATTTTATTTATTCACTTATACCATAAGTACCTCAGCTGTCAGATAGATCAAAGCTGTCACTACTCCTTATTTCTTTATTACACTTTATTTTTCCGTATACTAACATTTGTCTTCATTCACGCCGTTCACGGTGACAGGCTTTGAAAAGAGATGAAACGGGAGATTGCTCATGGCAGGGTCCTAAAATAATCTTTGCCGTGTAGGCAGCGCTGATGTTTGAAAATTCCATAAAGCCACTAACGCCATCTGTCGGACGCGAATGAGAAGCACTTTGTTAGGCACACACACCATTACTGTGGTGCGAATGCGTGTGCAACCTCCTACGGCTACCATCGCTCAGCTTCGTAAATCTTCGCTATACATCGAGTTCGAGAGAGAACGGCATAGTTTTATCGGATCTCTCTCTCCCTCTCGATCTAACTTTCGTTTAGCCGAAGAGCCGAGTAAAATTCCTTTTCGTCCTGCTTCAATCCTCCTCCATCTTTCAAATCTGAGATTCGAGTTCGATTCCATCCAATAAAATTTTATTTTTTATTGTAGAATGTTTTTTTATTGCCATGAACATATTAGATTAAAAAATATGTAAAAATGGGGTTTTAATATTCCATAGTTACGCTCAAAATATTCTTATAAAAATTTAATTTTTATTTCGTTATCAATTCAAATAAGTTATTAATGATTACTATAAATATTCTAAAATTATAAAAAATGAAAAAAAAAGAGTCGAAGGGGTCTCGAACCTGGGCTCACCGGTTCCAAAAGCCGAGACCTTACCACATGCGCTATAAGAGACTTAAGGATAAAGATGATAAACTTGCATAAACTTTATAACTACAAATTCGCGTACTCTCCATGTTACACAGATACAAGTATACCTTCTTTCGATATATTTATACTTTATACTGTGAAATTAAACCAAATGTATGAAAATATTATTAGGTTAATTTTAAGGCCCTAGAATCGTTAATACATTTTCTATAAATTCGCCGTTTTGACTCTTAAATTAATTTACAGAGCCATGTAAAACATTAATTTGTTCTGTTTCAAGAGACACGGTAGTGTCTCGACGGCAAGTACATAAAAGTAAAAAAAGTCATGCCTATACCGCCGTCGAGGCACTACTCTCTTATACAGCTAGTTGAGGCGTCCCAATTTTCAAACCGATTTTTCTCCGTGAATAATCCATTGCCATTATTTAAGTAAAGTTTTTCTTAAAATGGTTTTGAAAAAGCTTTCATTTGCGCCTAAGAACATCAAAATCGGTTCACGCAATTCAGAGATCTCATACTCTGTTAGCTATATATATATCGAAAATAAAATTTTCCTTCATAATCTTCTTCTTCTCCAGCCAGAATGTATGTCTCGGGCTGTAGTTGGTCGCTAAGAAAAATGACGTCATTTTCACAACGCTTCCAACATAATATACTCAACGACCAAACTATATGGTTGTGAACTGTCAATTCGGCGACTATATTGAACTGTGTAAATTGTAATGTGAGGTTATTTTTATTTAATGCAGTGAGATTATTCATCGTGTTGCGATATTGCATCTGTTAATTTCTACAATCACAAATAATTCAATTAAAAGTGACTGAAGGATTCGCGAATTAGATAAGTATAACAATATATTTTACAATACAGGATGTAGTATACTTTGTGGTAATTTGTGGTACTTTGTGGTATTTCTTTTTCAGATTAATTTAAGACAGAACATTTTCATATTCATTGATGAGGATAGAGCTGACTGGATTAAATAAGATTAATAGTTACAACTCTGTGCCAATGAGAAGCATACTTTCAACATTAATGTGCATCGGTCATTATCAGGAGGATATTAATAGAAAGAAATTGTTAAGGTATTTAATAATCATATGCTAAACTTTCAGGTATTGAAATCATTAATCAAATGCATGTTTTGCTTTTTGTTTTCTTTAAAGTGATATTGATTGTAACTATCCGATAGGTTATATCATATATATACGAACAAATATTTCAGATTAAATTATGGCAATGCTTATTTGAAAGATATGAAACATTTCAAAGAATATTCATTTACGTAAAATACAAGTTGACCAGTATTTGGATTTGAACAAATTATACGATAGTAGATGTTTACAAAAGATGTGAAGAAAACCAAATATTACAGAAGTTAGGTCAACAAGCAATAAAGAAAATGGAGATGGAGCAAAATCAAATAGTGTTAAGTAACTGAGATGTTTCATGTTCCTTCAAATATTTATTTTATTTGAAGATTAAGATTGTTAAATGATGAATTTGATTTCAGGCTTACTCATAGTGTTATCATTTAGTATTTTACAGTCACTGTGCAAGTGTATTATAGCAAATAGTAATACTTGTGCTTTGACTTAAATACATTTGATACAATTGAACTAAAAATCCAAGGAGGAAGGTTCGCTCATATAATGACTGATGGAGTTGAATAAAAAATTGGACTATTCACTCCTGCATTTTCTGAGACTTGAAACAGGCCAAGATGAAAGCTTTGAAAGATTGGCAAAGTAAGAAATGGCCAATATTCACAAAAAAGTCAACCATTGCTCAGCTATGATTTAAGGATGGGATTCATTGGATGAAATTATATAAAGTTGAGTTAATAACTGCTGATTATTTTCCTCCATTACCTATGCAAGTATTCTAGGCCAGAGGCAGTATACTAGTCATTGGTATGGATAAAAAAATGCACGTTTATTCTCAATGAGAAAAATCTCAGATAAAAATTAATTGTTTCGACTCCGTTTTGCAGCACCAGTTATCCGATCAGTTTGAAAAGTGTTTAGATATTTGTGAAATGTACATATGAGGACTCTGGCACAGGAAATGTTATAAGGACCACTCATCAATGTAATTTTCATGCGACCTTTGTCAAGAGTTAGCAGCATAAACGGATCAATGAATAGTGCTGAAAAGAAACGGAGTATGCAAAACGACAATGCCAACTTCGACTATATGCTTGATTCTAGCTTATTCGAAGCTTTACGAATTGCTTGTCCAGTCTTGCCCCTGTATCACCCAAGTAGCTGATGGAGTTACTGAAGTTTGGCAAAGTCAGATGTTGGTAAAAAGTCAAGTGTTGACAAACAAATGAAATGATTCATGTTTTTGTTTAAAATATTATTTTCTTTGAATATTGAGATTGTTAAATGATGAATTTGATTTTAGGTTTCCTGGTAGTGTCGTCATTTAGTATTTTATAGTCACTGTACAAGTCTATTACAGAAAATAGTAATACTTGTGCTTTGACTTAAATACATTTGGTGCAATTGAACTAAAAATCCAAGGAGGAAGGTTCGCACATATAATGACTGATGGAGTTGAATAAAAAATTGGACTATTCACCCCTGCATTTCTTGAGACTTAAAACGGGCCAAGATGAAAGCTTTGAAAGATTGGCAAAGTAAGAAATGGCCAATATTCACAAAAAAGTCATCTATTGCTCAGCCATAATTTAAGGATGAAATTCATTAGATGCAATTCTGTAAAATTGAGTTAGTAACTGCTGATTGTTTTCCTCTGTTACTTATGCTAGTATTCTAGGCCAAAGGCAGTATACTGGTCATTGGTATGGATGAAAAAATGCACGTTTATTCTCAATTGAAACTCAGTCCAAAAATTAATGGTTTCCACTCCATTTTGCAGCACCAAAAATCCGACCAGTTTCAACAGTGTATAGAAAT
Organism: Prorops nasuta; assembly: GCF_024137725.1. NCBI lineage: Eukaryota > Metazoa > Arthropoda > Insecta > Hymenoptera > Bethylidae > Prorops > Prorops nasuta. The sequence goes on along the minus strand of NW_027116804.1, from coordinate 3,410,651 downwards.
TAGCGAAACGAATATTTGAGGACTCTGGCACAGGAAATGTTATAAGGACGACTCGCCAATGTATCTCCTATATCACCTTTGTCAAGAATTAGCAGCATAAATGTGATAGTAATTGGTGCTAAAAAGAAACGTGGTATGCAAAACGACATTGTCAGCTTTGAATATATGCTTGATTGTAGCTTATTCAAAGCTTTGCGTATTGCTTGTCCAGTCTTGCCCCAGTATCAACTCAAGTAGTTGATGAAACTAGTGAAGTCTGGAAAGGTCAGATGGTAGTAAAAGTCAAATGTTGAGAAACAGAAAATGTAAATTAATTAAAACATACATTTTACTTAATTATTTTTATATGTTGAAAGTATGTTTATTGAGTATGAAAAATTTAATCAAACTTTTATTATAGTGAAACTGAAAACATTAAACAAGTAGCCGGGGCATTAATTATGAAGTTCATTTATGCAGAATGCGTTACAAATATCAATAAATTCAATGTGTTGACTGTGATATTTTTTCAATATTAATATATATTATTTTATTAGTTAAGCGCTGCTGTTTCAAAAAATGAGAAGTGTGGAAATTTTCTTTAAATTCTGTAGAAAAATTAAAAGAATTATTTAATTTTTTAAATATTATACTCTTACAAAACGTTATGAAATCCCACAAAAAACAGACTTCGCCTGTAAAAAAAAGACGGCAAGTACATAAGCCATCTCGCATAAATAATATAGTAAAATTATCCAATTAAAAAAAGTAGTGAAATCCAAATATTAGGCAAGTATATTTTATTACCTTAGCAAAAGTTAAATTTTCGAAAAAAAAAGGAACAAAAAAGTGACTTGCCAGGCCCGTAATGTCCATGCACAGTGGGAAATTGAACTGTGTGTAAGATTCAGCTATAGCGTTGTATAGCAAATTTCATGTTAAAATACAGAGTGAAGTTAGCCGAACCACAGACGATTCTATTTCTCACTGTGCATGGACATTACGGGCCCGGCAAGTAACTTTGTTGTTCCTTTTTTTTTCGAAAATTTAACTTTTGCTAAGGTAATAAAATATACTTGCCTAATATTTGGATTTCACTACTTTTTTTAATTGGATAATTTTACTATATTATTTATGCGAGATGGCTTATGTACTTGCCGTCTTTTTTTTACAGGCGAATAATTAATAACTGTATGTTTAGAAAAAAAAAGCTTGTAATTATACAGAAATATTAATTTAAATAGTCGAAGCGGTGAATTTGTAGAGTAATAAATATTAACGATTAAGATCACTCGCGCGTTAAACTATGCATGTAATGGAACGAAAAATACAATCTTTTCGAAAGAAAACCCAAGTTCTAAAGGGAAATGAAAAAATACGTAGGTAATAAAATGGCATGCAATTCAAATATAAAAGTGAAGTGTTCTGTGTTTCACTTTCTCGTTTTAAATATTATTTGACACTTCAAAATTACTAATTCAGTCATAAAGCCGGAATTGATTTATTACAAATTTAAAAGATGTCTAAATAATATAGTAGATGTCTAGGGCCATATAATTAATCTAATAATATTTTCATATATTAGGTTTAATTTCACAGTATAAAGTATAAATATATGGATAGAAGGTATACTTGTATCTGTGTAACATGGAGAGTACGCGAATTTGAAGCTATAAAGTTTATGCAAGTTTATCATCTATATTTTTAAGTCTCTTATAGCGCATGTAGTAAGGTCTCGGCTTTTGGAACCGATGAGCCCAGGTTCGAGACTTCTTCGACTCTTTTTTTTTCATTTTTTATAATTTTAGAATATTTATAGTAATCATTAATAACTTATTTGAATTGATAACGAAATAAAAATTAAATTTTTATAAGAATATTTTGAGCGTAACTTTGGAATATTAAAACCCCATTTTTATATATTTTTTAATCTAATATGTTCATGGCAATAAAAAAACATTCTACAATAAAAAAAAAATTATTGGATGGAATCGAACTCGAATCTGAGGTTTGAAAGATGGAGGAGGATTGAAGCAGGACGAAAAGGAATTTTACTCGGCTTTTCGGCTGAACGAAAGTTAGATCGGGAGGGAGAGAGAGATCCGATAAAACTATGCCGTTCTCTCTCGAACTCGATGTATAGTGAAGATGTCCGAAGCTGAGTGATGGTAGCCGAAGGAGGTTGCACACGCATTCGCACCACAGTAATGGTGTGTGTGCCTAACAAAGTGCTTCTCATTCGCGTCCGACAGATGGCGTTAGTGGCTTTATGGAATTTTCAAACAGCAGCGCCGCCTACCGGCAAGGATTATTTTAGGACCCTGCCATGAGCAATCTCCCGTTTCATCTTTGCTTTGAATATAATATATATAATTTTTGATATATTACGTTCTGCATTTAAGATGGCGACTGACGTATTTCCGCTGGCAGCAGAGATGAAACGGGAGATTGCTCATGCCGTGTCCCAAAGCAATCCTTGCCGATAGGCGGCGCTTCGATCCCATCGTTTAGCTTCCTGCAGCTTCCAGATGATTATGCCCTGCGCCATCTATCGAAACTGCTGCAAACCAACACGGCAGAGCTTCGAATAGGGTAAAACAGATCTACATTAGATAATTTTATAATTTAAGAAAATATTTTTATTTTAGCGTAGAAAGATACACGAAAATAGCATTAATTGGTTAACAAACGAAATTAATAAAAGTATTATACATATACCCATCATTATTATTACAATATCCTTCTTAAATTTAAATATATGACTTCCAGATGTTTTGTTTGATATATATATATATATATATATATCAAACAAAACATCTGGAAGTCATATATTTAAATTTAAGAAGGATATTGTAATAATAATGATGGGTATATGTATAATACTTTTATTAATTTCGTTTGTTAACCAATTAATGCTATTTTCGTGTATCTTTCTACGCTAAAATAAAAATATTTTCTTAAATTATAAAATTATCTAATGTAGATCTGTTTTACCCTACTCGAAGCTCTACCGGTAGTATCCCATATGGCCGAACATTATTATGGCCGAAAGGGTCTTAGGGTCGGGTCGATAGATGAAACTTAAGCTAAGTACGTTCTTAAGCTCGGATTTAGGGAAGATAATTTTTCATGTTAAGAACATGCTAAGTTCTAGCTTAGTTCACATGTGAAGCTAGAGCTTAAGCTTATCCTGGACGAAAGGTTATAATTTAAATTCCCTAGATGAAGCTGATTTTCCTTTTTCCATGAAATTGTGATATTTAACACTAGATTGCCTGAATAAGTGCTTTTGACTGCTTTTTAATTTCTGTTAGAGAAAAATATGTATATAATAATAGAATTTCTTAGGATTTTAAGACTTTATACAAGTTTATGTATAAAAAGTCTTAATATTCTAAGAAATTATATTATTATAAACACTTTTTTTCTAACTGAAATTAAAAAGTAGTCAAAATGTCATTACTTCAGGTCTGTTCTTTTTCGCTGTTTGCTGCACTAGTGCAATAAGTTAGAGTGGAGAAAACATATGTTTGTCTTATTCTAACTGATTGCATTAGTTCGATAACGCAGCGAAAAGGAACAAACGGTTCTTCAGGCAATCTAGTGTTAAGATGGAGGTTAAGGTTATACAAACATACAATTTTGAAATTAATAATAATACAATGCAAAATATGAATAAATAAAAATTGATGTTGTATTCATGTGAGAAGGATATATTTAATCCATATTATATAAATGCAATAAACACATTAAAAATAATTATATACAATGAAGATATTTATTATTTAAAACTTACAATAAGAATTACATGCAGTAATTAAATTATTTAGTGATGTAATGTGTTAATAAAAATGAAATTAGCAGCTAATTATCTTTATTTTGTAAGAAGTGAACATAATGTAATTAAAAAGCTTTAATTTTATTGAATATAGAATTTTTGGTACATTGCAAAATTATTTTGAAAATAATTGAGTATAGCTAATAAAATTCAAAAATATTAATGAAACGATAAAACGTACATAGTCAGTGAGGTTTTCAAATTACAACAGCTGTACCTTTTAAATTAAAAAAGATGAATTTAGATGGGGAGTTGAATCTTGATATATTTGATGAATCAAATTCATCTTCATCAGAAGATAATGGAAATGAAGAAATTGTGAGACACAAACGTTATGTACGTGATTTTTTCAATCCACTTGAGTTTTACGAAGAGTATCAATTTCTAATTAGATACCGGTTTTCAAAACAAAGTGTAATGTATGGACTATTACCTTTAATTCAAGATTATTTAATGAAAAATGACCAAAGAGGCCTACCAATATCACCAATTATTCAACTATTAATTAGTTTAAGATACTATCCAACGAATAGTTATCAGGTTATAAATTTAAAATAATTAATAATGATTCTGTTTGATTGGTTGCATTGGTGAACTAGTTGCAATTAGTGCAAATAAGATATTAATTTTATCTCATCTTTTATCTCAATTATTGAACTGGTGCAATAGTTGCAGCAAAGCAAAACAATCATCCTAATAAAAATATAATATATATGGAAACATCCAAAATTAAATTATGCTTGTTTCCTTAAAGAGAGTAAGTGCTGATCTTTCTGGTATAGCACGATCAACAGTAAGCACAATTATCTTTAGAGTCTCCACTTTATTAGCTTCGTATGTTCATAAATACATCAAATATCCAAAGAATGAGGCACTAGAAAAAAATAAAATTCTTTTTAAGCAATTGGGGTATGGACAAGGAGCAATTGGATTGCCTAACATATGCGGTGCAATAGATTGTACGCATATAAGGTTATCCCACGTACGACTTTACAGTCAAGGTGAAGTTTATAGAAATAGAAAAAGCTATTTCTCTCTAAATGTTCAGGTATTAATGTCAATAATGAAAAAATTAACATATAATATACTTATTTATACTTAATTTTTATGGTAAAGGCTATAGTGGGTCCTAATATGGAATTCCTGGATTTAGTACCAGAATGGCCAGGAAGTCAACATGACTCCATTATATTTCAAAATTCAAGAAGTTTCGTAAGATTTCAACAGCAAAAAGTTTCTGGAATGCTAGTTGGAGATAAGGGTTACCCTGCATTAACATTCCTCTTGACCCCGTTTAGAAACCCTGTAAGTTTAGAGGAAGAAAGGCATGTAATAATAAGACTAGATTTCAAATATATAACTAACCAGTAACATCTTCACAAAGTAATTATCAGTTACCTTTTAGATATAATGAGATTCACTCTCGTACCAGAATGGTCGTAGAAAGAACGTTCGGCGTGTGGAAACGGAGATTTCCATGCTTGTCAAATGGTCTCACCTTAAAATTACAAACTTGCACGTCAATTATAACTGCTACTGCAGTACTACATAATTTATTATTAATGTATAATGAAATTTTACCAGAAGCAGAAGATGGTGAAATAGTAACTTCGAGTTTAACTGAAAATGAAAACTATATTGAGAATGATGTAGAGCCAGGTAATGGATTTTTAACAAGACAATATATTGTAAGAGATTTATTCCAGTAAGGACATTTCGAACATTTTCTTAAACAATATTCTGTGTAAATATGGAATGACATTTATATTTTAATCTATGCAACATTATTAAAACAACATAGCTTAATTAGAAAAGGTTACTTAAGTTAAGATCACATTATATACTCATCTGATCCTTCAAATAAAAATAATTCTTTGTCTGTTCTGATAGTTTATTTTTAAACAATTAAATATTTCTTGCTTTAATTATCAATAGTATATATTAATTTAAAAAAAATGTTCTACTATTCATAGGAAGCTCCACTGGAAAATAGAATTTCAGGTACATTAGTTTTTAAAATTTTCAGCATTACAATATATTTGTTATACAGACAACCTTTAAAAATATAAATTCATTACTTACATTTCCTTTTTTGCTAGAAATTTTGCTAATTTAACTCTTTCTTTCATTTCTTTACCTTCCAATCTTAATTTTTCTTGTTTTAAATTGTGTTCCATTTGTTCATTCTTTAGCTTTAATTTCCAAAAGTCTTCTTCGTATTTTATTTTAAGTGAAGCGAATTCCATTTCTTTTACCTTTAACATGTTAATTCTATCTATTTTTTTCTGCTTTATATTTAGAGGTAAACATTTTGTTTGGCTTATTCTCTCTGCCTCTTCAGTATTATTATTGCAATTTATACTTTCTGTATTTTCTTCTAACTCTGTAAGAATATAATAATTATTTATTTGTATCTCTAAAGAAAATGTCTGGCATCACTATATGAAAAGATATTTTCCTACCATAATCTTCATTTTCAGAATTAGTATCATAAACATCCTCAATGGTTCTTTTATTTCTAGTATTTGAGGTTTTACAGCTATTGACTAGATTTGTAATTCTAGATGAATTATCTTCTCTTATGGCACTTAAAACTACTGATTGACGATCTAAAATAACAAATTTTACCTTATCAAAACTCAATATGTTTCAATATTTATAATCATTGTATTTCTTCATTATCTAATTAATCTTTCTCACATACCATCCATTTCAGATGGAGAGAAGTTGCTGGAAGCCACAACAGGTGCTGTGCTCATTAATGAAGGAGTTATTGATATAATGTCATTATCAACTTCTGGTAATACTAATTCGGGCCCTCCTCCTGTTATATACCTAGATTGACGTTCTGCTGTTAAGGTTTTTTTAGTCTGCTATTTTAAATTGGACCAAAATTTCTTTAATTGATTAACGTCTCTCTAAAAAATTTCATAATACTATATCAATTAGATTGAAAGGTAAAATAAGATATTACATAAATGTGAAACCTTCGCAATAATTAAAGAACATTTATTATATTCTTCACACAAAGCATTCCAAGCTAAACTTTTATTCTTCAAAGAACTGGAATTTGTCGCTTTACATTCCAATATATGTTTAAATTTCTTTAACAAATCTAGAAAAATACTCTTTTCTAATTCAGAATATGTGGGTGCACGTTTAGTAGCCACCATAAATAATGTTAAAATTGATGAATGGCATAGATATTAGAATTTGCTGCTAAAAACAAAATATTACAGGTATTTGTAATTTAATTGACACATTTTGTAAATACAAAAGGATCTTTCGTAATGAAACAGAACAATTATATATCTAAATATACTTATAGAAATTGACTAAGAAGTAAAATGTCTACTTTTCTTAAAAATAGTATATTTGTACAAACTATATATATATATATATATATATTTATAATTCTATTTATTGTCCTTTTATCTATTTAATTAACTATTTATTGATCTTTTTATTTATTTATTCATTCGCTTATTTATTCATTTTCTATCCGCGCATGTCTTTATCTTTGTAAATAGATTTATTTATTAATCAAGCTATATTTTACTATCTGTTTATTTATTCTATTTATTCAAGAGATTTATCATATCCGTGCATGTATCGATAACTTTATATAATTATTTATTATTCAAATTATTTATTTATTTAAAAGATCTATCAGATTTATCAGGGAGAGACCCTCTTCGGACACCACAGTATAAGGGAACCTGACTTACTTGAGAATATCGAGATAGCGCCTTACGCGACTTGCACCTCTGATTTATCTCGCGATTCGACTTAACGCAGGTCGTCAGCACCTTAACTCCCGTTCTCTCGTCTCCTTGGAAGATGCACTTTCGCGCGCACACGACACCCAGCGCACAGGCGACTTTCGGGGGCAGAGCGTTTACTTAACAAAATTCGAAGGGGAAAAAGGAACAGAAATCAGATGTGGGTCTTATCCCTTGATAATCAGAATTTAATCGGTACGCGACTATCCGGACGGAAGTTATATATAGAGTGTCTAAAATTCGCAGGTGTGTCGATCACCCTGGCTTAATTTCTCGATGGTAGGGAGAACTTCTCCCTTGCCTCCTGACGTCAATAGTTCTTTTATATAGATTTATCTCGTGCTTTGTTTACGAGATAAATCGTACTCTAGTACTTAGTGTTTATGAGACGTCGGGCCGTTACTACAACTGTGTGTAATGACGGTGTGGGTCATCTGCCACACACCCCACGCTTACCTAGAGCCGTAGGAATAAATCCACAATATATACGAATATATATTAACGACTCTAGGAAGCGGGAGCGGCGACAGACGACACCACAGGTCTCATATAGAGTATCTTCTTAATTGCGGATTTTAGGACGCAACATCCTCCTCCCCTTGGAGTTAACATCGTCCTCGATGTGATGAGGCGACGTGATGGTTCCTCCTTCCTCAGCTTCTATTGTCCCGTGTATGGGTTGTAGGTTCGGCGATTAAATGATCTGCGTACACTGGGTGTTCTTCTGATCCACAGGTTAGGGTCCAAATTGGTCTCGCCCAGGTATACTTCGAAGATCTTTTCGAGTACAATATTCTGATACACTTCCCCAATGCAACGCTGCACTTGATCGGTGATTCGAGAGCACCCCTCCAGATCTAACAGCTCCATGGGCACATTACCGCGTATCAATCCGCATACATCCTGGTCGTGAATTCCCCTGCAATCTCGAGCCGCAAATGACCGTAATTTTGGAAGATCCCGTACAAAGTATGCAGTTACATTCACGTACATGTGTGACATATCTATCCGCACCAACTCTTGAAGTCGCGCAATTGGGTCCAGTACGAATTCCCCTCGAAGCCAGGTACAACCTTTCAGGCTTAAATTTTGGAGCAATGGTGTGTTTTCTGGTAGAAGTGCGATGAAAGTATCATCCACCCAGCCACAATACTCAAGATTGAGTTCAGTCAGTCTGCTAAATCCAGTTGGAAACCCGAACTCTGGTGCCGGATAATAAGGCAGTATGAAGAAGTCGGGTATAAAACCTTCTTCGTTATCGTCTGGAACTTCGATATCTGCTCGTCTTTGTTCAGCTTGGTTACATGCATGGAAAGTCGCACTTGTCAAGGTCTCCTTCAGTCGGGAATTATGGACCATGGCCTCCAAAATGCACATGTCAAAATGAGGATATCTGGCCATTGAGAAACACTCCAATTGGTAGAATGACTGTAGAGCGTTTGCGAGATCTCTAGCTCTTATGTCCGTGAATCTTAGATGTAATTCGATCAAATTCCCTTGAGCTCCCAGAAGAGAATCGCCTTGAATATTTGATCCTGCAGTTCGGAATATACGTAATGAAGACATACGAGTGAATACGCGATATAGATCTGGATCAATAGAACCTTGACTTGGCCCGATGCTTAGTTCTTGCAGCTGCACCGCGGAATCAGCTAGCGCGCGAAAAGCGGTTGGACGTACTTGAGCACGACTGAGATCTAGGATCTTTAGTTGGCGTGCCATATTGAGCATTATAGGAATATGCTGCGGCAGATTTCCCTCCAACTGTGGCGCAGTCATAATTACCCGTTTAACATGTCCACCTAAACGAAGCATGGCCCAGCGAACAGCTCTATCGGTGAGGAGTCGATCCTTAAAATGCCACGATCCGAAATCAAGCGTAGTGATCCTAGTATAGGATTGTCGCGTTGCATTTCTCCAAGCCACGTTGACCTGCTCTGTTTCGCGACGCATATAAAGGGGCAGGAACGATACGATATGCTCGATGATATCCCCTGGCAACTCAAATCCCTCCTCGCGATAAAAACATCCATCGAGTCCATCCACTAATCGCTGGTTTCCACGGCGCTCGTGCCAGAAGTCCGCCGGCAAAACCTTTAACTCCCGTCCATGCATCTGGATCGGGTTATCGGTGGCCCATTGAAGAGCGGCCTTGGCCAGCATTACGCCAGGGAAATCAATGAAGGCGATATTTCCGGTCTTCTTCCGCTGAATCACAGCTCTTGTGGCTCCGTAGTTGGCAAAAACCTTGACTAAATCCTGCTTCCGAGTTTTGATATGCAGCCGAACTACCATTAGCCGTGGGATAGTTATTTTGGTCGGCGCAGCAAGGATTTTAAACTCTTCCACATCCATAGCTGATCCTGGATCGATGAAGGTATATGTAGAGGGCCTAAAAGAGCAATCTCAATTTAAGAATAGTGGTAGGAATGCGGAAATGACATTAAACGTTCACATTTTTGCCCATCACCACACGTGGTATTGCCTGTCTTGAGCGTCATAGCGCATTGGGATTTTGTTCCACAATATTAAAAACAATATTAATGAACTATGACCCTCTCAAGGTCTTCGGACATTACACAAGGGCAGGTGGTTTATTCATGATGAAGAATCGCCAGTTGAATCGTCCTTTCGATGTCCAATTTTTATTTTGTCTATATGTTTGGTAAATACATCGCCGTTTTCGTGGCGCAATAGTACATTTTTATTGTTTAGCATTTTTACCAATTCATAGGGACCGTGGTAACTAGGTCCTAACTTTCCTATTTTTGGTTCTTTCAGTACGTAAACCTGATCACCGGGTTTACCTGTAAATATACGAACCTTTTTGTCATAATATTGCTTAGATCGATGTTTAGAATTAATCGTGTTAGTTGCAGCCAATTGTTGCATCTCAGAAAGACGAATTACTAAATTACTGAGATAATCATTGTATGTTGGTAAATTGTTGTCTTCTGGAAAGGAACTAGGACAACGTGGTGTTCTCCCATATATCAATTCATATGGAGTAAAATTTGTAGCTTCGTGCACTGAAGTGTTGTATGAAAACAATGCAAAAGGCACTATTTCATCCCAGTCATCCACTTTATTTATGTAATGTTTCAGATAATCGACTAAAACAGCATGGCTACGTTCTAATGACCCGTTGCTTTGTGGTCGATAAGCTGAAGTGGTAATCCGTTTGATTTTTAGGATGTTAGCCATTTCCTGAATAATTTTGCTAACAAAGTTAGTCCCTCTATCTGAAAGAATAGCTTCAGGACATCCAAATTGTAGTACCAGATGAATAACTATTGCATGAGCAGTTGTTTCAGCTCTGGCATCTGGTATTGGAACACCTAAACAGAATTTTGTGAGACTATCCTGCATCGTAAGGATATATTTGTTCCCTCGAGATGTAACTGGTAATGGTCCTACTAAATCAAGAGAAACCTTCGAAAATGTATCCAGAGGAGTATCAGTAATTAACATCGGTTCTCTGGTCTTGGCTCGATTTAGTTTCTTTTGTTGACATCCCTCGCATGTACGTATGAATTCTGCAACGTCACTTTTCAATCCTTCCCACTGGTATCGCTCACGAATGCGCCTGTAAGTTTTGGTCACCCCTTTATGACCTCCTACGTAACTGCAGTGCATTTCTTTAATGATCTTTGATCTAAGACCTTCTTTAGGGACAGAAATATTCCCCATGCATAGCTGAACTTGAATGTTCGTTGAATAAAACACTGCCTCAAGCTGTTCCTTAAGAGTTCCAGGAGTTAATTGATCCGTGAGGTTTCCTCGTTCTGATATCCTTAGTTTGTCAACGGTTTTTCGGAGTACCACATCCCGTAGATTTCGCAAACACAAGTTGAGATTTTGTATTTGCACCCGATCGTAATGTTTCTTTTGGATAACCACTCCAAATAGGTACTTGGTTTTATATCTAGATGTAAGAATTTGTCCTATTTGAAGCTTTTGGTTGTCTAGGGTCTCAGGAAGCAATGCACCTATGTCTACCAATAATCGTGGAATTGATGTATCAAGTTCCTTATCTACCGAAATGAAATACACCATGTGATCTCGATGAGAGGTTAGACAATCTCGTGTATACATCACATGTTTACATTTAACCGTTGTAAGGGTATCATTGGCATTTTCCACATTATCAGTATCCTCTGTCACAGGTATTCCTAGGGTTATTTCGTGTAGATTAGACCTTTCCATTCTACTAGGAGAATTATAAATAATTGTCCCTTCTGGTGAACCTATATCACTTACTAAGTCATCGGTGGGGATAGCAGAAACTTCCGGCCCCATTGTAAGTCGGGGTAAACGTTTTTGATTAAGCTGACTCGGCGTTGAGGTTTTCACAGCCTTCCTTGATTTTGGGATAACCGGTTGTTCTTCATCACTTTCCTCAGATGGTACATCTGGTAAGACTATCTCCGGAGAATCAATAGACTCCAAAGATCGCTGTTGTAAGGATCGATCAAATCGTGCAAATGATTCTTGTAGCTCATCAGCGCGAATAGATATAGGACGTTTGCGGATTTCAGGTTGTCCCATCGCCTCTGCAGCTTCTTCTAGTTCAGCAGAAGAATCAGTATCAACGTTGCCTTCAGTTCGTATTCTGTCTCTAGGATTTAGTTCAACGTTAGCTTCGTTAATAGAATTAGAATCACGAGTCGAGGATGAACGTGTAGCTGTACTTCCCTAGGGCAGTGCGCACTTTCGTTTATGATAAGCTGTCGGTGCCCATGTTTCATCCTGTTCATCTGTAGAAGTTTCACTTTGTGTAGTAGTATCTTCCGTATTTATGCTGATGGTATCTGAGGGTGCTGCAGCTCTAGTGCGAAGTTTCCGAGTCACTGGAATTGTAGAAGTAGGTTTCCTTTTCGTTGCTGGATTCGTTGTTGGTTTTGCTAGTATTGTTGACCGTACAAGGACCTTTGACGGTTTATTTCCTTGCATATTGGTTTGTTTTATAGGTAGTACTGCTTTTGGCGTAACATTTTCTTCATCACTGCTGGTAGATGAAAAATCAGAGTCTGAGGTAATGACTGGATTACGTGATAAAGCATCAGCATTCGTATTTAAACGTCCTGCTTTATATACGAACTCGTATTCATAATCACGCAGTTTTAGTCTCCATCTAATGAGACGTTGCCCCGGATCTTTCACAGAATCAATCCATTTTAGTGGTTCATGATCGCTAACCAGAGTAAATTTTCTTCCGTATAGATAAGGACGAAACTGTAGAATTGAATACAACACAGCTAAAGTTTCCTTTTCAGTAGTAGAGTAATTCTTTTCCGGGTTAGTTAATGTTCTTGATAAATATGCCACAGGCAACTCATGTTCTCCGACTTTCTGACTAAGTACTGCTCCTATAGCCAAATCTGAAGCATCAGTAGTAAGAATGAATGGTTCTTCAAAATTTGGGAACTGTAGGATTGGGCTTCTACACAGTAGTTTACGAAGCGTTTTGAAGCTCTTATTATGTTCCGTAGTCCATTCAAACGTTTTATTTTTCCTCAGCAATTCGGTCAATGGTTTACTAATTTTCGCAAAATCCTGGATGAATCTTCGATAATAACCAGCAAGTCCGAGAAATTGACGAACGTTTTTCGCGGTCTTTGGCGTAGGAAATTTCCTTACAGCAAGTATCTTCCTTGGGTCTGGTCTTAGTCCAGCTTCTCCTATTATGTGTCCAAGATAGGTGACTTCAGTTTTTAAAAATTCACATTTGTCAGGCTGAAGCGTCAAATTTGCTTTTTCCAGCCTCATGAAGATCGCGTGATCTTCTTGCGATGTTCTTCGAGATTTTTGGCGTATACTACAATATCGTCCAAATAGACAAAAGCTTCTGTTCCATGTAGTCCTCGCAAAACTGTATCCATTAGTCGCTGGAATGTAGCTGGAGCGTTCTTTAATCCCTCCGGCATTCGAACATATTCATAATGCCCATTCGGAGTAGTAAAGGCGGTCTTTTCACGATCCCTCTCGTCCACGTTGATTTGATGAAAACCACTTGCCAAGTCAAAGACAGAAAAATATTTAGCTTGGCCTAAATAATCCAAAATATCCATGATATTTGGTAAGAGATATGCATCTCCAATGGTTTTCTCGTTGAGAGCTCTGAAATCAATTACCATTCTCCAACGAGGATTTCCTTGCGAGTCCGGTTTCTTTGGAACAATCCATAATGGTGAGTTATATGGAGAATTAGATGGTGTTATTATTCCATCAGTCAGTTTGGTAGCAATTTGTCTTTGTATTTCCTCCTTATGTACCAAAGGGAACCGATACTGTTTCGTAATGATCGGTACATCATTGTTGGTATGTATCCTATGCTCAATGCACGATGTAGCCTTGAGTTTGTCCCATGGTAGAAGAAACAGTGATGGAAAGTCTTCAATGATTTCTTGGACTTGTCCTTTTTCTTCTTCATTGAGATGGTCAGTTCGCAGACGCTTCATTATTTCACTCGGCCGATCCAAGGGAATGACCTTATCGTCTTCCCATTCTTCCGATGTTTCGCCTGGCATGGTATGCTCTTGAAATGGGACTGTTTCCTGAGGTTCGATGTTCAAGTCCACTTCCTCTGCAAGAGTGTTAATAGCCATTACATAACAGGTCCCATCCTTTACTCGTACAGCCGCTTCACCGATATATACTCCATTCGGCGTTGATAATCGAGCCATGTATCCTTCTTCCATTTCAGAGTTAGCAACGTCCACAGCTATCACTTGACGTGTTCTTGATTTCAATTGAATACGTCTTGTTTTTGGTTGAATCCGAAATATGGCAGCATCACATCTGGGTTCCTCTCCCACAAACGGTATTGGTTTGATAGATTCGCTTTCGGTGATCAAAGCATTATACCAGAAAGAAATATTGGCTTTCTCTAAGCGTAAATAATTTTTGCCAAGAATCCCTTCGCTTCCAATAGCAAAGTCTGAGTCTACTACGTGAAACTCGACAGGTCTCCCAAGTAGTGTGACGGTGACGGATCCCAAAGTGCTGAGAGCATCTCGAGTGATTCCTATGATGCGAATCACCTTATCCACTGCAATCGGCAAGTCTTTTCGTAATGCATTGATCTTGATGATATTCACACTTGCCCCGGTATCGATGAGGAACTTAGCCTTTTGGTGACGGAGCTCAGGAGCATTAAATTCACATACAGGAGAATCCCTTTGTTGCATTAACGTGAGGACGGCGGACGACGTTGATTCTCTACAAATTTCACCATCGGTTGACGCATTTGAGAACGATCGTTGTTCCCGACACTCGTCGTAGCGTCGTTCCGGCGAGTCTCTGTGCAGTTTAAATTCTGCTGTGGTGAATCGGGCCTACGTGCAGTTAAAGTCGAAGCAACTGGAATTACTGGTGAAACAGAACTTCCATGTGAACGTTCCCGTTCGAATTCACGCCAGTTTCGATCAGGGCTCCGATTATAAGATCTTCTGTCATCATAGTTTCCGTAGCGTCCTGGTGAACCATTCCAGTCCCGACGATATGGTGAAGGGGGTCGATAGCCTCTAGAATCCCAATGATTCCGATGTTCTTGATGTGTTGAGCCTTGATTACTAGCATATTCAGGTCTTCGGGGTTCACGCCATTCCATGAAACGAGAACGATAGTCATGATCTTCACGGCCAGTACCATATTCCTGCCTACGATCATGTGTCCGAGTCTCAGGCTCGCAATAATTATGATTACTATAAGGTCGATTCTTGTAGGAATTTCTTCCACGGTTGCAATTACAGCCACAAAATTCACAACTTATATGTTCATGTGATCGCCTGGAATCCTTGAGAATACTTGGGGGTTGTCTGGCGCTGGCTCCACTATCCGCAAAGAGGCATGTTTCATCGTCACTATCATGACGTTCTCCTCTACGGGTAGTTTCAAATCTGGATCCCAATACTCGAGTTGGTTCTCCGGACGGTATAATTCCAGACTTCATACGGGATTCAATCCTCGCTGCGATTTCAACGGCTGCATCCAAGTCGGTTGGATCCCTGGAGTCAACAGCTCTCGCAAGTTCATCTGGTAGTCCTCGAATGAAAGCCTCTAATGCGCTCTCACGTATTGGAATTAACAGTTCTTCTGAGTCCCCGTGTGTAATCTTGAGAGCTTGCCTGGCACCAGCAATCAAAACGTTGAGACGATCATAGAATTCATAAACACCTTCATTCTTCTTCATTCTCGAAGTCTCCAGTTCATGGTGATATTGTGAATAAGTTTTGTTTTTCGAAAACCTCGTCTTCAGATGTTTCAACAAGGCATCCACAGTATCGAAGCTTCGGTCGTAAATACTGTTTCTAGCTGCTCCTTGTAATTTTCCCATGACTGCCTTCACGAAGGATTTTTCAGCTGAGCCCGGAATTAATCCTGCAGCTACCTTCACATCCTGAATGAAATGTTTTAATCCCATATTCTTCCCGTCATAATATGGTAAATTAATGATGGTTTGTTGTAAAGCAAAACACTCAGACATCGAAGTCATCGCTGCTAGACTGTCATTATGATTGCCAGAAGATTCATTTCCTCTTGAAGGTCCAGGTTGCTGTAGTCCGTCCATGTTTCTTCTTCTGAAGTTGCTATTTCCTCTAGTTCTGGAATCGCGTAAACACCAGCGAAATCTCTTACCTTGGTGATACTCCAGTTCGTGTTAATATTAGACGATGGTACACCAATGACAATTTATAAAAATTAAATTACGCAAAGATTCGCAAAATATGAAACGCACGCAATTATGAGAGAGAGCGGTGCAGAAAACGCAATTTAACAATATAAAAATAAAATTATATTTTAATATGATTTATCTGGGAAAGGAAGAGAAAGAAACCCGACAATGATATAAAAATGTTTCTTTATTCCCAACCCACGTATATGGAAGGAAAACCCTAACCTGTCTAATCCCAAGGGAAATTATGTATTTGTATATTTGTATATTATTATTATATATATATTTTTTTTATTTTTCTATTTATTATTAATTTTTTATTTTTTTTATTTTACCTCCTTTTTTTATAACAGTAATTGCCCAACAATTCACCGATCCATAAAAAAAACAAAAAGGAAAGTTACTTTCAATATACTGGATCAATGTGTATATATATAAAAAAAAATTATATATTTCTATTTCACAAGGGCTAACACAGAACAAAATTCTCAAAAACTGCTATTTTCCTATAATGAAAACAAAAAGAAAATTATCTATCGCATAAAAACTGTTTGCTCAAATTTCTATATAAATCTATACCCAATGTTGTATTGTAACGCAAGGATACGATTATTATCACCGCTGAGTAATAAAAAAAATAAAAATTATATACCAGTATAGCAGTCAGAAAACAACAATAATTTGGGGTGAATGAAATTAATTAATCCACAGTATTTGTATATACACAAAAAAAAATGAAATATCAATTAATTCACTTATATAAAAATAAAAAGTAATTATTTTCTTCAAGTATTAGTTGAGCAATTTAATGTAAATCCTAAATTTCAATGTATGAAAATATGTTAATTAAAAAAAAATTGATTTCTATTTCCCAGGATTAAATGGTATTTCTCATTAATTCAGCATATATAATATATTTCTATGTTACCGCAGTGATTTACCTATGAATAATCGATAAGTAAATCAATTGGATACAGTGGACGTTTATTTTCCGAGATCAGATTCAGATCATGGATCAGACTTGCCGCAGTGTCGCAACTTATGAAAAAAATACTAGACCACCCTAGGCTGATCCGGATCTAGTGAGGAGGCTTCCGCGAGCGGGAATCCGGATCCGGATTACGTAGAGTAAGTAGGAGCTACTCGGACTATTCAGTCAGATTGTCAGAATTTTATAATTATTTTTAAAATATTTGAGAAAAACGTAAGGATACGTTATTTCTATATAATAATAAATTTTATCATTTTTTATCTCATTGAATTTGTTGTAGAAGCTTCAATATGGATAAATATATCGCACACAACAGATATATAGGTATGTTCTGTAAACTTTATTTTGGAATAACTGAATATTTTGTTTGTCATGTTTGAACGGTACATACTAGATTGTCCGAAAACTTTTGTAGAAGTGAGTCGACTACCTATATGACTAGTGAATATGGCCGAAATCTAGTAATATATTGCTATAATGTCGTAAGGCATTTATTGTAGTATTCATTTAGATATCAAGATGAGAAAAAGATAATTGAATAATCTTCAAGATAACGTCAATTTAAAGAAGCAGAAGAAAAAACTGCAAAATAAATGTAATTAAGAAAAACTATGGATCTTAGATAAGTAAAAACGTTTGAATAATTTAAAGTATTTATATATTGAATTTACTAGTGTTACTTTGTGGAAATATATTTTGTACAAATATGATTTAGGTGTTTGTGGCTTTCGCAAAGGATTAAAGAAATGCAGCATAAATGTTTATCAGAATAATAATGAGAGACGAGACAAAAATGACTGATAAGTGTAATTAAAATATTCATGCGTACTTTATTGACATATATGTCATCTGGTATAACTTTTACTGCTACGATGTTCATATTAATTATGATTTTATGATGAGAAACGCATGGGTCAAAGAAGGCAATACTTCTTACAAGGTAAATGTAAACAATTTGCAAATGTATTATACTTTCAATTTCAAATATAAAACTGTGTCTTAACTGTTTAGTTGATTAATTATTTAGATATTACTTTTATCGCTGGAATGATATCTTGCTCATATCTACGATGAGCAGAAATAAGAAGATATGAAGGACTTTCGACTAATCCCATCCATGTAAATTGCTTCCTTTGGCACAGAGTTTATGGTTAGTAATCGCAAGGTATATGTAATTTTTATTACAGTGTTTATTAATTCAAAGTTACTTTTAATTTGCTTAGCTTAATGAGTTTATATATTAAATATGGTCTGCTTTGGTTTTTCAGATATTACTGAGCGACTGAAGTGGAACTTTTATCAAATAACCTATTCAAGGATTATAATAAATATATAGAGTATGGATATATATATAATTATTAATAATCATACGCTGCAAGATTTGTACAGATGACAAGTGTCTTTATAACAGTGATTTTGCAATACTTAATTAGAACAAGTTCAAGCAGAGTTAAATTATACAAGTTAATATTGAAATTTTATCATTTTCACTATTATTAAATATATTTAATAGATATACAATATGCAGGGCGTACCACTTAAATGCCCCAGAGCATGGATACAAAAAGCGTGTATTGCGGCGTTAATTATAAGAGATATTCAATTTTTTCATATGACCCTTTTGGAAGCAAATAACAAAAGGTTTCGAAAAAGTCCTGTGCAAACATTGAATATCTCTTATAGTTGAAGAGGTACGCGTCTTTTTGTATCTATGTTCTAGAGCATTTTAAGTGGTACGCCCTGCATATTGTATATCTATTAAATATATTTAATAATAGTGAAAATGATAAAATTTCAATATTAACTTGTATAATTTAACTTTGCTTGAACTTGTTCTAATTAAGTATTGCAAAATCACTGTTATAAAGACACTTGTCATCTGTACAAATCTTGCAGCGTATGATTATTAATAATTATATATATATCCATACTCTATATATTTATTATAATCCTTGAATAGGTTATTTGATAAAAGTTCCACTTCAGTCGCTCAGTAATATCTGAAAAACCAAAGCAGACCATATTTAATATATAAACTCATTAAGCTAAGCAAATTAAAAGTAACTTTGAATTAATAAACACTGTAATAAAAATTACATATACCTTGCGATTACTAACCATAAACTCTGTGCCAAAGGAAGCAATTTACATGGATGGGATTAGTCGAAAGTCCTTCATATCTTCTTATTTCTGCTCATCGTAGATATGAGCAAGATATCATTCCAGCGATAAAAGTAATATCTAAATAATTAATCAACTAAACAGTTAAGACACAGTTTTATATTTGAAATTGAAAGTATAATACATTTGCAAATTGTTTACATTTACCTTGTAAGAAGTATTGCCTTCTTTGACCCATGCGTTTCTCATCATAAAATCATAATTAATATGAACATTGTAGCAGTAAAAGTTATACCAGATGACATATATGTCAATAAAGTACGCATGAATATTTTAATTACACTTATCAGTCATTTTTGTCTCGTCTCTCATTATTATTCTGATAAACATTTATGCTGCATTTCTTTAATCCTTTGCGAAAGCCACAAACACCTAAATCATATTTGTACAAAATATATTTCCACAAAGTAACACTAGTAAATTCAATATATAAATACTTTAAATTATTCAAACGTTTTTACTTATCTAAGATCCATAGTTTTTCTTAATTACATTTATTTTGCAGTTTTTTCTTCTGCTTCTTTAAATTGACGTTATCTTGAAGATTATTCAATTATCTTTTTCTCATCTTGATATCTAAATGAATACTACAATAAATGCCTTACGACATTATAGCAATATATTACTAGATTTCGGCCATATTCACTAGTCATATAGGTAGTCGACTCACTTCTACAAAAGTTTTCGGACAATCTAGTATGTACCCCAAAAACGACATATCCTATAGCGTAGTACTATTTTGGGTACTACGCTATAGTCGCTGCTGATACTACTGGTCGGCGGAAATACGTCAGAGGGTAGAGACTGTAGAGGGACCGCAATATAGATATTTCTAATTACTAATTTCAAAATACATAATGCATGGTCCGTGAGCCAAGACAAATGTTAGTATATACATACCACAAGTTATAAAGTAATATAAAGAAATAAAGTGACAGTTTTAATCTTACTGACAGCTGATATACTGATGGTATAAGTGAATAAATAAAGTGACGAAATTTGTAAAATGTACATAAAAATAATTTTTAAAAGTATATAAAGGACTGAACATTTTAGATAAGTATAACAATACATTTTATAATATAAAATGTAAGATATAAATATTTTGTGGTACTTTGTGGGATTTTATTTCAGATTAAATTATAGTAATGTGTTTATTATGTCACTGTGCTGAGGATGGAGCTATGCGGATTTTCAAAATTAAAATAAAGGAATAGACTAAACATAATGTGGTTATTGTGTCATCGTTGAGATTCAAACTATGTTAATTGAGACGGATAATAAAATAAATGAGTGAAAAAACTGGGTAAATACAATATTAAATAAAGAAGCTGACAAATTAGATATATAATATAAAATGTAAGATATTTTATAGTACTTTCTGGGATTTTATTTCAGATTAAATTATAGTAATGTGTTTACTATGTCACTACTGAGGATGGAGCTATGTGGATTGAACATTAAAACGAAAGGAATAGATTCACCATATTATGGTTACTGTGTCATCGCTGAGGATCAAACTGTGTTAATTGAGATGAATATTAAAATAAACAAGTCAACACATTGGGTAAATACGATACAAATAAAGAAGCTGACAGATTACATTTGTAATTTCAAATGTAAGATTTTATATAGTACTTTTTGGGATTTTGTTTCAGATTAAATTATTGTAAAGTATTTACTATGTCAATGCTGAGAATGGAGCTATGTGGATTGAACATTAAAACAAAAAGAATAGATTCACCATAATGTTATTTCTGTGCCATCGCTGATGAGGATCAAACTGTGTTAATTGAGACAGATATTAAAATAAATGAGTCAGCAATTTAGGTAAATGCAATAATAAATAAAGAAAATGACAGAAAAGATATATAATATAAAATGTAAGATGCTTTATAGTACTTTGTGGGATTTTGTTTCAGATTAAATTATAGTAATGTACGTGTGTTTACTGTATCACTGCTGAGGATGAAGCTATGTGGATCGAACATTAAAAAAAAAGAATAGATTCACCATAATGTGGTTACTGTGTCATCGCTGAGGATCAAACTGTGATAATTGAGATGAATATTAAACTAAAGAAGCTGACACATTAGATATATAATATAACATGTTAGATATTTTACAATACTTTGTGGGATTTTATTTAAAGTTAATATATGTAAAATAAAATTTTTGTTTTCTTTTTACAATTGTATCTATATTAATTACTATATGTTGCAATCTCTTAAAATTAAGCCTCTGCTTTTATTAGCAAACTAATAGTTCCACACGGCAGTGATGCCAGAATCAAGCTTTTAGCAACAAAAATGAAGATAAGCGCTAGCCAGCAGCAGTATAGAAAATTTAAAGGGAAGCGGCACAAACACAACTATGCCTGGAGAGCATAGGTGTGATTTGGACTTCAGGCAACATTGGCGTCAGAAGAAGAGCGACTACCGCTAACCGTGACATTTTTACGTGTCATCCGAGTGAAGTGGTGCTGCGTTTACCTAAAAACTCAAAGCAAATAAAAATGCTTTTCCTAAATTGATTTTTAATATTGATAAAATGGTCAAATGTAGCCATTAATTAATTAGATTTGGTAATAAATACAGAAAATGCGTTTTATTATAACAAATGAGTTGAGGTAAAATAAACTCAATGTTTTTATATTAATCTGTTAACAAATGCATTTTTTTATTTATTATTGAGTCCAATAAATTAATGGTTATTAAAAAAAAAATTCCTTGTAATGAAAAAAAAAATGAAAAAATTTTAAACTTCACCAAGACTCGAACACGAGCCAACCGCATGACAAACGGCAACCTTACCGCCTGCGCTATAGCGCTCACTTGATGTACTAAGAGCAAAACAGCCTTTTAAAGACTGACTACAATTCTTTCACTAACTCGTCATAAACGATCAAGAATTAGCTGCAATAATAAATACATTTATCTCCACAGCATTATTGCACTAAATTTATTATGTTTTTAATTTGAAGCATACATTTTACATGAAGATACGATACTTTAAGGGTGTTCATGCAATACTCTAAATACAAAACTATTCATATGCTCAACTATCATAAATTAATTAAGTAATATTATAATATTTGTTATATGTAGTCGAATAACTATGATAAACGAGCATATGAATAGTTTTGTATTTAGAGTATTGCATGACACCCTTAAAGTATCGTATCTTCTTGTAAAATGTATGCTTCAAATTAAAAACATAATAAATTTAGTGCAATAATGCTGTGGAGATAAATGTATTTATTATTGCAGCTAATTCTTGATCGTTTATGACGAGTTAGTGAAAGAATTGTAGTCAGTCTTTAAAAGGCTGTTTTGCTCTTAGTACATCAAGTGAGCGCTGTAGCGCAGGCGGTAAGGTTGCCGTTTGTCATGCGGTTGGCTCGTGTTCGAGTCTTGGTGAAGTTTAAAATTTTTTCATTTTTTTTTTCATTACAAGGAATTTTTTTTTAATAACCATTAATTTATTGGACTCAATAATAAATAAAAAAAATGCATTTGTTAACAGATTAATATAAAAACATTGAGTTTATTTTACCTCAACTCATTTGTTATAATAAAACGCATTTTCTGTATTTATTACCAAATCTAATTAATTAATGGCTACATTTGACCATTTTATCAATATTAAAAATCAATTTAGGAAAAGCATTTTTATTTGCTTTGAGTTTTTAGGTAAACGCAGCACCACTTCACTCGGATGACACGTAAAAATGTCACGGTTAGCGGTAGTCGCTCTTCTTCTGACGCCAATGTTGCCTGAAGTCCAAATCACACCTATGCTCTCCAGGCATAGTTGTGTTTGTACCGCTTCCCTTTAAATTTTCTATACTGCTGCTGGCTAGCGCTTATCTTCATTTTTGTTGCTAAAAGCTTGATTCTGGCATCACTGCCGTGTGGAACTATTAGTTTGCTAATAAAAGCAGAGGCTTAATTTTAAGAGATTACAACATATAGTAATTAATATAGATACAATTGTAAAAAGAAAACAAAAATTTTATTTTACATATATTAACTTTAAATAAAATCCCACAAAATACTGTAAAATATCTAACATGTTATATTATATATCTAATTTGTCAGCTTCTTTATTTTAATATTCATCTCAATTATCACAGTTTGATCCTCAGCGATGACACAGTAACCACATTATGGTGAATCTATTCTTTTTTTTTAATGTTCGATCCACATAGCTTCATCCTCAGCAGTGATACAGTAAACACACGTACATTACTATAATTTAATCTGAAACAAAATCCCACAAAGTACTATAAAACATCTTACATTTTATATTATATATCTATTCTGTCATTTTCTTTATTTATTATTGCATTTACCTAAATTGCTGACTCATTTATTTTAATATTCATCTCAATTAACACAGTTTGATCCTCAGTGATGACACAGTAACCATAATATGGTGAATCTATTCCTTTCATTTTAATATTCAATCCACATAGCTCCATCCTCAGTAGTGACATAGTAAACACATTACTATAATTTAATCTGAAATAAAATCCCACAAAGTACCACAAAATATTTATATCTTACATTTTATATTATAAAATTTATTGTTATCCTTATCTAAAATGTTCAGTCCTTTATATACTTTTAAAAATTATTTTTATGTACATTTTACAAATTTCGTCACTTTATTTATTCACTTATACCATCAGTATATCAGCTGTCAGTAAGATTAAAACTGTCACTTTATTTCTTTATATTACTTTATAACTTGCGGTATGTATATTGTATGTACGATACAATAATACTAACATTTGTCTTGGCTCACGGACCATGCATTATGTATTTTGAAATTAGTAATTAGAAATATCTATATTGCGGTCCCTCTACAGTCTCTACCCTCTGACGTATTTCCGCCGACCAGTAGTATCAGCAGCGACTATAGCGTAGTACCCAAAATAGTACTACGCTATAGGATATGTCGCTTTTGGGTACTACGGTAGTACCGAAAGTACTACACTTGGCAACCTTGGCCCTGACGCCTCTAGATTGTAAGTTCAATGTAGGTGGGGTGCAAACTTTCGGGCCAGCCATGGTGGGGGTAGACTAACCATGCATATTCTCCCTATTCTCATCTTCCCCGTGCTCCCCCACCACACTCCCAAAAAATGTTTGTGCCTCGCCCTCCCGGGGTATAAAAACCCCGGACAGATTCGAATTCGGACATTATTTCTTTTGCTTTAACAATTATTACTACTGTCTGTAGTAGAGTAGCTAAGAGGGTTCTATGACCGGGTGGCGAGGGGGTCGTGGTCCCGCGGGGGTAGGGGAAGTAGGGGAATTTCCCCCTCTGCGGTTGTGCGCATTATCGCTTCCCCCCCGACGTTAAACTCGTAGGGTACACACGTGACCTTCCCCCTCCATTATCGCGGCCTCCTCCCCCGACGTTAAACTCGTAGGGTACACAAGTGGCCTCCCCCATCTTACGTTAAGCAGTGGACGCAGAGAAAGAGAGAAAGAGAGAATGGTGTGGGGTACACATGTAACCTCCCCCCCTCTTACGTTAAGCAGTGGACGCCTTAGAGAGAGAGAGAGGGAGCTTATATTATCTTACTAGGTATAGAGTGTTTCATAATGCTAATGTAGGGTTTTTTATTCTTTGAATACGGTAAGGGAAAAACTCTCTTTATTGAAATACAAATTTATTGGTTTTATTTACAATGCTTATTTTTTAAAAGTTTTTCATACATTCTATAGCATGATGAATGTATGTTTTGCAGATTGAACACCACTCTGGAAGTGGACAATTAATGTGTAGGTGACCATACTTTTTACAATTAGTACACCAATGATGTGGTGTTACATCTATCTCAGGCTCCATTTGCGTAGCCTCTGTTCTTGCGAAAATAGGCTTCGTTTGTGTGCTACTATTTTTCACCTGGGACAAATTTGAAAACATTATGTTATTTTTTTTTTTTTACAAAGCAAGTATACTTACAAAAATCACCTCCTCTCCTTCTTCCTCCTCTCCTTCTTCCTCCTCCCCCTCCTCCTCCTCCTCCCTTTCCTCTTCTTCTTTTTCCTCTCTCTCCTCTTCTTCCTCCTCTAAATCAATGGCTGGTAAAAAATAAAAGGAAAAAATTAAATTTTTTTTTTCGTTATTCTTCGTTTTGAATAAAAAAACAATTGGTCAAATAGTGGGATTGTTAACAGTTTTCAAAAATATGTGTCGTAAAATTCTTTTATGATTCTATTTATTGAAATAAACAATCTGTATGGAAGGGTACGTTTTTTTTTCTTTAAAGAAATTAAAATAAGTACTTACAGTTCATGCGCATATTATGATGAAGCATTGCTTCATATTCTTCAAAATAACGATTATGAGAATCGTTAATCCTTTTGATGTAATCCGACATCGATTCTGCTGGATTTTCATTCTCCTCCTCCTCTACTAGATTTATTGTTAATAAACAACGTTCACTTTCCATTTCTTTAATTTTCAATTTTACTATCCGCACTGATGAACGTTCGAGGACTGAATGCAACCTCTGAAGAAATCCCGTCGAGAGAGAGAGAGTCTTTATCGTTTGTTTTCAATATGAAATTACATTTGATAACAATTAGAAGTCCATTCTTTCTTTCTTAAAGGATACACTATACCCTTTGAATAATCCCCGTATAGTGATATCTATAGATATTTTTTCCTATTGTGTTATACTGTGATAAACCTATAGGTCAATCACAATGGAAATTCATCGCAAATAAGAAAAAAAAAACAAAAATTACCCCTTCCAAACATTGCAATTCCATTATTTCTTTCTTAATTAAGAAGGATACTCTATGCCCTCTGAATAATCCCCGTATAATGATATCTATAGATATTTTTTCCTATTGTGTTATACTGTGATAAACCTATAGGTCAATCACAATGGAAATTCATCGCAAGTAAGAAAAAAAAACAAAAATTACCCCTTCCAAACATTGCAATTAAATACGCTTAATATACGATAATATCGTTCATATAAAAAGTCAGTCTGTTAAACGAGAGCTGCATAGTCGTACCACGCGCGCTTGAACTATTAAGAAAAAATAAGTTTATGTGTGTGTGTGTTTGAACGCATTAAAAAAAAAACTTGTTTCTTACATAAATAAAAAAAAAGGTAAGGATTTTCTTTTTCATTCGATTAGTAAATGCATTATTTAATTGATTTTTTTACTCTAATGAGACTAATTTTTTTTTTTCATAGAGATAAAAATGAACTTCAATAAAGATCAATGAATTGGGAAATGTCATTCCAAAAAAATTCGTTAAATTAGATACCTTGACGGAAACTGACGAATACGAAATATCCGAAGTCGGAAAAATTAAGACAAAATATGGCATAAAAATCATTGTAAAGCTGTCAACAGCCGATTGGGTATTCTTGCCAGGGAGAATGACAAAATTGGCGGAAGATATGGAGCAGTTGCAGCAGCTGCAAAAGGCTGCAGCAGCAAATAATTTAATAATGTTATATAAAGGAGGAAAATACCACAACGTGGAATTTAAGTGTAAAGTTTGATACATATTTTGTATTAAAAAAAAAGTAATGAATAAATTTGATGTTTATTTTATTTAAATACAATGCTTACTGAATTATTAAAAAAGTTTTATTTACAATGATTTAATAAAAAATTGTTTTTTTTTTCTAACTTACATTTCTAACAATATTCGTAAGAGAATTATATTGTACAATTTTATCGTGTATAATTAGACAATAGGCTGTAGTATTATCCGGAATGATTTCCATACACTCGATCTCGAGTTTGACGTTGAACGTGCCGGTTTTTATGGACTCGTTCTGATGCGAGCAGTCGATGACGAAGAGCGGCCCGTACGTCAAGAAGTCCGTATAGTCGAGCATGGATCTCGCGAGTTTCTCACCAGCGTAATAGAAGGTGAAAAACTTTACATACATGTCGTAGAGGACGGAGTAGCGGGATTTCGTGAAATCAGTGTCGAGACGATCGTACGGATAAGATTCGGAATTCAGATAAAGTTTGACATCGAGGACTTTGCAATGATTGAATTTCAGCACATCCTCGTGCTGACTACTCTTTTTGTTCGTTCTGAACGCCAGAATGACGTATCGCGGCTTCTCCAATTGCGTGGACGCTTTCACGGACCACGTATGTCGCTGCGACTTGGGCAGAAGCGGATACTCGTAAAGTTCCCAGGCGCGAAAAGCGAGTGACAGACTCTTGTCCTGCTCGACGATACTGAGAAATTGGAGTTTCGTAATTTCGTTCAGGGTCACATGGGGTATTCTCCATTGCACTCGTAGCAGCTTGATCGACGAATCGGTGATTTTCACCGATGAGTAAATGGCGTTTGTATCGTCGCGGGCGCGAATGAGAACGAGCTCGTGACGCGCGTTAACGACGACTCGCCGATAATCCTCGCAGAATCCCAGCAGCATTTTCAGGGGCACGCAAAAGCTGAAATTCTTAATAGCCGCCTCCTTTTTGAGCCGGTCTTTGGCTGTAGCGACGAACCATCCGAAATGACGTAGACTGGCGCTCTCCTCGGTGCTCAGGGAAACGAGATTCTTCAGAGTGCTGGTAATACCGACGTTTCTGCATCGGTCGATCTCGATACCGTTCAATTCGTAACAAATCTCGTCGAAGAGAAAGGCCGCGGAATTGCAGTCGAGCGTAACTATATCCTCGTTGCTGGCGCTCGCGTCACGCGTGCCCTCCACCAGCTGACCCTCGACGTAGAGATAACTCTCGCACGGCAGGAGTATCAAATCTTGCTGCTGTATGGGAATGTGAATTTCGTCGCTGTTCGCCAACGAGGCGTTCGCATACGGATTGTAGGCATGCATTTCCATTTTGGTGATGCGATTGTCGTAGGTCAGCGGTGCGGTGACGTTCAAGGGATCTGCCATTGTTCCACTATGTACCTTCGCCCAATCTCTTCACGGTGAATCCCAATGATTGTAAAAATTCTATATTTCTTCTCGTTAGCAAGAAGCTCCTCTTGTCGCGATTTTCACTCCGAGCCGGTGTATTCGACTCCACGTAGGACGAACGACTAGCGAACGTTTCATCCAGTTTCACCGCTTTATAATCCTCGTTACTTTTGTAAATTAACATTTTTCTTAATGTGCAATCTTATGGTAATTTCTTCACGTCCAAAGTCTACGAGACGATCGTCCTGATCGAGGATACGTAACGTGAGACGGTCGATTACTCTGACGATGACCGGTAGATAAATGACGGTTTTCGGTGCCTCCGAGATTTTATAGCCCGGTGGTACGCTGGGAAAGAACTCGTAAATAATGTGTCGGGGTCTACCATTGGTGTACGCACCACCCGCAATGTTGCATTCGATGCGTAGAATATTTGTTTTCACAATGTTCACGGTTTCGTCGGATTCAGGCTGGGCGTTCGATTCGATCACGCGATTCGACGAGAAGCCCAGTAGTGAGCCAATGTTATTCGGTTTTCCAAAGTCAATCGAATATTTGCAGAATATTTCACTCTTCAGTGTATTGTTATTCGCTCGTAGAAGAATAACGCTGTCAATGTCGTCTTGAATTTCGTGTCTTGTAGAAATTTGAGACTGCAAATACTCATTTATCGCACTCAATTCGTAATAGCCTCTGGGTATCGTCAGTACCTTATCGTTATCGTAGTAGAACTTATTATTCGTCTCGTCCACATTGGCTATCAAGTTGTACGTTTGCATGTCCACGAGACCGATCTCGTACCGATCGTCTTGCAGATTGATCGGGGGAAAGAAATATGAATTTAATACTGATTTCCGATCCGATAATGTCACGGTGAAAGACATTTTTTTTTTTTTTTTTTTTCAAAGTATCTGTTCTCGCAGGAATTTCACGCACAACTGACCGCAATTGCTTTTATCGTACGATTGACATCGATCATGATTGTAGTAGATTGTAACGTTAGGACCAAAGTAACGCACACATTCTTTCGGCGGTTTCAAATTTCCGAAGGAATCGAAATATACGACGATGTCGTTACGCTTGACGTAGGCTACCCAGTGGGTACCAGGGCCGCATTGATCGTCGAGATTCACGATCGCGCACTCGTTGCACCGCGGCCCGTCGAGCGGCAGAGATGTGCGCATAAAGACTCCATGGAAGTATGGTATGCGTCGGCAGATGCGTACCAATTGTATGTTACTAGTAGCACCTGAATCCGGGAGAGCATCGCGACGACGAAATTTCCCCTCATTCATTTTCTTCCTCTTATCTGACCGTTTTTTTTTGTTGTTTTTTTTCCACCTCCACGGTTTCCCTCTCCGACGACTCGCTTGTACGGTTTCAGATAAAGACCTCGGCCTTTCTCGCGCGACGCTTCCATCGCGCGATTGTGACATTGCATTTCCCGCAATCGTTCTCTCTCAGCTTTTGCACTGTTTACAGCCGTCGCTATACCCGATGCTCCACCTGCCAGTGCTCCGACTGCACCTAGCAGTGGGAGTATAGGTATTATACCGCCCCGTTTCCTCGGCACTCGAATTCTTCTCTTCCTCGTAGTAGTACCAATTTTTTTCTTGTTGTTGTTGTTGTTCTTTTTTTTAGCCGCTACTGCTTTCTTCATCGCGACAATATTATGTAATCCCAAGCCAAGTTTACGCTTAGCATTCATCGATGCCCATACGGCTGCGGCGACCGCGCGTTCACCCAAGGTCGCGTCTCTTGCGGTAATACGTACACGCGCTCTCCTCGCTAGCACTTTATCGGCCTGATGACGCTCCGGTAGATCCTCGTTGTGCCAATATGCTAAGTCGTGATCGAGGCAGGCCTCGTCCAGCGGATTTATACCACGATCGCCGCGCTCCAATCTTTCGCGAAGTCGAGTGCCGGGCCCGCAATAATTGTAACCGGGCACGTGCAGCTCAAATGGCAATATTTTTAAGACTTTATTGAAGAACGATCCAGACATTTAGAGCAACTGCTTCTCTTGCTGACAAACGTAACAGTCTTTCATCCGTCTCGGTGGTCCGTCGTGGTGAGTGGTAATAGGTAGATTGTAGTGTTGCAAGCAATATTGATATTGCTGCACATCCGAGTCCGCGCGAATGTGCCGAGGTAATCTTTCCCACACACTCGCGATACTGTCTGGAAAGTACTCCAGCAATACGATCTTTGGTATGTGTTCGAGCTGATGATTCGTCAAGTTTTGCAGGGAATCAACGACGACTAGCATGAACGCCATCGTAATTGCAACTGACTGAATAGTTCCTTAATTCGCGAAATATAAATGAACGATACAGCTGTTCCCGAAGGTTAATAGCGAGGATGCATTTCGTGAAGCACGTGCCGACTATTCGCGTGACAAATTTGGCTGCTCACAATGCTACCACACAAATAAAAAAACGTCACGGATCGCTATTACCATCTACGATACGCTGCATAGTTTGCGGTCCGTCGAATTGCGGTAAGACACACGTGCTGCTGAGCTTCATAGAGAGTCCGCACGGTGTGAGATTCGAGAACCTGTACGTCTACTCGAAGTCGCTGCAGCAACCGAAGTATCGATATCTGGAGCAGCTTCTGCAGGACACGGAGGAAATTGGTTACTTTCCATTTTCAAACAATTGCGAGGTTGTGAACGTCGCGGATGCAAAGCCGAACTCCATTTTCATATTCGACGATGTGGTCAACGACAAGCAGGACAATATAAGGGACTACTTTTGCATGGGTAGACATTCCAACATCGATTGCTTCTACCTCTGTCAGACTTATGCGAAAATACCAAAGCATCTGATACGAGATAACGCAAACTTGCTAATAATATTTAAGCAGGATGGAACTAATCTGAAGCATATTTTCAACGATCACGTCAACAGTGATATGTCGTATGAGAAATTTCTCACATTGTGTTCGACCTGTTGGAGTCGCGATTACGGTTTCTTAGTAATAGACAAGGATAGCTCTCTGAAGAACGATCGATATCGCAAAGGTTTCAACGAGTACGCCACGATCGAGTGAACGGCCTTGTGAATGTCGATAATCAGGCCGGTAAGGTTTCAACCCACGATCACGGCCTTGAGTGTCAGTTTGATAGTGGAGTGCAGGCCGTTCGGATCTGTTAAGAAACCGTGTCAGGTCGGTTAAAACCCGTGTTGGTTCGGGGAAAGCTTTTGTATACAGCATCGCAACAGGTCGGTTAAAAACCGTTCAATTCGAGGAAAGCTGTTGTATACAGCATCGCGATGGATGAAAAATCGCTTCTGAAGAGGATCGCCAAGACGAGCGAGGTCATTCGCGACAAGCATCGTGCCTTGAAATCGGAGAAGGCGATAATGGAGAGCAGTTTGAACGAGACATTCAAGCCGATAGTCGATCCATTGAAGAAACTCGTTTCGCAAACGGAGGATAACACAAATAATAATAATAATAATTCGTTTGTCAAATACAACGATAAATTGAAGAAGGGAGCCTACTTCACATCGACGCCGTATAAACGAGCAAAGAATCTTAGTAGTAGTATTAGTGAAACTATTACGAATCCATTGGATTTCATGACCGACGACGACGAGTCTTCTATAACCGATCAACCGTCGCCCGATTCAAAAAGAAGTTTGCTAGAAAAATTAAATATTGATGAAAAAAATGAACCAGGCTTGTTTGAACATGTCTTTCAACATATTCGATTTCATCCGATCCCTGGCAAGTATATTAAATTACTTCTGACCGATAGGGTTAACTTGATTGATCGTGCTTTTGGACCTCTTTATAAAAATGATCAACTGACGCTTGGTAGATGTAAATTTGAAATAAGTCATGAAGGAGATATCATTCTCGATAAGACGTTATACACCGGTACAATAGGTACTTATGAACTAATTTTCATGAGAGAACCCAATCGAGCCATTATAAAACCCGACGATTTGGAACAATACAAGAGTATTCTCAATCAAACTAAAGCGCATAAACTGTTAAACGATAGTCTAAAACAAACCAAGGGTAATAAAGGTGCAAAATATAAAGAAATTATTAAACCATTGCTATTGGGAAAACCTATGTTACCGCCTGATCGGTTACCATCAACATCACGCGCAAGAAAATCGTCAACTTCTGACGCGTCAACATCAGGCGCAAGTAAACCGTCTGGCGCAAGTAAACCGTCAAGCGCAAGTAAACCGTCGGGCGCAAGTAAACCGTCAGGCGCAAGTAAAGCGTCATCATCATCATCATCATCGAAAAAAAAAATGGTAAAGGTCTTATGCGTGTCACCGAGGGACCAATCAACTACGTACATTGGAACGATCCGAATGAATTGATCGAACGTTTGAGACTTTTGATCGCATCGGTGGCTGCCGGTAATACGAGTCATCACAACGAGATACAGTCGATAATCGAGGAGTTGCGCGACGAGGATCTTATCGTATAAAGAAAGTTGCACGTTACATTCTTACCTCAGTGTAATATCAACGTCTTTCGGTAGTACGAGGTAAAAAAAAAAAAATTAAATGTCTGATTCCTGCTGTTGTGAAATTTGCATTTGTTTAACATACATCGTAGAATGTTTACTCTCGACATAACGAGCCATCAAAAAGAGGAATAACGAGCAACAACAAGAGACTGATTTTTGAAAAAAAATAGTGACAGTAGTGCATTTGAAATGTCGATAAATAAATTTGGAATTGGACTGGATGGTGAGAGTAGGAAACACTTTCACTAACCAAATTTAGAACATTTACTGCTTGAATTCAAGCAATATCTGACAATGACATTGAATAAACATAATGAACAATTTGAGAAAAAGATGGACCAAATTTTGCAAACAATTTGTGAAAAATTGGATGATAAAGTGAGTAGGAAAGATGTGATACGAGAAACACTTGTCAATACTAGATACTAATTTTTGACAAAAAAAAATGAGCAAAGAAAAGATACAGTTGGTGGAGGAGCTCCATGCACCGGCGAGGATAAATTTTCCACGCAGAAGAGTCATCGTGCGCGGCTTCGACGATCTCTGGCAGGCCGATCTTGTTGATATGCGCAATTACGTCGATGCGGGTCACCAGTACATTCTCACTGTAATCGATACCCTCTCGAAATACGCTTGGTCGGTGGCATTGAAGACCAAGAGCGGTAGAGAAGTGACGACGGCAATGACGAGAATCCTAAAGACCGGCAGATGTCCGAAAAATTTACAGACCGACAACGGCAAGGAGTTTTACAACGGTGACTTTCAGGCGTTGATGAGGAAACGCGGGATAAATCACTACTCGACCTACAGCGTGATGAAAGCGTCGATAGTCGATCGCTGGAATCGTACGTTGAAGACGGAAATGTGGAAACGATTTACGCTGAACGGCAATTACAAGTGGCGCGCTATGCTGCAAGAGTTGGTGGATGCGTACAATGCGCGAAAGCATCGTACCACGGGAATGCGTCCCGTGGATGTGAAACCCGAGCATGCAGATAAGCTACTCAAGACAGTATACAGTCACATCAAGGTCGCAGGTCGTGCCAAGTTCAAAGTCGGCGATTTCGTACGAATCAGTAAATACAAGCAGATGTTCGCCAAAGGCTACACGCCAAATTGGACGACCGAAATATTCGAGGTGGCGAAAGTGCAGAGGACCAATCCCGCTACGTATCTCCTCAAGGATTCCAGGGGCAAGGAACTGTTGGGTGGATTTTACGAATACGAGCTTTCGAAAACCATCAATCCCGATGTGTATCTGGTGGAGAGAGTATTGCGCAGAAAGGGCGATAAAGTGTTCGTTAAGTGGCTGGGATTCGACAGTACGCACAATTCCTGGATAAATAAGAGCAATGTTTTATAAGAACTTTTATTAAGATGTATCGTTGAAATAAAAAAAAAAACAATAAAGCGACTAAATAAAAACAATAAATAAATTATAATTTTAGACTATAATGTCCCCAGGGTAGAGTCGGCGCGGTGCCGGGTGTAACGAAACGCTTGTCGTCGTACGGACTGAGGGCAACCTTTCTCTGACTGATCGAGAAAACTCGGTGCAGCTTCGATCTAATTAAATTTTGACTGCGAGACTGTACGGTGAAATTGTCCAAACAATCCTTGTAGTCGTCAAATGTTATATTTCTATCGATAACGTAACCTATGACACCTTTGGCTTTTTTGGTAATTCTCGCACAGTCCTGCACCTTGAAAGTATACATTTTTGCCCTCAGTCCTACGAACTCGGTCATGATACGACCATTGTTCTCGTCCTTCATCAAACCAGGTATCTTTTTGTTGACGCGCGGCAAGTCATACCGATTGCCGTCGGGATAATCGCTGGTGTCGAATCGCGCGAGATCGCATTTCATGTACGAGTAAACGTCGTCGCACTCCACGCTGTATATCAGACTGTCCGTGTCGGTATAAATCGCTCTACATTTACTGCCGAATGTAGGAAGCATATAGTCATAGTGAAATTCGTACAAGCAAATTTTTGAAATATCTAAAATACTCATTCCCACGTAAATGGGTTTATCAAATTTCGCGGACAATTTCGACAATTGAATCGCGACCAAATTCTCGTTGAAAATCGCGAGACTGTGAAAATTCGGTTTGGAAATCAGGGTTTCCGCCCCGTATCTTCCCTCCCACTTGGTTGCGAGCCTCACGTCAACTCTATTCCTCACGTTCTCCATTGTTTTACCGAAAACCGCGTTGTTCATCAACTTGAAGAGATTCCTCTCAAATTCGTTAGTGGACGCGGTGCGCAAACGCGTGTTCAGCTCGATGTAATCGCGTAGCCAGGTGGACTGCTGAAACTTTAAACCGCGATGTATACGCTTCAGTACCAGTCCATTACGCATACATTGTTGCAGAGCGCGATAATGTATTACGTAACGGGTCTTATCGTTTAAAGTGGCCAGCAGCTTCTCCTGGCTCGCGCCCGGCGGCTTCTCGCGCACCATGCAGAACGGTAGGTCCGCGTGTTTGTCGTGAAGCTCGCGCGGATACTCCAAATCGACCTCCAAAATATAACCCTCGGGATGATCCGTGGGTATAGCGGAGACATCGAGATTGGCAGCGTCCTCCATCCATTGGAATCCATGGGTGGGCAGCGGCTGACACATTGCCCACCCATACAGATTGTTTACGTCGTAATACATGAGATATGTCGACGGTTCCGCTGGATCGTAGTCCCGCATGTACCGATTGTTGGCCCTCTCGTAACGATGGGAGCACTGACTCAAACCACCGCGTATACCGCGCTCCACGAACAGCAACATATCCACGTCCATGAAAAGCTCCAGCCTGATTCCCGTATGCTTCAACATCGCATCCCAGGTGAAGCCCGGTAGCGTATAATAATGGGCTGGATCCAACTCATAATTTAGCATGCAACTATCGCGAAAACTTTCGAAAACGTCGGCCAACAATAGTACATCGGTCTTCAGGTACAGGTCACTGTACTCCCCAAGTGTGCGCATCTGGAATTTGGTCCATACCTCTACGGCATGATTGTATGCTTCCTCGCTGATATCGCTGTCGGTCAGTCTGTTGTGAAACGACTGTCGGGGTGGTAAAGCCGTCTCTTCCAATCGAGCCGCACAATCTATATAGTCGTAAGGAAAAATACCTTTCCTCGTAAGCAAGTTAAACTGCTCGACGCTTAAGTCCGAAAATTGTGACCTCAAATTTTTCAGCTGAGATTCCGCCAAGTACGAGCTCAATTTGTCCAAACTGGAGGCCATGAATTTGAACGAATCGATAAATCTCAGCCGTATATTATAATTTCGCAGATATTTGGTGAATGAAATGTATTTTTCCTTATGTACAGGCAGCAGATATACCGATCCCTCGTACAAATTAGCGATCGTCTCGAAAATGAAATGTGAATCATAGCCGAAAAAATTGTGGAAAATCACTGGAATTACATGCGAGTCTTTGAAATTTAAATTACAATTGTTGTGAGCCGGTCCTCTGTATCTGCCGGTCAGATGATCGTGATCGCGAATTTGTAGTTGATTCGGAAGAAACGGCTTTTTGCATATATGACAATTGGGGTCATTATAGTGACGCAATCGTTCGGTAAGACTAAGATTACGCATGGGTACGATAGTACCCAGTTTCTCGCTCGCGATGCGCGCAATCACTTCGAGCTCGCGTACGAACCATTCGATGCAATCGGCACCCCGATGAGCATCGTATCTCGAGAGTGACGCATCGCGAGCACTTTTTAAATAATAGACTACACTTATAGGTTCATGCTTCTGATAAATATCACTATTGTTTGATTGTTCAACTTTCGATAAAAAGCACTCGAGATCCGCGTATACGATGAATGGCACTCGTTCCCCATTTTTGATGTTCTTGAAGGAAACCCAGCGATCCTCGGACTCTCTCGGTAACATCAATCGGAGATTATCGTTGAGCCGCGAGCAATCCTGCTCATGCGACTCCAGCCTCTCCACTGTGCAAAAGTAGTGGAAACATCTAAAAAAAAAAAAAAAAAAAAAAAAAATATATAAAAAAATATAAAAAAATAAAACATATGCAGTTATATTTGTATCATTATTATTTATACATACCGATCGCATATATAATGCGCATTTTTTCTCTTGGTGAATTGACTTCGCACCAATCTCGACAGATTCCTTATGCACATGAAATGTGCTGCTCCCTGTTCATCGTTGACGAGAAGAAGAAGATTAGCATGCCTCGATCTCTTCTTCTTCGTCACCCGAAGAGGTACGATTTTTGCGTCGATATTTGGCTCTTCATTCTCCAAGGTAAAGATGTTCACCGACACGTCATTATCCGTCTCGAATTTCGGGATCTGTTTCAGCGTAGTCGGAAAAGTTAAGCTACCGACGTCTAAAACCGTCCGAAAATGTGGATAAGAGGACGTCCGCTTTGGATTAGCCGTAGGTTTTGCCGGATAGAGTGCCGCCGTCACGGACCACGCGAAACATGCATTATCACTGGTTTCTAAATTTATCAGAGCTTTCCTACTTGTGATAGCGGATGGCAGATTAATTCTACAACCCGCGTGCAACGGGTTAAAACGATTAATGTTAACTATTAAATAATGAATTTTGTGTAAAGCCCATCCACTATCACGCTCTTGAAATTCACTTAATTTTTGCATAATAACGTCTAAAATGTTTTTCCTATACCAATCACTAAAATTATCAGTCTTATACAATGCAGCATTAGTCGTACTAATGTTTTTATCATCACTATTGTCCTTAGAGATGAATTGTCCGTTAAATACACAATTAACCTTAACACTATTTGCACTCACAAATACCTTATCTATACGCGTACACACTAATACTTCCGCGTCTACTAAAAAATCCTTAGGCTCTATATAATTATTATTAACTACCATGCCGCTGCATATTCGATTTCGAAACGCCGAATCAAGCTCCTCCCAAGTAAGTCCTTGTACGTCATTGCTACAACGAGCACCTGATTTAATATAATTCAATTCCCTCTGCGCTCGTAGTAACAGACACTTTATACACGCGATTTCGGCGAAATTCTTTTGACGCGTTCCAACGGGCAAAGCTCGATCAGCGTTGCTCAATCGTCGAATATGCTCGCGACATTCCAGTACCCACGCATCGTATTCATTCGCACTATTAATTGTAAAAAATTTTCTTCGCAATTCGGTAGACATTTTATGTTTTTTCTTAAAGAAATGACTCTGTCATACGGTGAACAACAACAATAAATTAATAATTGCGAATGCGTCTCTCGCGAAGAGTAACGCTTATATATATATCGAATAGAGAATGGAAGTAGGGGTATCTACACATCCAATTGTTTCGTCCAAGATGCATACTGACATTGATATACATTGTTTATTCAGAAGTCTTTTATTCCTTTATATATTGATCATATACAGATTTCATAAAGTAGACATTTTGCAGTGAACATATACCATAATGATTCATACACTTGGGTAACGGTGGTTCGAAATTTTTACTCCATCCAAGACTAAATTTACCCCACTCACACTCCTTCGCATTGTATATATTTTCTAAGTTGCAAATTTTTCTCAACCAATCATATTTCTCCCGTCCTTTCACGAAAATCCAATCCTCTCCCTCGTATGACGTTACATACTTTCTTATTACATCTTTATGCTTGTAATAAGGTGAATGACCGTCGGTCCAATTGAATCCATGTCGATTAAAATAAAGCCAACTTTAAAAAGAAAAAAATCATATACACAACATTACATGTAAAAAAATAAAATAATACTTACTCATTCTGTTCTCTCTCGAGATCGCTCAACCAAGCTTCTTGAAATGGTGGTGAAAATACATTGTGATACACTTCATTATCACGCAACACCGCAAATTCTTTAACTATAAAACTTTTGTCGGTCAATACAAAACCTTGAAAATCAACGAATGTCGGTGTCATTATCGCCGTCGTCGTCGTCGTCGTCAATCGCTCGATGCAATAATGAACGATCTTTTTTGTCGCATTTAAGAAAATTTTTTTCCCCCTCCAACAGGGGAACAAATAACGTATTAAAATTTAATGTTTTTTAAAGGAGGGGATAATTTCTAAGAAATTTTTTTTCCCCATTGTTACCTATAGTTTCTTCACAGTATAATACAATAGGAAAAAAAATATCTTCTAGAGATTAAGAAAGAAAGGACTTCTTATCAAATGTAACTTTATATTTTAAAGAAACGATAAAATCTTTCTCTCTACGGAGATATTTCTTCGAATGTTTCATTTCAGTTTTTTTCTTCATCGAGAATAGCACGAGCGCAACAATGCATAGAATAACTCACATAATGGATATAGAAGGTTTCTTAGTTTATAAAAAAGAACTTAAATATAAAGATATAGCTATAATTGATTTAAAATGTAACCAAATTTCTTACGCATCGTTTCGTTTGCGTGACAGTATGAAAAATCTTAGTGAGAAAGACAAAAAAACTGTGTGGTATTTGCTCAATATGGTGCATGGTATAAAATATAGTGATACGGGATTCGAGAAATACGAGCAGGAGGATGTGGAAGATTTTATTAGAGGTTGCCTAACGTGCAAGAATCCCGTAGTAGCCTACAAGGGAGGGAACATTGAAAAAAATCTATTGAATAGGATGAATGTGGATAATATTAATTTAGAAGTGTATGGTTGTCCTAAGTTTAAGGATTTAATTAAATTATATGATTTTGAAAAAACTCCGTGCAATTTACACGTTCGAGAGAAGAACTTGGACAATGAACGTATCCACTGTCCTTACGAGGAGGTGTCAGTTTTTGCCAAGTGGATAAAAGCAAATATGTGATTCTTTGAAAACTATTTAGAGAAATAAAGAGGAGAACACAAGTTCTCAATTCTTTATTCAATCTTATACCGTTGTCGGTGCTGCAAACAGGAAAAAAAAATGAGCTGCGAAAAGTGTAAATTAATCATGATTCAAAAGGATATTGTTCCTCTTTCACCCACTCTTCCCAGAGAATTGACAGAGGAATACGTCAATCGAATTAACGATTTTTTCAATCGTTACTTCGAAGAGTATGAACGGAAACTGCATCATTATTTGCATAAAAACTGTAAGTATTTATTTTTTACATTTTTTCATAATTATTGTTTGTTTCTTTGTTTTTTTAAATAAAGTGAAGAAAGACGAAGAGAAACAGGCTGAGGAAAAAGATATTGAGTCAAAGGAGACGAAGAAGGAAGAGGAGGAGGAGGAGGAAAAAGATATTGAGTCAAAGCAGACGAAGAAGGAAGAGGAGAAAAAAGTAGAGGAGGAAGAATGTAAGTATTTATTTTATCTTTTTTCACCTTTTCATAATTATTACCTGTTTGTATTTTTAAAATAAAGTGAAGAAAGACGAAGAGAAAGAGACTAGGGAAGATATTGAGTCAAAGGATATGAAGAAGGAAGAAGAGGAGAAAAAAATAGAGGAGGAGGAGAAAGATATTGAGTCAAAGCAAACGAAGAAGGAAGAGGAGAAAAAAGTAGTGGAGAAGGAGGAAAAAGATATTGCGTCAAAGCAGACTAAGAGAGAAGAAGAGGAACCACCACATTTCTTTTTCTTTTACTATTAAATTATTTTATCCAACAAATTGAAAAAATATCATTGTAAATTAACCTCTACTATTTCTTTTATCAAATAAATTGAAAAATATTATTGTAAATATACCTTTTACTAATTCATCTGGAGTTAACGGAAAGAAACCTAATACGTATTGAGAAATGGATATAAACTTCTCTCCGCATTGATAATGAGATGTAAACTTCATCCGAAGTGGAGAGAGAGAAAGCTAATATGTATTGATAAAGAGACGTAAACTTCATCTGAAGTGGAAAGAGAGAAGGCTAATATGTATTGATAAAGATATGTGAACTTCATCTAGAGTAAAGAGAGGAGAGCACTCTTCACTTTAGTCTTCAGTAAAACACCATGAGCTCCGGACGTAAAATTGTGCTACTACAAAAAATTCACAATGTCGGACGTGAAGAAGTCCTCTGTGCCAGTGGCAATAGTGAGACCATTTGTGCAGAATGAAGAGCAGCAGCAGTAGCAGCAGCAGCAAGCAGTGCGAAGAGGGTATCGCACGATACCTGATCAGCAGCAGCCACTGCGGCGACCACATTCGCTGCCCGTAGCCCTGCAGATGCTGCCCGCAGCGGTGCAACCTGCAGCGGACCAACCTGCAGCGGAGCAACCTGTAGTCTCGCGTAGGCGGCAATTGTTATTACGGTTACGTAATATGCAGCCTATGTGAGCTTGTGGGTTGTATGACAGACAGTCACCACCACCAAATCGGTAAGAGTTAATAAAAGTCAAAGACTAATAAAAAATATAAAAAATGGCTTAATAGCGAAGGAATCTCGCATTCACTTTTTCTCTTGCAGCGATTTATTAAATCGTAGTACTACTTTTGTTCGACATAGAGTGCTTTTAATGTAGCATAGAAGCTACTTAAATAATTTTTTTTTTAATTATAGATGCTGTTGCTGTTTTTATTGGAATTCGACAGGACGCACATTTCCTGGTTCATTTATATATTTTTATAAGTAAATTTGTATTTCAATAAAGAGGGTTTTTTATGCCGAAAGGCTTTTTCCCTTACATTGGTGTTTCTTCAATTACCTCTCCACCAATCCACTGTACCCCGTAATATAAGTATTGCAAATAAAAAAGAAAAAAAAATGCAAATCATAACATAAAACCCTTGAAGATTTCCATTCAACCGACATCGGACGATGCTTCGACTGAAATATTCCAGGGGGATCTACAGCTTGAAAACTGTTCTGAATGTTGTCGTGTTTTTCACATACGTCCCAACCACTTTTCTGAAGTTAAGGTCACGTAGGCTCCGCTCTTATTACAGAGCGGATGGTAAGTATCTGCGACGATGGATATACAAATGAATATGACGATCGTCAAAGATACTGTAACATAAATAAGGGGGAGCGATCACTGCATCGCTCTCTACGAATGTTCTTTCTCTCTTTCTCTTACCAGTACGAGTCCATTACGCATACATTGTTGCAGAGCGCGATAATGTATTAAGTAACGCGTCTTATCGTTTAAAGTAACCAACTGCTTCTCTTGGCTCGCGCATGGCGGTTTCTCTTTCTCTCCTTCTCTCTCTCTAAGGCGTCCACTGCTTAACGTAAGAGGGGGGAGGCCACTTGTGTACCCATGTGACGTCTCCCCTCTTACATGAAATTCCTATAGTGGATCTGTGGATGGGTACGCTCATTCTAGTTTGTGCACTTCGACCGAAAAAGTCTCAAAGATAATTATTATTTAAAAAAAAAATGTACGACGAAATCTACGCACACCTCTACGATTTCATGTGGTATTTAAAAAGGATAAATCTAGATAAAAAGCTGTTGGATGACATCAGAGACCGTAAGTTACAACCAATTAAATAATATTTTTTTGTTTTTCACGTGAAGCAAAAATGTCAATCAGCCCCCTATTACACAATATAAAATTACTTTTTCCTTATATATTATTAATGTACGTTTTAACCAATAGTAATTTTATTGTGTAATAGGGGGCTGATTGACATTTTTGCTTCACGTGAAAATAATACATAAAATAATATATTTATTTTTTTAATCATTCGCATGCAGTTTTATGCGAAAAAATTATCGAGAAGGTGCACACGCAATACATGCGGGAGGGCATTAAAACGAGGAATGCTGAATGGGAAGAAGAGATTGTGAGGAAAGTAAATTTCCAAGAAGATTTCGACTTTTTCGGCATCCGTTGGATGCAGGAAGGGGTTTGGGGGTCACCCAACCTCCAACACGAAGACCCTGATGATGAGGAAGAGTGGCCCCCAATTAGGAGCGAGAAATATATTATTAATTTTTTTAATATTTAATTATTATATTCAATTATACATTTTTTTTGTGTGCTATTATGTGTATATTATTAAAAATATATTTATAAATTTTAATTAAAAACTCCAATTATCGTTCATTTCACAACCCCAAAATTCTATTTCTCCTTCTCTTTCTCTCTTTTTCTCCTTCTCTCTTTCTTTCTCTGCGTCCACTGCTTAACGTAAGAGGGGGGAGGCCACTTGTGTACCCTACGAGTTTAACGTCGGGGGAGGAGGCCGCGATAATAGAGGGGGAAGGTCACGTGTGTACCCTACGAGTTTAACCAGAGATGAAACGGGAGATTGCTCATGCGAGGTCCCAGCCAATCCCTACCGGTAGGCGGCGCTGGTGTTGGCAAACGCGTGTCTCAGGTCCATCTAACCCCTAACGCCATCTATCGGAAGAGACCACGAAGCACGAGCGTTAAGCTTAGAATAGGGTAAAACATATATGCATTGTTGCCAGAAAGCGGAATAAAGAGAGCGGAGATATTTTCTCGGACCTCTCTGTCTTTCTCGCTGTTAGCTTCTAGCAGAAGAGTTGAGGCAAAATCTTTCCGTTTCGCTTTGTCGAAAATCTACCAATATTCGATGTCATTTATATTTGCAGGCCAATGCTTTTATACATGATTTTTTCAGCATATTTATTTATCAGCATTGACTTATTTAAATCAATAATAAATTAAGGAAATGCGTATTTGATATATAATAATTATTTGAACTATAATTTCATCGTTATATTTCGCTTATTTCCGTAAAATCTGCATTT
Source organism: Prorops nasuta (assembly GCF_024137725.1). Classification (NCBI taxonomy): domain Eukaryota; kingdom Metazoa; phylum Arthropoda; class Insecta; order Hymenoptera; family Bethylidae; genus Prorops; species Prorops nasuta. The sequence continues at coordinate 3,367,115 of NW_027116804.1, read as the reverse complement.
CTTTAGTTTATTATTGATTATTGTAAGTCAATGGCAATTTAAAAAAATTTAATCTTAAAAAAAAAGAAAAGTACCGATCAGGAATCGAACCCGGACCCACGAATCGCCACGCGATTACCTTACCGCCTAGACCACGAGGCTTCTTCAGTGCACCGTAAACAGATAGTCTTTTTAAGGGCTTGAAATCTTCTATTGAACCATATAAATAAACAAAGAACCGACATCTTTATTCATTATTATTCTATCATAATGGTACACAAATTAAAGAATAATTATATAATGTAGATTTTCAAAAGCTTTTCCAATAACCAAGAACGGAAACTGCGAGCGTTGATTATTTATCTTCGTTCTTGGCTATTGGAAAAGCTTTTGAAAACTATTCAAAATATAATTATTCCTTAATTTGTGTACCATTATGACAGAATAATAATGAATAAAGCTGTCGGTTGCTCGTTTATTTATATGGTTTAAAAGAAGATTTCAAGCCCTTAAAAAGACTATCTGTTTACGGTGCACTGAAGAAGCCTCGTGGTCTAGGCGGTAAGGTAATCGCGTGGCGATTCGTGGGTCCGGGTTCGATTCCTGATCGGTACTTTTCTTTTTTTTTAAGATTAAATTTTTTTAAATTGCCATTGACTTACAATAATCAATAATAAACTAAAGAAATTCAGATTTTACGGAAATAAGCGAAATATAACGATGAAATTATAGTTCAAATAATTATTATATATCAAATACGCATTTCCTTAATTTATTATTGATTTAAATAAGTCAATGCTGATAAATAAATATGCTGAAAAAATCATGTATAAAGGCATTGGCCTGCAAATGTAAATGACATCGAATATTGGTAGATTTTCGGCAAAGCGAAACGGAAAGATTTTGCCTCGACTCTTCTGCTAGAAGCTAACAGCGAGAAAGACAGAGAGGTCCGAGAAAATATCTCCGCTCTCTCTTTATTCCGCTTTCTGGCAACAATGCATATATGTTTTACCCTATTCTAAGCTTAACGCTCGTGCTTCGTGGTTTCTTCCGATAGATGGCGTTAGGGGTTAGATGGACCTGAGACCCGCGTTTGCCAACACCAGCGCCGCCTACCGGTAGGGATTGCCTCGGGACCTCGCATGAGCAATCTCCCGTTTCATCTCTGGTTTAACGTCGGGGGGGGGGGGGGGGAAGCGATAATGCGCGCAACCGCAGAGGGGGCAATTCCCCTACTTCCCCTACCCCCGCGGGACCCCGACCCCCTCGCCACCCGGTCATAGAACCCTCTTAGCTACTCTACTGTCTGAACTTTTGCTAAATTCTTGATATATATTTGTATTCGCTATCATCCGTACTATATAAATTCTGTCTAAACTATAAAATCAGTGCTTCCATCACTTCATTCGCTACCCTTCTCAACCAAATCGATCATTACGAGCCTAGGAGACGTCCCGTTGCTGCGCCACAGACGATTTTGTCCAGCATCTTCAAAGGTAAGTTCCAATATCATCTCCCGAATCGCTACCGACCCCGGGTTAACTAGGTGAACGCATAGTGCCCGAAACGGTTGAATTCCGAAAACTCCGCACTTTTATACTTCCTAACGCGAGACGTTACATTCTTGGTGTCAGAAGTGGGATCGCGATTCGGTAAACCATAAAAATTTGCTTCCGCTGCACGAAATCTAACTAGCATGGCTAACGGAAAGGGACTAACACAAACGCATTTTGACCAACTACAAGCCGAATTAATTGATCGTAATCGTAGAATCATGGAACTAGAAAACGAGAATGGTAAATGGACGAGGGGGCTAACCGGTGAAGAAGCGGACTTACTGAAGGGGGAACTCTCGAAAAAGGAAAGCCGATGCCGCGAACTCGAAACCCTAATAGTCAGGCAGGATCCCGACCAGTCTGCAGCTTTCAAAGAACGGATAAATTCATTAGAGGCCCAAATACGCGATTTAGAAGGACGAGCCAACGAAGTCCCAGAATCGCGCACTAACTCGGCTATCGCTGAAAAATTAGAAGAAGTATACTCGCAGCTCCGCGAAGCGCAGACTACCGCCCAGGTCTATCGGACCACGAACGAAAAATTGAGAAATCATATCTCGCAACTTGAACAGCAACAAAAGATTTCTGGCTCGATCGAACGCGCTAGCTCGCCAAGTACAGCCTCTAGCATACATTCATTTGTTTCTCCTTATAAAGCTGTAGAGTCAGTGATTCCGTACGAAGGAAAACCCGAGACGCTCCGCAAGTGCATTTACAGCTGCCGCCAAGCCAGAGCGCAGGTAGCCCCCGAACACGAAACCCTGCTTACCGAACTGCTCGTAAACAAATTACATGGGGCCGCCAGTAGCATCACGCTAGGCGCTAGTTTTGGCTCGTACATTAAATATGAGGCTTACCTCAAAAAACTTTTCGGGATCAACAAATCTGTAAACCAATGTCTCGGAGAGCTAAGCATCATCAAGCAAGGAAATCGAGAATCCCTGACTGAATTTATCTCTCGATTTAAATTGCTATCCACAACCTTGCTTGAAGGGATAGACGACGAATGGCACGGGCAAACTCCCCCGAATGCTCTGAAGAAATACGAAGAGGATATACTGAAATATTTTATACACGGGCTCCGCGACGAGATAGGGATTAAGGTGCGTTTCACCAAATACGACGATCTAGAACAAGCCATCGTGAACGCGATGGAAATCGAGAAAGCCTTACCCGCCTCCGAGAGGAAACCGACAACTCCGAAGGAAGGAAATGTAGCACCCTCCCCTCTAAATACGGCAAAAATTTGCAATTATTGCAAGAATCCGGGTCACACGATTAATGAATGCCGAAAATTGGCTTGGAGGAGGCAAACCGCCCCCGCTCCGAACCCAGAAGCGCGACCGTTTGTACCTAGACCCGTCGCAAATAATCAACCTTCTGACCGGAATCAACCGTCACAACCCCATTACCCTAGATATCCTCCCCCTCAAGCCAGAGTCCAATATCTGTAAAACGAAGAAACGCGTTCGGACGCCGACGCTATTTTTCCTCAGCATGAAACACCCCCGCACACTACCGAACTCTCTGAAATCTCCCAACCGGATTTTTTAGGGTTAAATCCCCAGAACGGCCTAGGGAACCAAAATTAGGGTTTGCTTCTATAAACCTGACTAACTGTAATCACAAGAGTGTGGATTGCATCTCAGATTTTCTAAACGGTATTACAGAATTCCTAATCGATACGGGCGCGCAGATCAACTTAATTAAGCTCTCTAAATTGGCGAAACCTCCAATAAATTCGAACGAAAAAACCATATTAACTGGTATCACCGAAGGGAAGAGTTCCACTCTGGGCTCCGCGAACCTAAATATATATGGCGTATCCGCGAAATTTCATCTTGTTCCCGATAACCTTCCCATCCCACAAGACGGAATCATTGGAGATGAATTTTTTTCCCTAACCAAGGCTGGCATTGACTACGAAAATGATTGTCTTAGCTGGGGAAACCTCGTCGTACCTTTTAAAAAGTATGAAACCATAGAAATACCAGGAAGATCGTGCATCCCATTTAAGTTTAGAATAGGAAACCCTGAAGTCAGGACAGGGTATGTGCCTCGGATCCATCAAATCCCGGGACTGTACATAGGCGAGGCACTAGTTAGCAACGTCCGAGGTTACGCCCATGCGTATGCCTATAACACTGGGGAGGAAAGCCTCTCTGTCGACATTCCCACTATCGAGCTCATCGATTATTCTAACGCTAATTGACAACCTTTATTGCTTAATAAGGTCTCTGGGTCCAGCCAAACTTCCTATTTATCCGACCCTCACGCCTCCGCAAGAGGCTCCACTGAATGCAACCTCTCGTTGGCTAGCGAGAATTCACCAATTTCTAAATCTTCTAATTTTAATTCGCAACCCTTATTGCATAATAAGGTCTCTGGGTCCAGCCAAACTTCCTATTTATCCGACCCTCACGCCTCCGCAAGAGGCTCCACTGAATGCAACCTCTCGTTGGCTAGCGAGAATTCACAAATTTCTAAATCTTCTAATTCTAATTCGCAACCCTTATTACATCATAAAGCCTCCGGGCCCAGCCAATTTTCCTACTTATCCGCTCCTCACGCCTCCGCAAGGAGTTCCACCGAAAGCAACCTCTCGATGGCTGACGAGAACTATATATTTTCTATCTTTCAAGACGAACATTCTCACCGTCAGACCTTTACCCCAGCCGACGATCTAATATTGGACCTGGACGGTCTAAATATCGAAGAACGCGAATATGTCGTATCTCTTACCCATAAACATTACGATAAATTCAAACGACCAGGAATTCTATTAACTCCTGCCAATACCATGAAATGCAAATTCGACACTGAAACTGAAACTCCTATTTTCACCAGGCAATACCGCTTTCCACCTATTCATAAAGCCGAAATAGATAAACAGGTCAAGGAATTATTAGAAAATGATATAATTGAACCGTCCTTCTCTCCTTATAATTCACCTGTGTGGATAGTACCTAAGAAAGCCGACCCTGACGGGACGCGACGTTGGAGAATGGTAATCGATTACCGCGCCTTAAACGAGAAAACTATAGCTGATCGTTACCCACTACCCAATATTAACGAGATCTTGGACCAGCTTGGCGATGCGAAATACTTTACTATCTTAGACTTGGCTTCGGGTTTTCACCAAATAGAGATGGACAGCAGGGACGCTCATAAAACAGCTTTCTCGACGCCTTACGGTCACTACCAATTCAAACGCATGCCGTTCGGATTAAAAAATGCCCCTGCCACCTTTCAACGGGTCATGGACTCCGTGCTAGCTGGCCTGCAAGGGAACGGGCTGTTCGTGTATATGGACGACATAGTCATATACGCCAAATCTTTAGAAGAACATACGGTAAAGTTCGACAGATTAATGAAAAGGTTAGGAGAAGCGAATTTAAAATTACAACCGGAAAAGTGTAAATTCTTAAGAAAGAAAGTAGCTTACCTAGGGCACATCATTAGTCAAGACGGCGTACGTGCCGATCCTAAAAAGGTCGAAGCCCTTCAAAAGTTTCCTTTACCTAAAAACGCCAAAAACATAAAACAATTTTTAGGGTTGGTAGGGTATTACAGGCGATTCATACCCAGTTTTTCTAAAATAGCCAAACCCCTGACCGATCTTTTCAAAAAAACTAAACCTTTCATATGGACTCCCTTACAACAAAAAGCTTTTGAAATTCTGCGCGACGCGCTGTGTACCGACTCCATACTCCTATATCCGGACTTCGATAAGCCTTTTATAATTACGACCGACGCTTCGGGATACGCTATCGGTGCGGTATTGAGCCAAGGGGAGTTAGGAAAAGATATACCGGTGGCATACGCCTCGCGAGTATTAAACAAATTAGAAGTAAAGTACTCTACCATTGAAAAGGAATGCTTGGCTATTTACTACGCTGTCGCAAACTTTCGGCACTACGTTTACGGGCGGAAATTTACCGTTGCAACAGATCATAAACCCCTTGTCTGGCTGAAAAACGCCAAGGAGAAATCCTCCCGGCTGTGGAACTGGTGGTTAAAAATTTCCGATTTCGACTTCGACATAAAACACAAGCCAGGAAAAACTAATGACAATGCCGATGCCCTTTCCAGAAATCCTCCGCAGATGGAAGCAGTAAACCGTACCGGGAACGAAGAATCATATGTTTTTTACAGTGGTATTTTATATAACTCGCACTCGGAACGTGACGGGGTACGTACGAATTTAGATGTCGAGACGTGCCCGGGGGACGAAGACAAAACAATTGAGATTTTCTATCTCAACACTGACGATAATTCACCGGGGAATTCCCCCGATATTGCTATTGGGTCCGACACCGACGATTGCGACGAACGCCTTCCGGGCGGTCCGGCAATGCCAAAGATAGTAGAATCGCGCGACTGCCTATTACATAGGAACGATAACGTGGCGATATTTATCGACTGCAGTGGCAACCCGGTAGATAAGGGGGCCATCGAAATAAAGCAAGCAAGTTTATTTCCATCTTATCAAACTCTCAACGTGGGTGAAGCGCACATTGTTTATCAAAACAAAAAGGTTCTTGTGTCGCTTCCTCTTAAAGTTCACAACAAGGATGTTACCACTGACGAAAATTTAAGACTCTCGTTGTAATCGCTCTTGAATGTATACAAAACATTTAACTTCCAAACTCTTTGTATCGCTAAGTCCGAATCATTAGACGACATACCCTGGGCGAGGGTGACGCATCTTATCGCTTCAATATTTGATAAGCAAGAAATACATTTTATAATTTGTAAACAGCTAATCCAGACTCCCGATGTAGCTTTGCGCAAGGGATTGATAACTGAATACCACGAGTCGAGTGTAGGAGGACATAAGGGGGTAAGGAAAACCTACTCTCGACTAAGACAACACTACTATTGGGGATCTATGAAACGCGAAATTCAAACTTAAATTCAAAATTGTCGTGGATGTCAACTCAGGAAACTCGTAAGAACCAAGACCAAACAACCTATGATTTTAACAGACACCCCGGGCGCTGCTTTCGACAAGGTTGCGCTGGATATAGTCGGTCCTTTACCCGTCACCCCGCGAGGTCACAAGTACATATTAACTATGCAGGACTTGTTAACTAAATACGTAGTTACCGTACCCATACAAGTAGCTAGCAGCGTTGAGATTGCTCAAGGCATTCTTAAACGCCTAATATGCGTGTTTGGCGCTCCGAAGGCTTTCCTAACCGACCAAGGATCAAATTTTTTATCCAGCGTCATGCGAAACCTTGCTCGGAAATTTAATATAAAACAATTCAAAACCTCTGCTTATCACCCTCAGTCGAACGGTTCTCTTGAACGATCGCATCATGTACTTGCTGAATATCTAAAGGCCTATGTAAACTCTAGCTATAGCGATTGGGACGAGTGGTTAGAACTGGCCTCTTTTTCTTATAATACCAGCCTACACGAGAGTACCCGTTTTTCCCCGTACGAACTTATTTTCGGACGATTGGCCCGACAACCAGCTTCTAACCCTCCTCTGGAAGAATCTAGCGAAATCACCTACACCGGTTATATCACCGAGTTATACAACAGAATTCACGAAGTCCAAACCGTAGCAAGAGAAAATTTGATCAAATCAAAGGAAAAGAATAAAGAATACTATGATAAAAAAATCAATCAAGCTACTTTTCGAGTAGGTGATCCTGTCTACATTCTGAAGGAGCCTAAGGTCGGGAAATTTGCGAACCAATACGAGGGTCCCTTCTTAATTATAGAAGTAACCGCTAACAATAATCTTAAGATAAATTATAAAAATAAGACACGTATTGTGCATGCCGACAAAGCCAAGCTATGCAAAGCAACCCTTGAGTTGCAGGACCAAGCATGCGTCCCGTCTACCTCTGTGCTTTATTTATAACATTCACTCGCGGCGTCGCTGGACTCCTCGGGTACGATTGCCGTGGACCCCATCTCAACGTGACGACTATCAGCCTACTCGACGTAGACGACTGCAACATCAAAACCGTGAACACCCGATCCACACCGACGTTCATCCAAGTACTTCAAATAGCCGACTTTCAACCGGTGGAAACAATTCAATGCCTCGTACACTACTCTCGGACTGTGTATCACTGTGGAATGCATTCTCACATATCCGCCGTTCATAATGGATATGCTACTTATATAAAGGAAGTTAACGAACACCAGTGCAGGATGATGCACAATACAGGAACCTACAGATTCAACGACTACATCGCCCTTGGAGACCTGGTGCCCAACACCACTACTTCTCGATCTTTCACCGCGGCTGGGAAAATAGGCTCAGATGGCACCTGCTCCGGCGGATACTACGCCGACGTCTACGGATCCTGGGATAATGTAGTTGTTCAGGGGTCAATGGAAATTACCCTGAAATCCGGCGTCAGTACCCTTCGAACTCCCACTGGAAAGATAAACCTCCCCTCCGGACAGTGTGCAACGCCGGTGACTTAGAGTGCGTGGGCATCCAAGATGGTTACACTTTCTGGAGGCTCTCCCCATCATCTCAATGCGACTTCGATGGATATGACATCCTCTATGAAGGAAATGCTCAAAGAACACAGGAGATGGACTCACCCAGTTCTCCCGAAGTTTTCTCGGTGATCAGTAACGACGTCACTTTCGCTCTAACGCGCACTAATAGTATAAAGATGTGCGGGTATGAACTGTATCGAACGGAACATCCTAAGCTTTTTATCTTAGAAACTCAACCTGGAAACGTTTTCCCCAGAAGAAGAGACCTCTCCGTGGAAAATATGGACCTGTTTACGTACATCAACTCAAAATTTATCTATGCCGAAAGACATATCAGAAACCAAGTCAGTTCTCTCTATATAGACATCATGCGTCATAAATGCGATGTCGAGCGACAAATGCTGGAAATAGCTCTGTCTACTGCTATTTCCAATCCGCTGGAATTCGCCTACACTCTCATGAAAGGGCCTGGTTACACCGCCGACCCCGCTGGAGAGGTAATATATATAATTAAATGTACACCCGTTAGAGTGCAGATACGTGAGACCCAAGAATGTTATCTGGAACTGCCCGTCACTCATCGCAACACTTCTTACTTCGTCGCTCCACGCTCAAGGATACTGAAGAAGCACGGCACGCGCCGCGATTGTTCGAGCGTTTTGCCAACAAGACACCTGACCGAACACGGTTGGGTTAGATTATTGCCCCGAGCCTTCGACGTTGCCGCGCCAGAGAAACTGAGACCAAAAACCTTATTGACCTGGAAATACCTGTCGCCAGGCAATTTAGCAACTTCCGGGATCTACAACCAAAATGACATCGATAAACTAAGGGACCACTTGATGTTCCCTGCCGAAAGACCCGCCTTGACCAACAACGTCGTAAAAAGTTTCTCTGGAAAGGCATCTCTCGAAAATGGCCTCTCCATACAAAATCTGTTGGACGAGGAAACCATCGAAAAAATAACCCAATCCACCTTTAGGAAAATCTGGACTGGCATCACCACCTTTGGGACCACGAGCGCAGGATTGCTCGGAATATACATTATATTACTAATGATCAAGAACACCTGTGATGCCTTATTGCGCGGATACGCTTTACACTCTGCTTACGGATGCGGCCTCCACATCTTGGGAGCGTTCTGGACCTCCCTGACCAGCCTCCTGTTACATCGGGCGAAACCCCAACACGACAACGCCACTCAACCAACGGACAACATCCTGGACACTCCAGAGAACGAAGAATTAACCACCATAAGGAAAAATAGTCCCGTATAACCACGCAATCTATCCGCCAGCGACCGAAATGCTTCGAACGTCTCGTATTTAGAATTAGTTAACGAAACGAGAGAGAAGGAAGAATATAACATAAAGAATTCCTAATTCTTGGTCCTAAAAGAAATTTCCTCTTTCGAAATTTCTTTTACCCCTAGGGGGGGAGGTGTAACGTCTCAGCTCAAACCACTGAGGCGGCACCTGGAGACATAGCTCGGAACTTCCTCCTCTACTCATCTACTATAGGATAAGTACCTACATTTATAGCTTGCAGCGCCATCTCTCTGTGCACTCTTCGCTTACCGCTTGTCAGTTTCCTCTACTACCCACGCTACTCCTTCCTTACCATCTTTTCTACTTTTCAGGCAGAATGTTCCCCTTCGTGGAAACACGCTGCATTAGGGGTAGTCATCCCCTGTACTTCGTACAGGGGATAAGGATAGCCCATCGCACCAACAAAACACACCCCAGGATGTTGTGCGCTGATTGCTACCATCTGATGTCCCGGGCACACGAGGCACTACTCAATGGACGAGGTGGTGGAGATAACCAGAGAGACCTGGCGCATGGACGCTTGTTGCTTCTCGTGCCAGGGGCTCATATATAAGGTGTTAGAGCGTTGCACCAAGTGCCTGGCCACTTTCACAAACGGCGGACCATGCACCGGGTGCGCCATTCATGATCCCAACTTCAGGATCATACGCGAATGTGTGCGCTGCCACACCAGGATCATGGACCTGGATACCGCCTGTGCGGTTTGCGTGTTCGGGGGATCTTCATCTAGCTCGGGGTGGTACGTACCCACCTCCGACGAGGAATTAGACTCCCGGCATCGGGAACCAAGCCCCCCCCCCCCCCCGACGAAGCGCAAACTCATAGCGTGAGTAGAAGGGCCTTGACGCCTCTAGATTGTAAGTTCAATGTAGGTGGGGTGCAAACTTTCGGGCCAGCCATGGTGGGGGTAGACTAACCATGCATATTCTCCCTATTCTCATCTTCCCCGTGCTCCCCCACCACACTCCCAAAAAATGTTTGTGCCTCGCCCTCCCGGGGTATAAAAACCCCGGACAGATTCGAATTTGGACATTATTTCTTTTGCTTTAACTATTATTACTACTGTCTGTACTTTTGCTAAATTCTTGATATATATTTGTATTCGCTATCATCCGTACTATATAAATTCTGTCTAAACCATAAAATCAGTGCTTCCATCACTTCATTCGCTACCCTTCTCAACCAAATCGATCATTACGAGCCTAGGAGACGTCCCGTTGCTGCGCCACAGACGATTTTGTCCAGCATCTTCAAAGGTAAGTTCCAATATCATCTCCCGAATCGCTACCGACCCCGGGTTAACTAGGTGAACGCATAGTGCCCGAAACGGTTGAATTCCGAAAACTCCGCGCTTTTATACTTCCTAACGCGAGACGTTACAACCTAAACTACACTATAGATAAAAATCATTTATGTTGGTATCATGAAACAGACTATAGTAAATAGTGTGGCCAACTGAAAATAATATCTGTTACTTACATATAGAGTGTATTCCGAACCAAGCTGCTCGGCTAATATTTTTTTTCGACAGTTGGTAACGACTAGCTAAGCCAAGCTAAACTGAAAAGTGTTCCGAATTCCGAAGTTTCGAATCTAACAAAAGAAGAAAAATTAAATTGAAACTTACATAAATTTTAATCAGGTTAAACTTACGATTGTGATCCAAGTTGATATAACAATATTGTTAAAATGTCGAAGGAAATGAAGCTTTTACAAATTAGAGAAGATGAGACTAATGTGACTTATAAATTTTTAGTAAGTACAGATATATATGAATTAGCACATAAAGGTATGTACAGAAAACCACAAATTATAAAATTCTATTATAATAAATGAATTATATAGATTTTAACATTTCAGATTATTTATATGCTAAGCAATTTTTGCAAACACAGAAACACAAACATCCACAATTATTTAGCAAAAATGACCAATTACTTGAAACAAGTATGTATATAATTTAATATTTGGCATTTTGTTAATATATTATATTTAAATATGAGTTTATAGTATTTTAATTAAATTGTTTTATAATATAAATGTTATGAACTTATGTTGCAACTGAACAATATATTTGCAGGTTCAGTAAATATTCTAAACGCATCAGATACAGCTGAGAAAGAAATAAAAAGACAAAAAGTTAATTGTGTTTCAACTGATATTGCTATTGCTACAAGAAGAAACTGTTTAGAAAATGAAGAGTTAGAAGACATCGAAGAAGATGTAGATGATGTACAGCCACTGTCTAGTAATAAATTAATTTTAATTGTAAAAGTCTATAGTTATATTGAATAATGCGATTAATTAATTTGTATTTCTGTTTAGGTAACGTTAGACATAAATGGACATGTAATGAAACAAAATTGTTGTTATCTATTTATGCTGAACTGCATGAGCAATTAAAAGATGGAAAGATAACAAATAATTAAGCGTATAAGAAGCTGTCAAGGAAAATGAGGGAAAAAGGATATCAGTTTTCATTATCTCAATGTAATGCCAAAATTGAAAACTTAAAAAAGTTGTATAAAAAATGTGTTGACCTCAACCGTCAATCTGGAAATGAACCTAAATCAATGGAACATTTTGAAGTAAGAATTTTACAAAATGATATAATTAGTTTTAATCATTGTATACTTAAATTGATTTATTTATAGATTTTGAATGAAATATTTGGTAGGATGCCATGGGTACAGCTACTCTCTACTGCTGGGTCAAGTGTACCTCTTGGGCAGGATATAAATGAAAATCATTTGCCAAATTTAGGTAAATTTTATTATATATTCTTATACTAACATATGGATGTTTACATTTCGCAGTTTTGACACATATTAAGGTTAGAATTTTTTTCAGGTTCAAAACTTTACTGTAAATACAACAAAGCTGATTTTTTAAAGAATATAATAGAACTTAAAAAAAGAAAACTTGAAATTGATGAAAATTACAAAAAAGAAAAACTTGAAATATTAAGAGACATTAAAAATAAGCTGTAGAATCTTACTGATTTAAACGGGTGGAAAGTCAAACTGTGATTTAATTATTTAAATACTCTGTGATAATCAATCTGTGACATAAATACGGTATTTATTAAGATTTAAAGAGTTCATATTGATGTTTTAAATTCAATATATAATATTTTATTTAAAAAATATATTAATGTTATAGTTTACACATATATACTTATATTTTAGAAAATATAAATAAACTTTAATGACGTCTTATAATCATTAGGTTGTTTTTAATTTCCTCTCTTTTAATATTTCCATCATGTAATTGTTCGGGTGTGATTTCTAAAGGTCCTTCATTATCAACTTCATTTAAAATCGTAATTGGGTACTCAATGTCTTCATCTCCCCTCATCAAACATATATTATGAAGCACAGTGCATGCCATAACATAGTAAGGTATTAAGTTTGTCTTTCTCATAGGTAACTTGTCCAAAATAAATCTCCATCTTCCTTTTAAAAGTTCAATGGCTCTTTCTATTATAATCCTGCTACGAGACAAAATGTAATTGTAGTTTCTTTCTCCGAGTGACAAGTGTCCATTATCCTTATAGGGTATCATAACTTGTTTCTGAAGTACGTAGGCTGAATCTCCTAGCAAATGTTTATTTCCAAAATAATCTTCACTACATTTTTGCTGGACACCAGAGTATTTGAAAACTCTCATGTCATGAACACAGCCTGGCATACCAGCATAGCAATGGATAAATTCACGCTTTTCATTACAAATTACCTATACAATTTCAAAGTAAATCAGCAAAATGAAAATGTTATGCTTTTAATTATAGCTTATACCTGCAGCTGTATAGAATGATATCCTTTTCTATTAATGTAGGCTGTTGAATTTTCTTTCGGAGCATTAATTCTTATGTGCGTCCCATCTACAATGCCTAGTACATCTGGAAATTTATATTTACCTACTATTGTATTGGCAGTAGCTTCTGCTTCTTCTTCAGTAGGCCACCTGATAAAGGTATTTCGTAAAATACATAAGGCTTTAACAACTCTTTTTACTGCCCGCCAGGCTGTTGCATTGCCCACATTAAATTTAGTTACTATGGACGTAAAATAAATTTTAATTTAGTATTCTTATCACTACATTGTTTAAAATAAATACATATGGCAGTAAATAAATATAACACTTATCTATATGAATCAGGGGTTCCTAATACATATAAAGTTATGTATAATTGCGTTTCTGTTGATATAAGAGGCCCTTTACTTACCATATCTTTTACATATGGTTCTATCATATTCAACAAGAAATAAAAAGTAACACGGCCCATTCTGAAATATAAATATATAATTCTTAACTGAAAATAAATTATCACATGCTTACTTACCGAAAATGTTTTTTAAATTCATCATTATCATAGGCATAAACCACATTTTCTATAAAATTAATTACTCTCGGCTTTCTCATAACAATAGGATTACTATCCGTAAGAAACATTTTAATATCTTCATCGGTACTATTGTCGCTACTATAGGAACCATTAAATAATAAATCAAGCGCTTGTTCCATATTATTTATTAGTTATTCCATTAACTGGGGTTAAATAGCTGTCATCAAATTCTGCCTTCACCTTAACAAATGATTTTTACATAATTCATATAATAAATATAATTTATCAGGACAAATATAAAGAAAAAGTATTTTACATTTAATATTTAACATATAAAAACTTAATAACACTCAATTAATTAAGGAATTATCGTAAATGCAATTCTGGTTTAGGTTCGAAACTTCGGAACTCGGAACACTTTTCAATTTAGCTTGGCTTAGCTAGTCGTTACCAACTGTCGAAAAAAAAATATTAGCCGAGCAGCTTGGTTCGAAATACACTGATAGTCAACTCGTGGTTAGTTCGTAAAATAGCAAATGTCAATTTTGAAGTGTTAGAAGCTATAACAGCACAAACGATCAAATTCAACAAATATTTGTTAAAGATTAACTCGATTAATCTGTATTGCAATAAAATATGTAATTAATTTTTATAAATTGTACTGTGGAGCAGCTAAATCAAAGGATGTGATATATAGAAAAAGAATGATAATTATCAGATAAGTATTTGAAACTATATGAAGAAAACCGACTAGAAACTTTTCTTTATTTAAATATTTTACAATTTATATTACAGCAATTATTATAATAAGGAGGAGCTAAAGCTGGATAAACTTTTAATAATAGAACAGGCCAAAGAGCACTGTTATTTCTTTAAAGTGCAAGGTGTTTGAATAGATCCATAAAAAAAAGCTGCATGATTGTTTGGGCATATAATTATTTATCTATTCATGTATTGAAAACTATATATTGCACATCTTTACAAAAATATGAAATTCCAGGCATACTGGACAAAAATAAAAAAATTATTAACTTGTTGGAGTCCCTTGACAGCCATTTATCACAGCTTCATAGATGTCCATCGATTCTGGATGAGAGGATTTAGGTAGATCTAAAAAAATATAATTTGCATGTTAAAGAATTTTTGATTTGTTAAAAAAAGTTATAAATTTACCTTTAATAGTCAATAGCATTGCCATTGTTTTCTATGACTTGCATCAACCTATTTGGGACAGAGTTAACTAGATTTTGGCAAATTTCAGGCTCTCCTCTAAGGGCTTCCCACTCTCGCATGACATGTTCTCTCAATGCAGCTTTTGTTCTCTCTGCTTCTGGCCTCCAGCGTTTTGTAATTATTCCCCATATGTTTTCTATCACATTGAGGTCAGGGGATTTTGATGGCCAGTCAACTACGGATATATCTCTTTGCTGATTGAACCAATCTCTGGTTTTGTAAGAGGTGTGCACGCTAGAGTTATCTTGCACATATTCTATTATAGGCATTTCATTTGCCGGATAAATAGCTCTTACTGTTGGTAACATTACGTCTTCTAGCACATCTACATAGACATCAGAATTCATCTTGGTGTCAATTTCGTGTAGCTCGCCAATGCCATACTTGGATATCCATCCCCAAAATGCTAACGAAATTCTACTGCTCTTATCTCTTGGCAGCACATATTTCTCTTGTAGCCTTCCATCGTCTGGCCTCCAGACATGCATTCGCCCATCTGCAGTGGAGACGAATACCTTCTCATCCGTCCAAATTACTTTGTCCCAATACTCTTCTGTTTTACTCAAATGTTGTAAAACAAATCCTATTCTTCTTTCTTTATGCTCATTCGTATACTTAATTTTCTTACAGGGACGATGGCAATGGATTCCCTGTCGATACAAAATATTGCGTATCGTTTTTCGTGTAACTTGTGAACTTATTTCATTTAAAATCATGGCAGAAGGCTGGAAAGGATTATTTTCCATTGAATTTACAATTATCCTATTTTCTTCTGCGGTTGTCTTGGCAAGTCCATGATTGCTTTTTCTAAGGTCTTGCAGTCCTCCTAGGCCATTCTGCTCATAACGATCAATCCACTTACTGACAGTGTGTCTGTTTAAATTTAACTTCCTTGCAAGACTGTGAGATACAGTTCAGTGAAAGTTGTTTAAACAATGGCAAGCATGAATCAAAGAGAGAAAGATATCTTTATAAAAGGAAAGATCATTGCTTTAAAAGAAGAAAATTATACAATTTCTGAAATTGCAAGGAAGTTAAATTTAAACAGACACACTGTCAGTAAGTGGATTGATCGTTATGAGCAGAATGGCCTAGGAGGATTGCAAGACCTTAGAAAAAGCAATCATGGACTTGCCAAGACAACCGCAGAAGAAAATAGGATAATTGTAAATTCAATGGAAAATAATCCTTTCCAGCCTTCTGCCATGATTTTAAATGAAATAAGTTCACAAGTTACACGAAAAACGATACGCAATATTTTGCATCGACAGGGAATCCATTGCCATCGTCCCTGTAAGAAAATTAAGTATACGAATGAGCATAAAGAAAGAAGAATAGGATTTGTTTTACAACATTTGAGTAAAACAGAAGAGTATTGGGACAAAGTAATTTGGACGGATGAGAAGGTATTCGTCTCCACTGCAGATGGGCGAATGCATGTCTGGAGGCCAGACGATGGAAGGCTACAAGAGAAATATGTGCTGCCAAGAGATAAGAGCAGTAGAATTTCGTTGGCATTTTGGGGATGGATATCCAAGTATGGCATTGGCGAGCTACACGAAATTGACACCAAGATGAATTCTGATGTCTATGTAGATGTGCTAGAAGACGTAATGTTACCAACAGTAAGAGCTATTTATCCGGCAAATGAAATGCCTATAATAGAATATGTGCAAGATAACTCTAGCGTGCACACCTCTTACAAAACCAGAGATTGGTTCAATCAGCAAAGAGATATATCCGTAGTTGACTGGCCATCAAAATCCCCTGACCTCAATGTGATAGAAAACATATGGGGAATAATTACAAAACGCTGGAGGCCAGAAGCAGAGAGAACAAAAGCTGCATTGAGAGAACATGTCATGCGAGAGTGGGAAGCCCTTAGAGGAGAGCCTGAAATTTGCCAAAATCTAGTTAACTCTGTCCCAAATAGGTTGATGCAAGTCATAGAAAACAATGGCAATGCTATTGACTATTAAAGGTAAATTTATAACTTTTTTTAACAAATCAAAAATTCTTTAACATGCAAATTATATTTTTTTAGATCTACCTAAATCCTCTCATCCAGAATCGATGGACATCTATGAAGCTGTGATAAATGGCTGTCAAGGGACTCCAACAAGTTAATAATTTTTTTATTTTTGTCCAGTATGCCTGGAATTTCATATTTTTGTAAAGATGTGCAATATATAGTTTTCAATACATGAATAGATAAATAATTATATGCCCAAACAATCATGCAGCTTTTTTTTATGGATCTATTCAAACACCTTGCACTTTAAAGAAATAACAGTGCTCTTTGGCCTGTTCTATTATTAAAAGTTTATCCAGCTTTAGCTCCTCCTTATTATAATAATTGCTGTAATATAAATTGTAAAATATTTAAATAAAGAAAAGTTTCTAGTCGGTTTTCTTCATATAGTTTCAAATACTTATCTGATAATTATCATTCTTTTTCTATATATCACATCCTTTGATTTAGCTGCTCCACAGTACAATTTATAAAAATTAATTACATATTTTATTGCAATACAGATTAATCGAGTTAATCTTTAACAAATATTTGTTGAATTTGATCGTTTGTGCTGTTATAGCTTCTAACACTTCAAAATTGACATTTGCTATTTTACGAACTAACCACGAGTTGACTATATGTAATTAACAGATATTATTTTCAGTTGGCCACACTATTTACTATAGTCTGTTTCATGATATCAACATAAATGATTTTTATCTATAGTGTAGTTTAGGTCAAGGAAGTACGAGGTGAAGTTAACTGAAATGGCCACGATTCAATTTCCCACAGTGTACTACGCTGTATAGTTTGTTGGCGAGAATTGACTATACCGCGCAATATGTATAGTAAGTGTGATTCATAGACAAGAAACGAAGTATAGTGTTTTAGGTATAATAAGCTCTCAGTGCTTTCGGACTACTTCTGATAGCATTTCACGGATTTCAGCAATACCATGCTAGTAGTGGTAGCTAGGGGGTTCCTGTGACACGGTGGTGAGGGGAGTGCGGGTGTGCGGGGGAAAGTGTCTTGGGTTCCTGTGACACGGTGGTGAGGGGAGTGCGGGTGTGCGGGGGGAAGTGTCTTGGGTTCCTGTGACATGGGGGTGAGGGGGGTGCGGGTGTGCGGGGGGAAGTGTCTTCTTGAGAGCTGTAGTATATGGGGGATGAGGGGGGTGCGGGTGTGCGGGGGGAAGTGTCTTCTTAAGAGCTAGGGTTTATTGGGTGATGAGGAGGGTGCGGGTGTGCGGAGGAAATGCTTTGGCTATGGGGAGTGAGAGAGAGAGAGAGAGAGAGAGAGATCCCTCTCACCCTCTCTTTCTCTCTTAGAATCTCTCACCCTCTCTCCCATCAGCCTAGGGCCCGGATGGTTAATTATCCTACGGGTCCACTAGTTGTCTAAGGCTTACCCCCTCTCCCATGACCCTAGGACCCGGATGGTTAGTTATCCTACGGGTCCACTAGTTCCCTAAGGGTTACCCCTCTCCCATCACCCTAGGGCCCGGATGGTTAGTTATCCTGACAGTTACCCAGAGAACTTTTTTTTGTATTTTAGTTGGTGGAGGAAAAAGTTTCTTTTTTCTCCACTAGGTGGCGATCACGAAAATTACTGGGGCAGCTACACCGCTAGGGGTCCTAAGCATCTTACGGACTGCCATTTTTGTTTTCTTAGTCCTGCCCTCGGAGGGTCTTTTCTCCCTCCACATACTTATCCTAGACCCTCCCACTATTTTCCTACTATAGACCCGCCATTTAACTTGATTTCACATTTAACCATTTTTCTTCCCTCTCAACCTACCTCTACACCATTGAAGGGTCTTTTTCCCTCCACATACCCATTTATTCCCTCCTACTATTTTCCTCCTTGGGTCCTTCTTTTAATTTCACATTGTACCTTTCTTGAACCTTGGATACAGATTCCTTTTTTCTTATACAAGCTGTCGATAAATATAAAGTGAAAAAATATGCAGTATCAAATGGTTATTAATTTAGCGTATAGACAGAATTCTCAAGTAATTCCTATAATTACAAGAATAATAGGTGAAATCATGTCAAATTTATTTCCTTTTTTCTTTTTTATGTTTTTTTTGTTTTTTACAGATTAAATTAAGGGAAATAGGAGTAGAGGAAAAGAAAGAGTCTTTTAAATAAAATTTATCATATAATTAAAAACGAACATGAAACTTATATAAAAACTAATACAAATGAAACTTATATAAAAGCTAATACAAATTAAACTTATATAAAAAACTAATACAAATTAAACTAATATTTAGCCCATTCAGCTAATAACAGACTCTGAAACATACAAAAAAGTTATTAATATCAAGTAAATTGCGAACTTAATTTTTATTATTTACCTTCTATTTGTTTTCGCACCCACTTTGCGAAAACATCCACCTCCTGGTAGACACAGTGGATTGGTTTTCCTGATCTGCCACTGAATTTTAATTTATGCAGTTCGCATGGGAGGTTGAAAGTTGTAAAATGTTGCCTTAAATTGTCATACTTGGGGCACTTGTAATATTCTAAATTAATGCATTCAATGCCCATTAAATTTAGAATATCACGTTCTATAGTGCCCCCTTTGTATGCAACTACTGGATACATATAGTCTCGTTGCACAATTCTTATGAAGTCATATATTTCACTTTGTATATACTTTTCAAAACCCATATTTCCATATTCTATGCCATGTACATTTCTATACACATAGTTAGCACTTTTTTGATCTTTAATACTTAAATCATGAAATGTGTTATTCACTTTAAACGAGGCGTAATATGTGTAATCAGTTTTTACATCTTTTATGGCTACTTCTTTATATACTATTTTCTTGTTCACCATAAATCCATCAATATCTATTATATGGGTGATACTGTTTAAACTGAACATTTTCTAACTTGAGCGAAAAAATTAAGTAGTATTCAATATTCTAAAGCTAGAACTGAACTGAAGACTACCCTACACGCTCCTCAAGATCTTTTAAATGCTGTAAGGGATGTGAAAAATTTGGTCTGTGGTGGGAGGTGACTAACCAGACACTTTTAGAAACACCATTGGTCCAAAGAGAGAATAGTTAAGGATAGTGGGAGAATTGAAATACTTGGTTTGAAGAGAAGGGGAAAACTTTAGAGAAACAAAAAAAGAATATATTTAAAATAACGGCAAAGTGTAATAAATTTAGTATTAAAAACGCTAACATGATGATCCCAACGTTCGTCGATTTTCAAGGATTCCATTTAATGGATAAGACATTTATAGTTAAAGAATTTGCAGTTTTACAAGAACTAAAAGTGCATCATATTTTATTTTCACCCCCCTTTCCACATACTTGGTTAAGTGAAGAGGAGAGAAAGAAAACAGAGTAAGTATATTTTATAAAAAACAACGAATTATTATTTTCAATGAATAAGGAATTTCATTTTCAGTTCAATCTTTTTCAATCATCATGGCTTAAATTGGATGGATGGTTTTTCACCATATTATAAATATAAAGATATTATAAAAAAATATGTATATGAGGATACGGTTTTTGTAAAAGGGGTGGAAAAGTTAAATTGGTTAAAGAGTATTTGTGATTTAGAAATTAGTAATGTAGATGAATATGTGTGGGGAAATTATAATTTAGAAGATGGTTTATATAATTCACAACTTCCTATTTGCATGAATCATGAAGGTATATGCGCACTGAGAAATGTATATTATATGAAATATATGTATGAATCAAAAATCTAGAATATATGTATATTTTAAACTTGAATGCATTCTTTTTACTTCAACGCGAAACCTGATCCGTAAAGTATTTATGTTACTGAAGTGTCTCGGAGACTGATTATTTGAAGGGTTCTCCATCTAAGATTTTTCATTAGTTTCACGCTGATCATTTAAACGGAAAGAACTACGATGTCGCTTCTAAATAGAGTTTTAAATAGCCAGGATGAATATCGTGAGTGGGTACGTGATTGTCGCGATTACATTAAAAAATTGAGAGTTGCTAGCCGCAATGCACGTATAGGGGCAAGGCAGAAAATATTTACGGAAATTGCTCAGATACAGTGCCGATTAATCAGAGCAGCAAGAGAAAAAAGTTATTCTTCAAATCACGCTCTTAAGAATCCCGATTTACGAACTCAGCATGATTATCGCGAGTGGGTTTGCAAGTGTCGTGATTATATTCGAGATTTGAGAGAATCCAACCGGAATGCAACTCCAGATGCTATACAGAAAAATCTTGCAGAAATAAAATGTATTCGAAAGTTACTTCTCCATGCGGCGAAAAATAAAAATTCAATTGGAGCGGGCATTAATGCGGAAAAGCTTATTTGGAAAGATCTTGATTCATCATTTAAAAGTCGAATGTGTAGTGGTATGATAGTAAACACTAATTATATCGAACCACATGAATTTCTATTGGCAGCATCAGAAATGCTGCAATCCTACATGAACAAAGTATTCAGTAAAGTAAGCGCTGTTAAGATAAATATGGTATTCAACGGACAATTTATTTGCAAGGAAATTAGTGATATCAAACATATTTCCACAAAAAATGTGATTTTATTCAAGACTGATACTTTTAGTGATTGGTATAAAACAAACGTCATAGATAAAATTTTAACAAAATTAGGTGAATTTCAAGAGCGTGATAGTGGGTGGGCTTTGGAAAAAATATTAAATTTAATTGTGAATATTAATCACTATAATCCACTACATGCAGGCTGTGGAATCGACCTTCCAAAATATATTAAGAACAAACATGCAGTGATAAACATACAGAGTGATGATAATACATGTTTTGCATGGGCTGTAACGGC
Source organism: Prorops nasuta (assembly GCF_024137725.1). NCBI lineage: Eukaryota > Metazoa > Arthropoda > Insecta > Hymenoptera > Bethylidae > Prorops > Prorops nasuta. The sequence continues at coordinate 3,345,367 of NW_027116804.1, read as the reverse complement.
TGCACTCTATCCGACTATTTCAACTAAAAACCCACAACGACAATCTTCATACCCCCATTTTAAATCTGTTTTCAACGTCAGAAGTATAACATTTCCAACCACATTAAGGCAGATACCTAAATTTGAAGAAGATAATGATGTGTCGATTAATGTTTTCACCATGGTGGATGAGCAGGAAGGGCAGGAGAATAAAATTATTGCACCTCTTCAACTCACAAAATGTGAGAAATCGAGACATGCGAATCTTCTTCTTCTCGAACATCAAGGTGCAGCACATTTTTTATGTATCACGAATCTTTCTCGCTTGCTAAAGAAACAACTGACTCGAAAAAAACAATCTCATCTTATTTGTAATCGTTATGTTATACTGTTTATATTTTAATATAATTTTATTTAATGTTTATATACTAATATGATTTTTCTCTTAGATGTTTACACTATTTCTTCAATGAGGATAAACTTCAATCTCATAAACGTGATTGCAGTCAGCTCAATATAAACGTCCGTATACTGCTACCTGAAGAGGACCGTTGGGTGTCCTTTAAAAATGACAAGAACAATGAGAGGACCCCATTCGTCGTATATGCAGACATTGAATGTTTATTAGAGAAAGTGAATGAAACGAGCGGTAATAGTAGTATTTATCAAAAACATTTATCCTTTAGTGTAGGATATTATTTTAAAAGCGTTCGTGATTCATCGCTCTCAACCTATAAATCATATCGTGGACTCGAGTGTATAGAATGGTTTGTGCGAGAACTCGATAAAATTGCTAGCATAGCGAGCGAAAAACTAAAGACTGTAGTGCCTATGAGAACGCTAAGTATTAGCGAAAATTTTCGTCATAACAATGATCCCGATTGTCATATATGTAAAAAGCCATTTCTTCCAAATCAAATACGTGTTCGCGATCATGATCATTTAACAGGTAAATATAGAGGACCCTCTCACAACAATTGTAATTTAAACTATAAAGATTCGCACGTTATTCCAGTAATTTTTCATAATTTATCTAATTACGATGCACATTTCATCTTCAATGCGATCGCTAACATGTATGAGGGTTCAGTATACCTGCTACCTGTACATAAGGAAAAGTATATTTCATTTACAAAATACATACGGAAATATAATATTCAGCTCAGATTTATTGATTCATTTAAATTTCTTGCATCAAGTTTAGACAAATTGAGCTCATACTTAGAGAGATCTCAATTGCAAAACTTAGAGTCAGAATTTTCGAATTTAAATACGGAACAATTTAATCTACTAACAAGAAAAGGTATTTTTCCTTATGATTACGTAGATAATCTGAATCGTCTGGAAGAAAATGCTTTACCGCCTCGCAAGTTATTCTATAACAAATTAACTGACAGTGATATTAGTGAAGAGGCATATAATCATGCTAAGGAGGTATGGATCAATTTTCAAATACAAACACTTGGGGAGTACAGCGATCTCTATTTAAAAACTGACGTATTATTACTGACAGACGTTTTTGAAAATTTTCGCGATAGCTGCATGGAAAATTATAATTTGGATCCTGCACATTATTTTACACTCCCAGGCTTCACTTGGGATGCAATGCTTAAATATACTAGAATAAAATTGGAACTTTTCACTGATGTTGAAATGTTGCTTTTCGTAGAACGCGGAATACGTGGTGGTTTGAGTCAGTGCTCTCACCGCTATGAAAAAGCAAACAATCGGTATATGAATGATTATGACTCAACAAAACCAAGCAAATATTTAATGTACTATGATGTAAATAATCTATACGGATGGGCAATGTGTCAAGCTCTACCTACTCATGGATTTCGCTGGATTGAAGATACTAACAACTTTGATATCTCTAGCATACCTATAGATTCATCTGAGGGTTTTATTTTAGAGGTAGACTTGGAGTATCCAAGCGTACTTCATGATAATCACTCTGACTTGCCATTTTGTCCGGTACGTGAGGCTCCGCCCGGAGCACGACAGAAGAAGCTACTTGCAACTGTCGAAAATAAGGAGCGTTATGTTATACATTATCGGGCTTTACAACAATGTATTCGTCATGGAATGGTACTGAAACGTATCCATCGCGGATTAAGATTCCAGCAATCTGCCTGGCTAAACAAATATATAGACTTAAACACACGTTTGCGAGCTGCATCTAAAAATGAGTTTGAGAAAAATCTTTTCAAACTAATGAACAATGCAGTGTTCGGTAAGACGATGAAAAATGTAAGAAATAGAGTTGATGTGAGGCTAGTTAGTAAGTGGGAAGGAAGATATGGAGCAGAAGCATTGATATCCCAACCAAATTTTCACAATAGCGCCATATTCAACGAAAATTTGGTTGCGATAGAATTAAAAAAATTAACGGCGAAATTTAATAAACCTATATATGTAGGTATGAGTATTCTAGATATTTCAAAAACATGTTTATACGAATTCCATTATGAATATATGCTTCCAACGTTTGGTAGTAAATGTAGAGCATTGTATACCGATACAGATAGTTTGATATACAGTATCGAATGCGATGACATTTACACGATCATGAGAGAAAATCTTTCAAGATTCGATACTAGTGATTATTCGCCTAATAACCAGTATAATTTACCTCTAGTAAATAAAAAAGTGCCTGGTTTGATGAAAGATGAGAATAACGGGAGAATTATGACTGAGTTTATTGGGCTGAGATAGAAAATGTATACATTTAAAATACAAGATAAAATTTTTAAAAAAGCTAAGGGCGTTAAGAGTTGCGTTATCGCTAGAAAAATAACGTTTGAAGATTATAGAGACTGCTTACAAAATTTTACTGTTCATATCCATAATCAAAATTTAATTCGTTCAAAATTGCATAATGTTTATTCAATTGTACAGCAAAAAATTTCTCTCAGTCCACATGATGATAAGCGCTATATTGTACAAGGTACTGTATCAACTCTACCATGGGGTCATTATAGGATAAATGAAATAGAATTAAGTGAAGTAGATTTAAATGAAGATTAAATAATTGCTTCTTTATTAATAAATTGTATGTTACAAATTATTGTTTTTATTTATGCATGAATTATGTGTATTATTGAATCCTAACCACTTTACAAAGACTTTGTCCCCCTTCTTACGTAATACCTTCTCAACTAGATATACATTAGGATTAGCAGTTTTTAAAAGTTCATGTTCGTAGAATCCACCATATATATCTGTACCACTAGAATCCCTTAGTAAATATGTAACAGGATTTGTTTTCTGCACTTTTATAATTTCAAATATTTCAGTTGTCCAATTTGGTGTGTAGCCTTTTGCAAATACATTCTTATATTTACTGATTCGTACAAAATCACCGGCTTTGAACTTGGCACGACCAACGATCTTTATATTACTGAATACTGTTGCTAAGAGCTTATTAGCATGTTCAGGTTTCACATCGGCTGGACGCATTCCTATAGTACGATGTTTTCTTGAATTGTATTTGTCAACCAGTTGTTGTAGCATAGCTCTCCACTTGTAATTTCCATTCAACGTAAATCCTTTCCACATTTCTGTCTTCAACGTTCGATTCCAACGCTCGACTATGGTTGCTTTCAATACACTGTATGTTGAGTAATGATTTATTCCATGCTTTTTCATAAGCGATTGGAAATCACTATTATAAAATTCCTTGCCATCGTCGGTCTGTAGATTTTTCGGACATCTCCCACTCTTCAGGATTTTCAGCAATGCAGCTGTCACTTCCTTGCCTGACTTGGTTTTCAGGGCTATTGCCCAGCCATATTTCGACAATGCATCAATAACTGTGAGAATGTAGTGGTAGCCTGCGTCTGCATAGTTTCTCATGTCTACCAGGTCTGCTTGCCAGAGGTCATCGAAGCCTCGTATTATTACCCGTCTACGTAAAAAGTTCCGTCTGGCAGGCACATGCAACTCTTCTACCAATTGCTTCTTCTCCTCACTACTCATAATTATTCCACTACGTGTTATGTTTACAGCAGGTCATCAAGCACTGGCGGTAGTATAAGTTTCTTCAAGGCATAATTTATATCGTCTTCTCTATTCTTCTCATTTGCAAAATCTTTTTTTGCCAGCTGATTAGAGAAATATTCTACAACAATTTTCAATCCAACAATCATATCATTTCGTAATTCCTTGTCTTTTCGATCCAATTTATAATCATTATGATCGACTTTATCAACCAATTTATCGATTCTTATACCAATTTCATCAATTTCATCGATTTTTTTCATTAGAGTTGTAAATTTTTCCTCAAGAATGTTACATTTTAGGTAATAGTGAGTTAGCTTCTCACTGTATTCAAACAATTCTTTCATTAAGCTATCACGTACAGTCATCGAATTACGTAACAGAGCAGCCATATTCACCGCACTTGTCTCATCCGTAACATCACATTCTAAGTTTGAAATTATTTTCTTCTTGGCATTAAATGCATTCCTTTTTTTATCAAACTTTAACGTATCATTGTCAATTTTGTGTGAATAATTTCTCACTCTACCGGTATTGAAACCAGATCCGAATTTATTTATCGACATAGGCCCGGTTCCACAAGCCTTTTTTGATCTGGATTAAATTAATTTTGCTATATTTTATGTCACATAGAATATAGCATAATTAACTTAATCCAGTTTAAACAAGACTTGTGGAACCGATCCATAGTGAAGTAGTACGTTGAACTAAGAAAATCTTAAAACTGCAATCTCTTTTATAAGATACCTAGGTTTAGTAACAGCTAGAACTTAATAAGTTGCCCTATTAAAATATTAATATTCCTGAAATTGATGTTAAATTGTTATTCTCCCCAATAGGGTGACTATTAAAATTCTATCCTTTCATTTAAAGATATTTGGTTATCCTTTGCATCGGTTTAGTTAAAACCATGCAAAGTTATAATTCCATGCTCGATGGAAAGTTAATTCCTTGCACGATATCAGCAACTTATCACAATAGCTATCTACAATTTAACTAACGAGAAAATGGGAGATTGCGGTAGCCACCTAGCGGCAATCACTGGTACTATCAATTAAATTGAACTAGTTCACCCGTGTGTGTATGTAATTACGTAATATTAAAATACCATTAGCGCGAAAGAAGATTAAGGAAGGCAGTCACCTAGCGGTGACTACTAGAACTAGCAATTAACTCAACCTAGTTTATCTGTGTAGCAGAGTCGGAAACAGTTAGGCTACGTAAGGTAACTAACCATCGACTTCGAAGGGTGAAAAAACCTTCCCTCAACTAGGGCCCCGTCGGATAACTTAGGTCCCCGTAGGATAACTAACCAACGGTACCATAGGGTGAAAAATACCCCCTACCTAACCAAACTCGGTCCCACTATAAGACCTTCCAACTGTGCTTAGGGTGAAAAATACCCCCACCCTCCCTAACCAAACTCGATCCCACTATAAGACCCTTTCCTTCCTCATCCCCACCACTACTATACTAAGAGAGTCTTATCCCCACCCATCCCCCTTCCTCACCGCAAAACAGCTTCCCCCACTCCCTGTCATCGGAACCGCATTGCTCCTCTACTCATGTCCCTGCGAGAAGAAATTTTTCACGAAGAAAAGTTATAATACGTGGTTTCGATGGTCTCTGGCAGGCTGACCTTGTTGATATGCGTTATTACGCTGTTACTGGTCATCACTATATTCTTACAGTAATCGATGCTCTATCAAAATACGGTTGGGCAGTAGCTCTGAAGACCAAGAGTGCTAAAGAAGTAACTGCGGCTATGGATAAAATCTTGAAAAGTGGTAGGTGTCCGAAAAATTTGTAAACTGATAACGGGAAGGAGTTTTATAATAGCGATTTCAAACTGCTTATGAATAAACGGGGTATAAATCATTAATCTACGTACAGCACGTTAAAAGTATCGATAGTTGACCTTTGAAATCGAACATTAAAAACTGAAATGTAGAAAAGATTTACATTGAACGGTAGTTACAAACGGCGAAATATGCTACAACAGCTTGTGGATGATTATAACACACGGAAGCATCGTACTATAAGAATGCGTCCAGCTGATGTGAAACCTGAGCATGCTGAGCAGCTACTTGCTACTGTATACAACACAAATAAGATCGTTGGACGTTCCAAGTTCAAGGTCGGTATTTTGTGCGAATCAGCAAATACAAGAACGTGTTTGCTAAAGGGTATACGGCGAACTGGAATACTGAAATATTTCCAGTTACAAAAGTGCAAAGGACAAATCCAACCACATATTTACTTAAAGATTTTCATGGTGAAGATATATATGGAGGATTTTATGAATATGAGCTCCTAAAAACAGATAATCCTAATGTATACCTGGTAGAAAAAGTGTTGTGTAAGAAAGGGAACAAGGTTTATGTAAAATGGTTATGTATGGATAAAACGCATAACTCGTGGATAAATAAGAACAATATTTTATAATCATTTATGTAATATAAATATTCTTGTATTTAAAATAAATAGGAAAAACATGTTTTTTTATATAATATTATAAATACACAATTATTCTTTTAGTCTACAATGACCCCAAAGTAGAGTGGCTACAGTACCGGGTGTGATAAAACGCTTATCATCATGCGGACTGAGAGCAATTTTTTTCTGTGTAATTGAGAAAACTTTATGTAATTTAGATCTAATTGAATTTTGATTGCGGGATTGCATATTGAAATTATTCAAACTATCCCTGTAATCATCAAAAGTTATGCTTCTATCAACAACATAACCTTTGACACCTTTAACATTTTTGATAATTTTTGTACAACCCTGTACTTTAAAGTATATATTTTTTATCTCAGGCCAATGAACTCTGTCATGATCTTACCATTATTTTCATCCTTCATTAATCCTGGAACCTTTTTATTAGCCAATGGTAAGCTGAATTGATTATCAGAAGGATAATCGCTAGTATCAAATTTCGTAATATCATTTTTCATGACAGAATAAACATCATCACATTCGATACTGTATATCAGACTGTCCGTGTCAGTATACAAAGCTCTACATTTGCTACCAAATGCAGGAAGCATATAATCGTAATGAAAATCAAACAAATAAGTCTTAGAGATATCTAAAATACTCATACGTACGTACACCGGTTTATTAAATTTCGCGGATAATTTCGATAATTTTATTGCAACCAAATTCTCATTGAATATTGTGCGACTGTAAAAATTCAGTTTAGAATTCAATGCTTCTGCCCCGTATCTTCCCTCCCACTTGGTAGCGAGCTTCACGTCAATTCTATTCCTTACTTTTTCCATAGTTTTACCGAATAATGCGTTGTTCATTAACTTAAAAAGATTCTTTTCAAAATCGTTTTTTGATTCTGTACGTAAACGTTTGTTTAGCTTAATGTATTCGCGTAGCCAGATGAACTGCTGAAACTGTAAACCTCTGTATATTCGCGTTAATCTAATACCGTTACGTATACATTGCTGTAATATACGATAGTGTATAACGTAACGTATCTTATCGTTTAGAGTTGCAAGCAGTTTCTCCTGACGCGAACCTGGCGGCTTTTCACGCACCGGACAGAACGGTAGGTTGGAATGTCTGTCGTGTAGCTTACGTGGATATTCCAAGTCAACCTCTAAAATGTAACCTGCGGATGAATCTTCAGGTACACTATTAATATCAAAATTATCAATATTCTCGATCCATCGGAATCCATGTGTAAGTAGAGGTTGACACATTGCCCAACCATACAAATGATTTACATCGTAGTACATTAAATATTTGCTTGGTTCAGCTGGATCAAGATCCTGCATGTATCGATTGTTGGCTTTTTCATAGCGATAGGAACACTGGCTCAAATCACCGCGTATACCGCGTTCAATAAAAAGTAACATATCTACATCTGTGAAAAGCTCCAGTTTAATTCCTGTATGCTTAAGCTTCGCATCCCAGGTGAAGCTTGGAAGTGTATAATAATGAGCAGGATCCTAATTATAATTAACCATACAGCTATCACGGAAATTCTCGAGAATGTCTACCAACAATAAAATATCAGTCTTTAAATATAAATCACTGTACTCCCCAAGTGTTCGGATTTTGAATTTGGTCCATACATCTTTAGCATGATTATATGCTTCTTCAGTTATATGACTATCAGACAATCTGTTGTAAAACAACTCTCGTGGTGGTAAAGTTGTTTCCCCCAAACGACTTATACAATCTATGTAATCGTAAGGAAAAATACCTTTCCTTGTAAGCATGCTATATTGTTCTTCCGTTAAACCAGGAAACTGTGAAACTAAGTTTTTTAGCTGAGATTCCTCCAAATATGAGCTCAGTTTATCTAAACTTGATGCCATAAATTTGAATGAATCGATAAATCTCAGATGAATATTATAATGACGAAGAAATTTACTAAATGAAATGTATTTTTTCCTTATGTACAGGTAGCAGATATACAGATCCCTCCAACTAATTCGCGATCGCTTCGAAAATAAAATGTGAATCGTAGCCGGACAAATTGTGGAAAATTATTGGAATAACATGCGAGTCTTTAAAGTTTAAATTGCAATTATTATGTGCCGGTCCTTTGTGTTTACCCGTTAAGTGATCGTGATCGCGAATTCGAAGTTGATTTGGAAGAAACGGCTTTTTGCATATATGACAGTTGGGGTCACTATAATGCCTCAAGCCTTCGCTGACACTAAGGATTGACATAGGTACTACGGTCTTTAACCTATCGCTTACAAATTGTGCATCGCTCTCAAGTTCACGTACAAACCACTCGATGCAGTCAGTACCTCGATATGAATTGTAACTTGAGAACGATGAATCACGAGAACTTTTTATATAATACCCTACACTAAATGGTACATGTTTTTGATAACTATTACTATTACTGTTATCCTCAGATTGGTCAGTCTTCTCCAATATACACGCTAGGTCTGCATATATAACAAACGGCACTCGTTCACAATTCTTAACGTTCTTAAATGATAGCCAACGGTCTTCACCTTCGCTAGGTAGTACAACACGCAGGTTATCATTGAGCTGCTCACAATCAAGCTCGTTCAACTTTAACTTCTCCACTGTATGAAAATAGTGTAGATACCTAAAAAAATATTAGAATATATATTAAAACAACTGTACTTTAATATTGGTAGTAAAATAATTGTACTAATATTTGGTAGTTCAATCATTATATACCGATCACAAATATGGTGAACGTGTCCTCTCTTCGTAAGCTGTGAATGTAATAATCTGGACAGGCTTGTTATACACATGAAATGTGCAGTCCCCTCTTCATCTGTGATCATTAAAAGGTTGACATGTGGATCTCTCTTTTTCTTAGTTAATTGTAGAGGTGCGACGTTTACTCTTTCTCTCCCCTGATGATCATCCTGCTCCTCCAAGGTGAAGGTATTGACCGAAACATCATTATCAACTTCAAATTTCAGTATCTGATTTAAAGTGATGGGAAACGTTATGCTTCCAACCTTTAAAACAGATCGAAAATCAGGATAAGATGATGATCGACTGACCACAGCAGGTGGTTGTGCGGGATACAACGATGCAGTCACAGACCATGCAAAACAAGCATTATCACTTGTTTTTACATTTATCACAGCTTTTTTGCACATGATAGAAGATGGTAGCTGAATTTGACACCCTGCTTGCAAGGGGTTGTAATGGTTTATGTTTACAATTAAACTGTAAATTTTCTCCAATGTCCATCCACTATGACGTTCTTGGAATTCACTAAGTCAATGCAAAATTACTTGTACGACATTAAACTTGTACCATTCACTAAAGTTATCAGTCTTATATGAGGTACTATTCATCGTACTAATATGCTTTTCATCACTATTGTCTTTACAAAAAAATTGTCCGTTAAATGAACAGTTTACCTTAATACAATTAACACTATTTAATACTATGTTTATATGAGTTTGCAATAGTTCTTCCGCACTTAATAAAAACTTGCGTGGATCAATATAATTACTGTTAACAACCATACCGCTACATATTCGGTTTTTAAATGCTGAATCAAGATTCTCCCAAATAAGTCTATCATCAACCGCAACAGTAGCAACATTGTTACCACCACCACCGAATTTTATTGAACTTTTATCCCTTGCTGCTCGATGGAGGAGACACTTGATACGTGCGATTTCGGTAAAATGCTTTTGTCGCGTACCGGGAAATGTAATCTGTTTAACATTTCTCAATTCCTGAATACGATCGCGGCACTCGATGACCCACGCACGATAATCCCTCTCAGTTTTCACCAAACTGAACTTCTTCTGAAGAGTGTTATTCATTTTGAACTTCGATAATTTCCGAACAAAAAAGATTTAAAATGGATAAGCATAAGGATGTTGGATAACTATCTTGTAACAAAGTGTTAAATGACAATGAAAATTTATTTTCGAACGTGCGCATTTTTATATAAATGTGATGTGATGAGAATGAAACCTGATATATATTGTGACGCTACTGTCTATCTCGAGGGATAGCGTAGAAGAGGAGGGAGGAGTGTCCCCTCACCGATCGCTTTCGCGTCCCAATAGGCGACTTCCTACAAGACCCGGGCGCCTTCGATGTAATATTTTATAATTCCCGAATATTTATTGATACAGAGGGTGTTCTAACCCTCGTACGCGAATATAGGGAAAGGGGTGCTAATAAACTAATTCCTCAACTTTGGTTCAACTATTTTTATTATAAATTCCGTGTTCAATACAATATCCGGTCCTCATTACACGGTATCAGTATGTTACGCGAGGTCCTAAGTGTGGACGCGGCCTAAGTCTTGCGAACGCGGCTGAAGCCCCGATGATGTAGTAGCTAGCCCCGCGCTCGAGCCACTAGTTGGCGTTCGTGGCGGTCCCACGGAGTCGCGCGGTACTCGCGCGCCTCCGGCGGATTCCTAGGCTAACCATGACGCGACGTTACGCGGACAAGTCCCTATCCCCGCGCGTGCGCGTCACTCGACGATTATTCGCACTGACTTCGTTCCGGCGTAGTCAAACACAATGACCCGGATTGTTTACGTTTGGGAGTCTAAGGTCGCGAGTCCTCACGATGATTATACTAAGTCCGCGGCCTTGAACCAACTCAAGGGAACGATCCTGTCAACGGTCAAACTCACAACGAATATATGCAATCGCGAACACTCGGTTACTTCGCGCTTCTACACAATATGCTTTCGTTATCGGTCCGACGGAATGACCACTCCGCTATGTTGCCCGCTTACCCGTGACAGGTGAGCAGGGCCAGCGGTTCCCTATAAAACCGATCGGTGCTACGAGCCCTAGAGCCCTAGCACACCCCGGGACGTCACAGGACTTTAATACGAAACGAATAATCACCTTTACTTCAGCTTTCAAGGGCTGGCTCTCTTCTTTCTCTTTCTCTCTCTTTCCCTCTCTTTCTCTCTCCTTCTCTTTCCTTCTCTCGCCCTCTCTTCTCTCTCTTTCTCTCTCTTTCTCTCGCCCTTGATTCTTGCCCTTAGGGCCGGTGCACTCCGCTGTCCGGTATAGTTTCGCGGCCGGGCTGCAGTCGCTGCACTATCACTGTCCCTGGTTTTCTAGTAGCGGCTGTGGCTTCGGTCGCGAAGTTATATCGGCGGCGGGGAAGAATCCTGGCACTAAGTGTCACCTTTGACATCTAAACTACGTGTGTCAGGGCAGTCCGCGGGAGCAGGTAACGCTCTGCGCTTGTCCCGCCGCTGCCCCGCTACACCCATCGCGCGACACTAGGAAGCCGACAAGTTATCGATCCTAGATCAATACTTATCGGTTGATAACTCCCTAGTTCGCACGCGATCCGCCTATCTAGCGCTTGAGATTAGCAAAGCGCTAGATGGCAGCTATTGTAACGCTGCGGGAACGCAACGTTACAATGTTTAGTCTTCATTTTTACACATGTGATAGAAAATATTTTATTAGAAATTCATCTAAACTGATTTATGGTAGACAATATTTAAATGTGATATAAATAAACTTTTTTAATCAATTTTTATTTTCTTTATTTATAAAATTTATCATACATAAACTGCATGTAATACACATTTCTTATTGCACATATATGATCATGATTCATGCAAACAGGTAACTGCGATTCATGCATACTATTTTTTAATTTAAATTCGCCCCAATTATATTCATCTGCATTATTAATATCTAAATCAGATATTTTTTTTAACCATTTCATTTTTTCCAGACCTTTCACAAAAATCTTGTCTTCCTCGTCCTCATATGATATTAGATATTTCTTAATTACTTGTTTATGTTTATAATAGGGTGAATAACCATCCGTCCACTGTAGACCATGGTTATTTAAATACAGCCAACTATAAAATGTATTTTATTAGTTAAAAATCAATCAGTATAGTATTAACAAATTTCACTTACTCTGATTGCTTTCTCTCCCAATCATTAAGCCAAGCGTGCTGGAATGGTGGAGAAAATAGGATTAATTGCACTTCTTTATTTCGTACAGCTGCAAATTCTTTCACTATGAAAGATTTGACAGCCAATCTAAACCCTTGAAAATCTACAAATATAGGAGCCATCCTTTCACACTGATCTTATTAAAATGGTTTGATGCTCCTCTGATCGATTTATATATAAACAAAAATTTTTAGGGTAGGGGGAAAAATAAGTATGTACACATATCAATTATATAAACTGATGTATATATGTATGAAATTTTATATTAGAGATGTGTACAGATCTCAATTTTTTCTAGATTTCTGAAAATTGCTGATTATTTACAAAATACTATATCATCGCAACCTTGATGAAAATATTAATTTACCTCAAGATATAAAATCCACGTGTCATATTGAAAAGATCTTCATGTAAATAAGACATAGCGATGTATGCACATCTCAATTTTCTCCAAACTTCTAATTTTTACCGATCGTATGCAATTTCTACAGAACTCACACGATGAATCATCACAACCTTGTTAATAAACTCATTTTACCTCGAAAAATAAAATGTGTGTTATATTTGAAAGATCTTCATGTAACTCTATCAAGAGTAGAGAGAGAAAAAAGATAATACGTCTTCTTTGCATGTTCTGTTGAAACAGCAATTCTTTTACTTGAGTTGGAGAAAACGTGATAATCTTTTAAATCTAATTTTCAGTCTACCAAGTTCACTTAATACAGTCTGTTGCCAGTGTTTTAGTGAAAAAAAAAAGAAATTGTAATGGGTGTTCCAAACAACAGCAACAACATCAGCCGAATGGATACTGAGGGGAATGATATTCCGGTCATTGATTTAGTGAGTGACAGTGATTCGGATATCCTGTTCGATGAGGATGGTGATGATGATCCGGAAAATAATGACGTTTATCAGCTGCTTTCCGAGGTCAGGAGAGACTTAGAGATGGAAGCGAGGATTAATCTGTTATTGGAGGATACGGATATGGAGGAGGATGAAGAGGAGGAGGAGGTGATGCACATACATCAGGAATCTCCACAAACTGTAAGTAAATTATTATTATTATTATTATTTCAATTGAAAAAATAGAGAGTAATATTTTTTTATTTTCTGTATAGACACGAACCACGGCTACACAAACAGAGTCTGTTGTAGATTTGACACCATTTTATTGGTGTCGAAGATGCAGTGATTATGGACATCTGGCCATAACTTGCCCTGCTCCAAGTTGGTGCAGCATTTGTGAAGATTATGGGCATAATACCATAGATTGTGAAAATGATCTATGGTAACTGGTAAGAATTGTTACAAGTTTAGACTCTTATAAAATTAATTAATTAATTAATCAATTAAATTGTGAAAATAATAATAAATATTGTTTTTGTTCACAGATGCTGTTCCAATTATCCTTTTTTCCTCACGCGTAGATAGACTTATTTTGATCGAGCTGCGATAAGTTTTATATTATATCATATTATATTATTATTATTATATAATTATATTATTTTGAAATGAATTATAAATGTATAATAATATTTTTTTTCCTAAAAATTCGTACAAAATTCTTCACCATCACATTTCTATCTTGAATCTCTATTACATTCATTCTCACGATGATTTTCGTTCCATTGCTGAGTAAGACATTTCTCCTTCTAGAGGAGTAAGAAGAAAGGATGGTATTTTTTTCCTGGAAGAAACTTAATCTTAATTCAAGTCAGAGAAAGAGACTTTACCGCTGTAGGAACTGGGGATGCTACTGAAAAGTCTCATTAGCTCTTTAGAGTGTCTCCAGTACACATGTATCTTGAATCAAAAGTCAATAGGGAAGGAGTATTAGGGGAGAAAGGCCTCCCCTAATACTTCCGGAGGAGCCACTGGAGTACTGGGAAGAGAGGCGGATACCTGGTCCTGGAGGTCTTTCTGGAGGTAAGTTCATTAATATTATTATATTTCGTGAGTAGAAAAGAGTGACGTTAATAATATTATTAATATTTTTTTTCTGTTTAATAGATCATACCCGCTTCATGCGTGAAGGTAGACGCCAACAGCAGGAAGACTGGAAAGAAGAAATCCTCCGAGAAGCATCCTACCAGGAGGATTTCGACTTCTTTGGGATCCGCTGGATGCAGAATGGGTGTTGGGGATCACCCAACCTCCAGCATGAGGATCCCGAGGATGAGGATGGATGGCCTCCTACGCGTAGCGAGGAGTTCATCAACACATTTTTTAATATCTAAACAGTAAGAGTTTGACACACACACACACGCACACACAAATATATATATTTAAAAAATAATTATCTCTCTTTAATTATAGATGCTGTTGATGTCTACCCTGCAGCCTCCTCCTCCTCCTAGTTACCCAAGGTTGTGCCTGTGTGTATGTGTGAGCGTGTCCGTGTGCATGTTGAACTTTGTAATTTTATATTGTTTTAAATAAACAGGGTTTTTTATGCCTTCGGGCTTTTTCCGTTAAATTTATTGTTTTTATTTCCTGACAATTCCATTATCCTTACATAGGGGTTTATCTTAATAGTATTAGTAGTAGAGTCATATTGTGCCACTCCACACACTGGAGTACACCAAAACTGCTCTAGAGAGTTTTGGGGGGGGGGGGGGGTTGTTGTTGAGGTATATTACCTTGTGTTAGGACAATGGACTCGGTCCAGAAAAGCGCGAAACGCTGTGCTCAGTCGAATATCGCATCTCACACCGTTATTCTCTCTCTCTCTCCAGGAACGCTCTCCACGGAAGAGAGACAGTCGTAGAAAAAAAAAATATTTAAAAGATGATTGTAGGTCGCGGCGAGGGCGAAACGCTGTGCTCAGTCGAATAGCACATCCGAGACCGTTATTCTTTCACTCACTCTCTCTGTCTCTCTCCACGGGAGAAAGACTATCGTGGCAAAAAATATTTAAAAGATGAATGTAGGTGAGGGGGACTCGTCACGACCGAATTTCATCGGAAAGTGCCAATGGTGAGCTCATGCGCGTGTATTGAGAAACGTTCGAATACATCGGAGCATACCAATACATTTAACTAAAATAACATCCATATCTAATCATATTGATGGGGTGAATGTAGTCCCTAAACTTATTAAAAATTACAGCAGTTCCTAAAGCAATTGAAAAAATATGCTCGACGTCATCAGAGTGGGGGAACTCATAAGTGGTGGGGGTCAATGCAGTCCCTAAACTTATATCCAAATTGTGACACGTTCGTGAAGCAATTAAAAAAAATTACTGTGACGTCAGCGGAGTGGGGGAACTCATATGCTAACCAAGTGGGGAGCATGACGTCAGAGGAGTGGCGAGACCTCCCGCCTCGCGACGGGGACCCCCGCGCGCCGCGCCCCCCTCGCCAATGTTCCAGAATCGGCATAGCTACACTACTGTTTCCCCCACTATATTCTCCCCTTTTCCTTTTTAGTTAGTAAAATCAGTGCGCCGTATTATAAGTGTGCCCGGACATCGCGGGAGGCCTCTCCCCCCGAGATAGTTTAGTTGTTTTTGTGATTTCTTTTTTAATAAACAAGTGTTCTCGGATTTCTTAGTGTCTGATTATTTAATGTTTAACCTGGGTCGCATTCCACCGGTTACACAGTATATTCTTTTATTTAAATGAGTTTCTTCTATAATGACAATAACTTATTAGTTTAAAAAATTAAAAACAAATTAACATATATATATATATATATATATGTGTGTGTGTGTGAATTATACAGAATATCACATAATAATCCAAACTTATAATATTAATTGCACCAAACGCGCTGTAAGCAACAATAATTTTTCATACTGACGTGACAGGTGCACAATATTTTAAAATCCCCACTGTAATCGCAGTCTTCAATGTTGTCGCCTGAGGAAATCTTCTTTAGAGAGTATCCATTGACGTGGAACTGACCTAAACAAGGACGAACGAATAATTCTTACCGAGCTAGAGAGATAGCCACAGGCATTGGCATAGATCAGGGCTCGGAACGGTTTGCAACTTTCGGCTGATTTCCAAGCTCTATCCCCTCCACCAAGTCACGTGGGCTCGCAGTCGCTGGTCGTAGCTGCGCGCGCAAGTCTAAGCCAGGTGCGGCGCACGTAATTACTATGGTTCAGATAAAACACGTGGTACCAAATTAATGTTTTTCAGCAATAGTAATATTGTTTATGCTGAAAAAATTCCATATGAATAAAAACGTTACATTAGTATAAATTATGTACCATTTATAGGCTTAACGTCATTTTAAATATAGTATTACAAAATAATATAAGTCGAAAGTGTTACACTAATGTAATTATTTGATTTTAATAAACATTAAATTTATTCGATCTATAAAAGAATAGTGCTATGGCCCTGTGTATTGAATTTGTAACTATTAAAAGTACGCAAATTGCAGTATTATTTTCCATATTGTAGTTCTGCTGCTAAAAATAAATATGCGTACAAATAAAATAATATTTACCATTTTTTTATACATGAAAGATATACCTGTACTTATATACCTATTGTAACGTTGCGTTCCCGCAGCGTTACAATAGCTGCCATCTAGCGCTTTGCTAATCTCAAGCGCTAGATAGGCGGATCGCGTGCGAACTAGGGAGTTATCAACCGATAAGTATTGATCTAGGATCGATAACTTGTCGGCTTCCTAGTGTCGCGCGATGGGTGTAGCGGGGCAGCGGCGGGACAGGCGCAGGGCCTTACCTGCTCCCGCGAACTGCCCCGACATACGTAGTTTAGATGTCAAAGGTGACACATAGTGTTAGAGAGTGCCCCGCCGCCGATATAGTGCGACCCCACTGACAGCCGCCACGCCAAAGCTAGAAAAAGGAAAGGTGCAGCGACTGCCAGGGAGCCGCGAACCCATATTGGACAACGGGACACCCAAGCCCTTCGAGCCAGCCACCAAGGGCGAGAGCGAGAAAAGGAGAGAGAGAGAGAGAGCCGAGAGGGGGACGATAGAGAGAGAGAGAGAGAAAAGCGGGAAAGAAGAGAGCCAGCCCTAGAAAGCTGAAGTAAGGGTGATTATTCGTCTTGTATTATAGTCCTGTGACGTCCCGGGGTGTGCTAGGGCTTTAGGGCTCGTAGCACCGAACGGTTTTATAGGGAACCGCTGGCCCGGCTCACCTGTCAAGGGTAAGCGGGCAACTTAGCGGAGTGGTCATTCCGTCGGACCTGTACATCGCGTCAGTGTGTGTGAAAGCGCGACTTAGTAAAAGTGTTCGCGATTACATCGACTCCGCGTGAGTTTGACCGTTGACAGGGACGTTCCCTTCAGTCTTTTCAAGGCCGCGGACTTTGTATAGTTATCGTGAGGACTCGCGACCTTAGGCGTCTGATAGTAAACAATCCGGGTCGTTGTGGTGTTTAAGCGCGGGAACGGAGCGAGTGCGGGTAAACGTCGCGGGACGCGCACGCGCGGAAGGAGGGACTTATCCGCGTAGCGTCGAGTAGTAGTTAGCCTAGGGATCCGCCGGTGGCGCGCGAGTACCGCGCGACTCGGTGGGGCCGCCGCGAACGCCAACTAGTGGCTCGAGCGCGAGGCTAGCTAGTACGTCATCGGGACTTCAGCCGCGTTCGCACCACTTAGGCCGCGTCCACACGCAGGACCCAGCGTAACTCCCCACTACCGTGTAACGCGAAACGGATCTTGTATTGATTATTGATATTATAATAAAGAGAGTTTTACCGAAATTAGCGAGTTATTATATTAGCACCCCATCCCCGATAGCCGCGTACGAGGGTTAGAACCCCCTCTGTATAAATAAATATTCGGGTATTATCAAAAGTACCTCGAAGGCGCCCGGGTCTAGTAGGAAGTCGCCTATTGGGACGCGAACGCGATCGGTGAGGGATCACTCCTCCCTCCCCTTCTATACTATCCCCAAGGATAGCCAGTAGCGTCACACTATCTACTTTAATGATGTAGACAGTTTCAATAATCAAATGACAGATTCTTAATAGATTTCCACATCACCCAGGAGGTACTTTTAATGATGCATCTTTTTTAAGTAGTGTCCCCAGTAGGTTAAATTTAATCCACTGTAATTAACAACACGAAAAATTAAAAATTAATTTGGTTTATATGTTGTGATTGGAGGAACCATGAAAAATAAGTATCTATCTCGCTGTGGTAGTCAAATATGTTTTCATAAGTGTTGCCAAAGTGGAATCATTCATGGAAAATCGTAAATCATTTTTAATTTGTTTCAGTTTCGAAAGTAAACATATTCACGCAAATAGGTAGATTTAAACAGAAAAAATTTTGCGCCTAAAATTTCTGAAAAGACATAGAATTGCTTCTTAAAGTTGCAAGTATTTGGAGCAGATTCTTGAAATAAATATTTACAGACGGCAATGTGAGGAATAGTATTAAACACTAAATCATGCCTAAACATATATTAAAATTTGCACCGAAAGAATTAATACGTCTGATCAACTGAGAAATAGACTGTTTTGACGTTTGCAATTAATAATTGACATTATGAAGGTGATTCGTTAAGCTATTGTTATTAAAGCTAATTCAGAAGGAGAATGCATATTTTTTGTTCTATAAGAAATTTGGAAACTTTCGCTGGTTTTTAATGATAAATAAGACGCGATTTTATGAGAATGTGTACAACTGTACGCACACTATTTTAAGCAAATTCACACCTACATGTAATTTTAATGTGATATATCTAGTGAACTACTAGAAGGGATGTTACTTTCATATAGTGTTTTGGAAAGCTCTTAAGATAAGCTAAAAGAATATGCAATAAAAATAGTGGGTTATTTAAAAAAATTCAAGGTGACCTTCATATGTTTTTCAAACACAATTTGAAAATCAAACTAATGATAACATTTTATGTCCCCTTCTGAACCATAAAACTTTTGTATGAAAGATTTTTTTAAAAATTATTGGATTTCGAAATAATTAGCTGGAAACTTTTATAACGAACACCCTGTGTTGTTATTATACTCAGGAGGTTGACTAGAAGATTTAAATATTTTAGTATCATTTTCAGTCTCCTAAAGAACTTTTTCAGTATAACAACAATATGATTGACATTGCCAAATATCAGCAAGTGTTCGATAGATGATTATTGCCGTTTAAAGTGTAATTAGAACGGATTAGTCGAATAGGTCTCCGGTTGTGCGATTTTGTAATTTAGAGGTCGAAATAAATCTTCTCTTCTTTCTTTTGTTCATCAAAAATTGATTTCTTTTGAAAGCAACTGATATCAATTTCTTCCTTGATTTTGCTGGTTTTGTGTGATATATTCTCTAATTTATTGACAGTTAGAGTGATAAAATGAGTGGAAATCAAAAATATAATCAGCGTTTCAACAGCTGCTGGGAAGACAAATTCTTCGCTTATATATCCAACAAAACGGTATGTCTGATTTGCCATTATGAGCCATCCATAGTTTCTAAATTTACTATAGACAAACATTATTTTTCAAAACACATGTCGAAATATAATCATTCAATTTATAAAGATGTTGAAAGACGAAATTTAATAGAAGGATTGAAATTAGTTCTTAAACAATATTCTGATGAACCTCCAAATTTGGATATTGCTGCCCAAACATCCTCATTTGCTCGTAAAGCTTCCTACGATATTTCTCTGCTTATTGCTCAACGTGGTAAGCCTTTTGTTGATGGCGAATTTATTAAATCGTGTCTTCTTAAAGCAGTAAATGCATTTGGAGGATCGTTGACGGTTGATGATGTTCTTCAAATTCCATTGAGCGATAAAACGGTTGCTTCCAGAGTGCAAGTAATAACTGGTTCTATTGAAAAAAAATTGAAATCTCTGCTACAATCGTGTGTATATTTTTCATTGTGCCTCGACGAAAGTACTGACAACCGTCATGTCAGTCAATTAAGTATGTTTGTGCGCATTGTACAAGATGACTTTTCTTATACTGAAGAGTTATTAGATTTCTTCCCGTTACATGGTACAACGACAGGTGCAGATATTTTTAGCGCGGTAGAAAACACTTTTGAAAAATTTAATATTAATTTTTCCAAGTGTTCATGCATCGTTACGGATGGTGCACCGTCTATGGTAGGAACTAGAATAGGATTTGCTGGGCAGCTATTTCAAAGAAATATAAAAGTTCCTTTAATCCATTGCATTATTCATCAAGAAGCATTATGTGGAAAAGCAATAAAGGTTACTGCTGCAATGAAAATGGTCACAAAAATTATAAATTTCATTAAAGGAGGAAATAGATCATTAACTCATCGTCAATTTAATTTATTTTTAGCTGAGCACGGTTCACTCTATAAGGATATACCTTTATATTTTGATGTTCGTTGGCTTAGTGCAGGGCAATGTTTAGAAATGTTTTTCGCTTTAAAGAATGAAATAATGATGTTCTTGCAAAGTATAGCAATGACATCAACAATGTATAATGAGTTCAAATCATTCTTAGAAGATATAGATTCCCTTTGTGAGCTAGCATTAATAACTGATTTAACAAATCATCTTAACACCTTGAATTATAAATTGCAAACATCAAAACAATCTATTTCTCAATTAGTCAGTCATATCGATTCCTTCATAGCGAAATTAAATATGCTTATGCATGATTTAATACATAATAGCTTTTATCACTTTCCCGCATGTAAATATTTACTGGAAGAATCTGCTCCAAATACTTGCGACTTTAAGAAATACTTCTATATCCTTCAATTGATTATTGAAGAATTCACTACTCGTTTTAAAGATTTGCAAGCTCTTAGAAAGGATTTAATTTTATATGAAAATGTCTTCTTTGTACCTATTGAGGAGCAAAATGTAACCTTACGGGAAGAACTTTGCGACTTACAAAATGATATTTCTTTGCATTATTTAAAAAATAAATTTCAGAACTCATTAGAAAATTTTAAAACCTTGCCAAAAGACAAATATCCTTTTCTAAGAAGTTTTGGGCTCAGGATATTTTCTATGATTGGATCCACCTATTTGTGTGAATGTTCGTTTTCTAAAATGAAACAAATCAAGAATGATTTACGGTCTTCCATGAATGATTCCACTTTGACTGCTCTTATGAGAACATACTTAACTAACATCGAAATAGATACTTCTTCGTTAGTTCCTCCAGTCACAACATATAAACCAAATTAAGTTTTAACTTCCCTTGTTGGCAATTACAGTGGATTAGACCTATTGGGGATACCACTTACAAAAAAAAATGCATCATTAATAGTACCTCCTGGGTGATGTGGAAATCTATTAAGAATCTGTCATTTGATCCTTGAAACAGTCTACAACATTAAAGCAGATAGGTATATAAGTCCAGGTATAACTTTCATGCGAAAGAAATGGTAAATATTATTGTATTCGTACGCATATTTATTTTTAGTAGCAGAACTACAATAAGGAAAATAATACTGCAATTTGCGTAATTTTAATAGTTATAAATTCAATACGCAGGGCCATAGCACTATTCTTTTATAGATCGAATAAATTTAATGTTTATTAAAATCAACTAATTACATTAGTGTTACACACTTTCGACTTATTGTTTGGTAATACTATATTTAGAATAACGTTGAGCCAATAAATGGTAAATTTTTTATACTATTGTTGATAAACAGTAATTTGTTCCCATGTGTTTTATTTGTTCCAGAATTGCGTGTGCCCCCCCTGGCTATGTTTTACGCGCCCAGCTACGACCAGCGACTGCGAGCCCACGTGACTTGGTGGAGGGGATAGAACTTGGAAATCAGCCGAAAGTTGCAAACCGTTCCGAGCCCTGGCATAGATAGAAATAAACCTTGGGACACCTGGCTTGCCCTGCTATACCATATATAGCGCTCTTTTTCGCACTCACGCATTTAGAGCGAGATAGACGAACTACTACAGTTATTGTGTTCCATTCCCCTATCTCCGCCTAGCAGAATAGAGTATACAGTGAAGGATCCTAAAACGCGGTTCATAAACGCATCAAGGGACGCCATTTCTGTCGGTCATAGTACAATGACCGCCAAAAATGGCCTGCAAGATTTTTTTGATGGATTTAGGAACCATACCTCCCATGGATTTTTCGGTACGGCGACAATTTGCAGAACGGTCTAGTAATTTTTGTGCTAAGAGGTTGGCAACAAACATGATATCACGAAAAATTCATAGATTGGAAACTAGAAGCTGAAGGTGCCATATTATTTAAAGTATGTGTTAGTAATATGTGTAAATGAAGTGGGTTATGAGAGTGAACATGAATTTTTGGAGTAAAATGATTGATTGCAAATCACAACAATTATAGATAAACAAAAATGGATCAGACAAGTTATTTTATTTTACAGTTTATATATGTATTATTATATAAAATGTAAGATTTAGGGCAAATTTCTTTGTTAAAAGATTTATCAATTTTATAGGTACTCTAGTTGAGGATCACATAAAATAATTCTTCAGCTTAAAGGAACGATATATAAGCCTATAAAATTAAATTCTGTATTAATTTTTTAGGTAGGTAGACAGATATTATCCTTTTAGTGCTCCTTCTGAATGTATATCATTATTGCATGATAATTTGCTTTCTTTTTCATATTTTCAGATAATTGGGCATTGCAAAAAAGAATTTGATGCTTGATGAAACAATATAGTGTCCTGAATAGAAAGAACAAGAATAAAATAATCAAATATATGAAAGTATTAAGAGGTCTAGTTGAAAAAAATTAGGACATTTTTTATATAAAAGTCCTAATTTTATAATAAAAAAGTTATTTTAAACAACACATTCTGTCTACTATGAAGCGGTGCACTCAGTACATACAAAGAATATGGAAATTTTTTATGACGAGAAATCAATTGAACAATGTTCAATTGATTTCTCGTCATAAAAAATTTCCATATTCTTTGTATGTACTGAGTGCACCGCTTCATAGTATTGAACATCCTAAGTATTTATAGGTATTTTTTTGCGTATAAAGTTTACGCCTTTACAATTTTTGTGTTTAACACATACAGGAGTTTTCTCTAAAAGCGGAACATAGGAGATTTCGTGTTATTTGACTATAGTAAATATTACTATAGTCAAATTACTGTTTTCCATTTAATTTAAATATTAAACGTAGTAACCAAGATTAATTGAGTAAAATGACATTTGTAATGGATAATAAAAGCAATTAAACTAAAATAACCATTAAATTGTGACTATCTACGCTTTTATTAATTATAATAATGTATAGTAAGTGCTTCATTGCTATAGTTAACCCATTAACGTTCAAAATGTCAAAATTTCTTGCACGTTTTCAAAGTGATTTTTTCCTATGTAATTGGCGTTGAAAAAATTCTTGAACCACATATTCTGATGTAAAATTGCATGCTCTTTCAGAATCCGTTGCCAGAATCATGATAAAACTCACAGGAAAAGAGATATGCTTGATTAAAACATAAAAAACACCTAAATTTTCGAAAAAAAAAATTTTTGGATTTTTTTTCGAAGTGTTACGGTGAAGATATCACCTTGCGACCGTGATCAAAGGTGATCATGGGAGTTGACGTTTAACAGGGAATTTTTTTGTTGACCTTGAACCATCGCTTCTTTACAAAATGGCGGAAAAAACGAATTTTTTTTTTTCAATATTCATCAACTTTTTTTTCGAAATCTATGGTCTTTAGAAAAAAATTCATAAAAACAAAAATGCCTTAGAATCGCTCGAGGAACATTCTCAAATTTTTTCAGAATTTTTTGAGACAATTTTTGATTTTCCGGGAAACTTGTGAAATGGAATTTTCAAAAATGCCTCCAAAAATTCTGAAAAAATTTTAGGATGTTTCTCGAGTGCTTCTAAGACATTTTTGTTCTTATGAATTTTTTCTAAAGTCCATAGATTTCGAGAAAAAAATTGATAAAGTTGAAAAAATAAAAATTCATTTCGGCCGATGTTTTGAAAACCTATTGGTAAAAAAACGTTCTGTCTACGAAAACTCGGAAAAAATTTTACAATATTGCTCGAATGATTCTAACTTATTTTCATTCTTTTTTCAAAGACTTATAGATTCCGACAAAAATTTCATCCTTTATTTCCATTTCATTTCGGCAGATAAGCGTAATTTTTGGTCTCATGTATTCATGAATATTCGTCTTTTTTTGTTCTCTTCTTTCGTATTTTTGTACATACGGATGAGTGATAAATAAACGAAATCATTAATTTCATACATTATGTCGCGGAAACGTGTAAGATCTTCTGAATATGAATCAGATTCTTCAGATAGTGATTCAGAACGCAACGTATTGATTCCGGATCCTGACTATTCAGGTTCCGATGATTCTGGTTCCGATTTTGATTCAGATTGCGAACATGAAATACCCAATATCACTTACAATAAAGCTCGTGCAAATTATTCTGAAAAACAAGATAAACTTGAAAAAGGTCATGAATTCACTTGGATTGAGGGTGAAAAGTTACACCCTGATTCTTGTGAAGATAAAGTATTATTGTCCGAATCGCAAAAAAAGAAAATACGTAGGAGCGAACCTTTTCAATTGTTTGAAACCTTTTTTTCTATTGAAATGAAAAAATATATTATTGATGCGTGTAAAGACAATGGTTATGATCTGAAATTGAAAGATCTTGATACTTTTATTGGAATAGTTATTTTTTCTACATTCAATCCCAGAAAATCACAGAGAGATTACTGGTCATCTGATCCGTATTTATCTAATGAAGTAGTTTCTTCTGCAATGTCTCGCCAACAATTTGAAATTACAAAATCTAAATTGAAGTTTTCAAAAAACAAAGACAAAGATTCAAATGATCGAGGATGGCGCGTTCGTTCTCTACTGAAACTTTTTCAAAATAACATCATGAAATTCGAAATATGGAGAACTGCTCTATCCGTTGATGAGATGATGGCCAAATCCTATGCAAAAACTGTTTTGAAACAATTTATTCGAGGAAAACCGATAAGATTTGGTTTGAAATTTTGGGGCTTGTGTACTTCGGACGGCTATCTACTGAATTTGGATCTTTATTGCGGCAAGAATTCTCAAATTGGAGATAAGTTATCTAAATGTGCTTTAGGTTCACGAGTAGTATTATATTTTTTACAACCATTTTTTCAAATAATAAGTTATAACAAAATTTCTCAATTTCATCTGTACTTTGACAACTTCTTCACGAACATGGATTTGGTATTACATTTGAAGAAATTGCGTTTGAAATGCACTGGTACTATCAGAGATAATCGAGTCAAAGAAAAAAATGTGCTTGATAAGAAAGCTCCAAGAGGGACATATGTGGTGAAGCACGACGTAAACAGTGGCATAAATTTCATTACTATCATGGATTCGAAGCCCGTCTCAGTAGCTTCAACTGCAGCAGGTGTCAATCCTCTATCTATTTCAAAAAGATACAGCGCAGAGGCTAAATCTAAAATTGAAATACCTTTTCCGCAAGCTTTTCACCTATATAACAAATTCATGGGAGGTGTTGACCTGCATGACGGACATTGCAATGACATACTCCCAAGTATACGATCAAAAAAATGGACATGGGTAGTTTTTATGAGACTTATACAGGCGTCTATTACTGATTCTCTTGTAATTTTCAATGCTGCTAACGATGGAAAGAAAAAAGTTGGAATAAAAGAGTTCACTATTTCGATTGCCAAATACTACTTACAAAAAAGTAGTCGCAAAAGTAAAGCACATGGACGATCTAATAGTGACAAATTGAGGATTTGTTCGAATGGAAACTGTCCAATAAGAACAAGAATTTTCTGCAAAACATGTAATTTAAATATTTGCAATAAATGTTGGCTAAAAAAGCACACCTAAAAGTATGAATAAGTGAGAGGCAAGGGGACTCACGGAAAACAAGCACCCCGAGACGTGAGAGGCAAGGGGACTCACGGGAAAAAAGCACCCCAAAGGAGACAGAATTTTACCACGTCCACGCCGTAGTCTCTGGGTAACGCTAAGAGTAAAAAAATCTTCCTAAAATTTGCACAGAAATCGTTTTTTACCAATAGGTTTTTAGAACATAGCGGCCGAAACGAATTTTTATTTTTTCAACTTTATCAATTTTTTTCTCGAAATCTATGGACTTTAGAAAAAATTCATAAGAACAAAAATGTCTTAGAAGCACTCGAGAAACATCCTAAAATTTTTTCAGAATTTTTGGAGGCATTTTTGAAAATTCCATTTCACAAGTTTCCCGGAAAATCAAAAATTGTCTCAAAAAATTCTGAAAAAATTTGAGAATGTTCCTCGAGCGATTCTAAGGCATTTTTGTTTTTATGAATTTTTTTCTAAAGACCATAGATTTCGAAAAAAAAGTTGATGAAGATTGAAAAAAAAAAATTCGTTTTTTCCGCCATTTTGTAAAGAAGCGATGGTTCAAGGTCAACAAAAAAATTCCCTGTTAAACTTCAACTCCCGTGATCACCTTTGATCACGGTCGCAAGGTGATATCTTCACCGTAACACTTCGAAAAAAAATCCAAAAATTTTTTTTTTCGAAAATTTAGGTGTTTTTTATGTTTTAATCAAGCATATCTCTTTTCCTGTGAGTTTTATCATGATTCTAGCAACGGATTCTGAAAGAGCATGCAATTTTACATCAGAATATGTGGTTCAAGAATTTTTTCAACGCCAATTACATAGGAAAAAATCACTTTGAAAACGTGCAAGAAATTTTGACATTTTGGACGTTAATGGGTTAATCAAACGAGTGTAATATAAATTAATGTTAAAGAGTTTTAATTATTTGAAAAATATTAATCTGTTATAGTGAAGTTATAAAATTTTTAATGACTTTTCTGGATTATCGAAAAGAACAGGTATAATAAATTTTTTATACTTCTAAAAACACATTACGTATTAAGGGAAAATGTAATACAATTCTTGTCAAAATTAACTTAATCAATAAATGTATCAAACAAATAGATTCATGAATTTAAATAAGAAATACATAATAAAAAATATTATAATTTTTTATATAAAATGCAGATCCTTGCGTATTTATTATCATGTATAGTTAATTGGTAAAATTACTACTAATCATAATGGCTCTTTTTCCCAGGTGTAAGGTTCTACGGAAGGTCCTACCAAGAGTAAAGTGCATACGTCATGCTGATTTCAACCAGAGGAATTAAACAACGTAAAGGAATGGAACACAGATTCAGATTATACAGCATGCTCTCCATATCTATAATAAGCCCACCTGTTTTTTTAGATAAGTAATATTATTGATAACCATATATAAAATGTATTCAAACATGATCCTTTGTGGTTTCTCTTATGTTTCGCAGGTCAAATTTTCTAATAAAGCTGATGAGCTGCATCCACTTGGTGAATAAAAATGAGGCCAGGCTATGTGTCAATGCTGCTGCTTCGAATTTGGAATCTCCATGCAAAAACGAATTTGGAAATATTAAAAAAAGATTTGTTATTCAGGTGTTATTTAAATATGATCTAAATGTATCAATATGGTAATTATTGGCAGTGATTTTTCAAACTTGTTATATCTAAACATATTTTCTTTACTGTTTTAGGTCCAGTAAATATTAATAGATTTGGCTCTCAGTATTTGGTTTGAATAACGGTCCTGCATTATAAATGGAGACTAATCAAGCTGATGAGCTGCATCCAAGTGGTAAATAAAAATGAGGCCAGGTTATGTGTCAATTCTACTGCTTCGAATTTGGAATCTCCATGCAAAAACTAAATTGGAAATATTAAAAAAAGATTTGTTATTCAGGTGTTATTTAAATATGATCTAAATGTATCAATATGGCAATTACTGGCAGTGATTTTTCTAACTTGTTATATCTAAACTTATTTTCTTTGCTGTTTTAGGTCCAGTAAATATTAGATTTGGCCTTCAATATTTGGTTTGAATAACTGTCCTGTATTTGAATTGAAGATGGAAGAAAATCTAATATATAGAGTGTAGGGTACAGGATAATGAATTAATCTTTCAAAATACTTTTCTTTTCTTTATTTAGATTACGTTTATATATTGTACTGTGAATTATAAAAGATATATCGTAATGTGTATTAGAAAAGATACAAAACATGAATGAGAATGGGCAGTTTGCAGCTCATTTGATAAAGTTAGCAAGCAACTTCAAGAATCCCTTCTACTAGAGTATGGCACTCCATTAATATCCCATCACTCATTACGGCAGCGTGCTGCTTCTTACATGATACATTGTGAAAAACAATTAGGCAAAGCAAAATGAAAGATTCTTTTGCAATCACTGCCAATGAGATGTGAATGTGGAATATCTAAAATAATAGATATTGTCAAGGAAAATAACATGAATCGTGTTGGTAAGTAATTTAATTTGTTTTTTTATACTGACAATTAACAGATATTGTTGGGATTATGAGGGTTTAATTAAAACAGAATTCAAGTCTTTATTTTGTAAGAATAGTTTTATTTGTTTGATCGGTCTACATTAGACGTTTGAATACGAATGGCTCAGACGAGTCAAAACGCTTGCCACTCACAACGAATGAGATGGCGCTAGTTAAGCAGTATGGCGGTAAGGCGCCATATTCAACAGATATTTAAGGAACTTGTATTGATTACTATATATTGTATTGCAAGATGCAAGGAATTTGGTGCATTAAACGAGGACAAACGGGAAATCTTTTTACTTGGGCACAGAGAGCGCAAGATAATGGATTTGTTACTCATATCGCATATCAATTCTTGAGACGTTATGCTGATAATGGCGAATTAGAATGTCGTTAATTACTCGAGAATTTAGGATCCTGTGTGCTGGCTATTGAAAGACCCACATTGTTACGTTGGTGAATATTATACTTATAGCTAGTATCAAAAATAACGCAAATGAAGTATATTTTATATTGATTTATAAAACTTATTTAATTGCAGATAAATATTGTGAATATCATCAATAGTATGAAAACGAAGAGGTTAAAGATGCAACGAGTTTGTTGGTCAACCTTTGGTTTCTAATTTAAAACTTTTATAGTAAGATATTTATATATAACTGGTGTTGTTGAACAATTTGTATATCTAATACGAATACTAATAAGCTTTACGTTTCGTTTTCCTAGTTTCTGGCCTATTCTTTTGATTGAGGAAATATCATTATTGGATGCAGAAGACGTTCTGCTTTCGTCGAACGATAGTTTTCAGCTTTACGCTGTATATTGATAAACAATCAAATAAAATTCTAGGAGAAGGCAGATATTTTCAGACTAGTGGCAGCTAGAAATTTGGCACAAGCATTAAACCTGGAAGGATATCAAAAACAGTATAAAATCATTCCTGAGTATGTTCAAATATATATTAGCTTTTTTAAATGACTCCATATGCGAGCCTTAATTATTTTATAAAAACTGTTACTTGTAAAAATAAAAGGAATATATTATGTGCCTTCGCGTATAAAGTATACATACCCCTTACGAAATATCTTTTATAATTCACAGTTCAATATATAAACGTAATCTAAATAAAGAAAAGAAAAGTATTTTGAAAGATTAACTCATCATCCTGTACCATACTTTCTATATATAAGATTTTCTTCCATCTTCGTTTCAAATGCAGGACAGTTATTCAAACCAAATACTGAGAGCCAAATCTATTAATATTTACTGGACCTAAAACAGTAAAGAAAATATGTTTAGATATAACAAGTTTGAAAAATCACTGCCAATAATTGCCATATTGATACATTTAGATCATATTTAAATAACACCTGAATAACAAATCTTTTTTTAATATTTCCAAATTCGTTTTTGCATGGAGATTCCAAATTCGAAGCAGCAGCATTGACACATAGCCTGGCCTCATTTTTATTCACCAAGTGGATGCAGCTCATCAGCTTTATTAGAAAATTTGACCTGCGAAACATAAGAGAAACCACAAAGGATCATGTTTGAATACATTTTATATATGGTTATCAATAATATTACTTATCTAAAAAAACAGGTGGGCTTATTATAGATATGGAGAGCATGCTGTATAATCTGAATCTGTGTTCCATTCCTTTACGTTGTTTAATTCCTCCGGTTGAAATCAGCATGACGTATGCACTTTACTCTTGGTAGGACCTTCCGTAGAACCTTACATCTGGGAAAAAGAGCCATTATGATTAGTAGTAATTTTACCAATTAACTATATATGATAATAAATACGCAAGGATCTGCATTTTATATAAAAATTTATAATAATATTTTTTATTATGTATTATTTAAATTCATGAATCTATTTGTTTGATACATTTATTGATTAAGTTAATTTTGACAAGAATTGTATTACATTTTCCCTTAATACGTAATGTATGTTTTTAGAAGTATAAAAAATTTATTATACCTGTTTTTTTCGATAATCCAGAAAAGTCATTAAAAATTTTATAAATTCACTATAACTGATTAATATTTTCCAATAAATTAAAACTCTTTAACAATTTATACTAACACTCGTTTGATTAAAAATCCGCGCTGTCAGACTGACATTTCTGCACTTTTCACTAGTTCATTACTCTCACAAGACACACAGATAGGTCCAGTGGTATAAACTCACCAAAAAATCACCCATTGGCGTAGAATTATTTTAGATAAAGACGCAGATAGAAATCCATGGGTTACAGAGAGAAGAGCTATGGCGACGTCCGAGATAGGAAAATAAAAACGAAGGCCTGGAGAAACCACGTTGAACGCGGTATAAGGCTCTCTCTTTCTCTTTAAGGCATTTAAAGAAGGATAGCCTATCATACATATCCTATACTCTTTCCAGTCACTCAATGTAGAAACTAGTCCAGGCGGGGAAAAATCCATGGGAGGTATGGTTCCAAACCCATCAAAAAAATCTTGCAGGCCATTAGTGGCGGTCATTGTCCACTCGGAAACCTATGCACCGAGTCGGTAATGTAGGGTTTGAAATAACCACTACTAATCGTTAGCTTTTTCTTTAATTTCTTTATTAAATCCGTTATCTTGATACGTAACGAGAGAACCTCGTTACATACCCCCTCCTTAACGGAGGTTTCGACCCGAAACCGATACTTTCGAACCTAGTTCGCTCTATCCTTGTCAAGGGTCTACTTTTGGCGGTATTTGTGGCTTGTAAGGCTTGATGTCAACTGTTGACATTTTTCCAACCATCTTGCCTTCCAGATCTGACAGTTCCACCACTGTCTCCGATAACTTTTTAGCAATCATGAACGATCTGGTGAATGGTTTACTCAACGCGGCCGATATGCGCTTTACTGCATTCGATAGCTGTCGGTTTCGAATTAGAACTAATTCGCCAACCTCGTATTGCTTTTCACGACGGCGTAAGTTGTAAGGCTTAGCCTGTCGTTCGTCAGCTTCGTCGAGAGCATGCTTGAAAACCAACCTTAAGGTTTCTAAGCGTTTCATTCTCGCTAGCCACTGTTCGGTAGACTGCGGAATGATATCGGTATCGCTTTCCAATTCACGCTTCATCGACCTTGCTGCTTCTGGTTCTCTCCCAAAATTCGCAAAAGCCGGTGTAGCTTGCAATGAATTATGGTGGGCCGTATTGAATGCAAATTGGAACGCACTCAAGTGACGGTCCCATTCTCGATGATCAGAATCGAGAAAGGCCCGTATCATCATTTTCAGCTTCTATTAACCCTTTCTGTTGGGTTTACCTGAGGGTGGTAGGGAGGTGTTGTTGTTTGCCTCATACCCGTTAGTTGTAACTAAGCGTTTATATCTTTGTTAACGATCTCAGTACCGTTGTCTCGGTCACTAAGACTTTCGGTGTACCCCATCTGTGTATCACCAAGTTTTCGATAGCTTCTGCAATTTTCTTGCCGGTAGCTTTACGAAGTGGAGCGATCTCGATCCATTTCGTGTAAAGGTCTTGAATGACCAATACATACGAGAACCCTTGTTTACTTGGCGTCAGTGCACCCATAATATCTGCCGATATTACAGTCCACGGCTGTTCAACAATTCGGCGACCTTGAAGCCGACGGGAGCTTGTTGTTCTACTTTGCAGCGTTGCCATTCGTTGCAATGGTTGACGTATGAGGTCACGTCTTTGAACATACCTGGCCAAAAATAATTTATCGCAAGGCGTCGATAAGTACGATCGATACCTTGGTGGCCGGCTTGTGGTAATTTATGGCACTCCTCGAGCACCTCTTGCTTATATTCTCTTGGTATTACCAATTTCCAAGCATCGAGATCCTCTAATTCAGCGTTAGCTAGATTAGAGCGTCGTTGAGGATACATCATACTCACCATCTAGTTTCCAATCTGGGAACTTTTCTGGTGATTTTTCGATATCTTTTACGCGCTTCAGATACCAAGCATCTTTGGTATCGGCGTAAGTTGTCGGTATTAGTGCAATCAAACTTTCCGGTGCTCGTGACAGAGCATCTGGAACATGATTTAATGCTCCTTTTCGATATACGATTGTAAAATCGTATTCCATTAATGCGAGAGCCCATCGAGCGAGTCGTCCAGATGGATCTTTTAAATTGTGTAACAATCGGAGACTGCTGTGGTCGGTAATAACAGTGAAACGGTAGCCTTCAAGATAGCATCTAAGCTTCTTGATGGACCATACCACTGCCAAGCATTCTTGCTCGGTTACGGTATATTTTCTTTCAGGTTCGGTAAGCGCTCTACTTGCGTAGGCAATTACCCTTTCCTGACCTTCGATAACTTGTGCCAAAACAGCTCCTAGGCCAACGTTGCTGGCATCGGTTTGTAATGAAAACGGTATGGAAAAATCTGGGCATGCGAGCGTTGGTGCGCTCGTTAAATATCCTTTCAGTGCGTCAATTGCTGACTGCTGATTGGTTGTCCATTCCCACGCTTGATTTTTCTTCGTTAGCTTTGTTAATGGCTCAGCAATAGTCGCAAATTCGGGTATGAATCTCCTGTACCAGGAAGCCATACCCAAGAATCTACGAATTTGCTTGAGATTTTTCGGTATCGGGAAGGCAATCACAGCTTCGGTTTTAGCTGGATCTACCCGAAGTCCTTGGCTGTCGACAATAAACCCGAGATATTTCACTTCTGTTCTACAGAAATGGCTTTTCTCTTTGTTTATTGTCAAGTTTGCTTGCCTTACTTTCTCGATAACTCTCTCTAACCACAATAAGTGCTCATCGAATGTTTTGGTGACAATAATAATGTCATCCAAATAGACGAACACAAGAGGATAGAATTCGGGACCAAGTAATTTGTCCAGAGCACGCTGGAAAATTGCGGGAGCGTTAGTTAATCCATACGGCATACGTTTGAATTGAAACAAACCTCTGCCTGGAACGATGAAAGCCGTGATACCACGAGATTTCTCCGCTAACGGTACTTGCCAATACGCTTGACTTAAATCGAGCGTCGTTAGATAATTGGCTTGTCGTAACTCGTCAAGAATACCCGCCATATTAGGTATTGGGTAGGCATCTTTTTTCGTTACTGCGTTAACACGCCGTAGGTCTACGCAAAACCGAAGTTTACCATTGGCTTTCTTTGCCATGACCACAGGACTTGCCCAATCGCTTTGCGATGGTTCGATGATGCCATTGGTTAGCATTTCATCAACCTCTTGCCACATAGCTTGGCGGATTTTCTCCGTGCATCTATGTGCTCGCTGACGAATAGGCTCGTGATCTTGCACGTCGATTTCGACTGCCGGTAATTTTGAGATTCCCGGTTTTCCAGAAACGAGGGGTAGCTTGATTTCTAGAAAATCATGTAACCTCTGAGCGTTATCTGTATCGGGAACTGTTAAGCCGTTACATATAACTACACAATTTAGTCTTTCGGCATTCGAGAACATAAATTTATTCTGTGGTTTTTCCTTATACGCCCACTCTCCCGCTGAGAAGTCGATAATCATGCGAGCGTGACTAAGGAAATCCAGTCCCAGAATAAAATTGCTAGATAAGGATGGCATCCATAGTGTGTCCACTATAGTTGTCTTCCCCTCCAACAGGATCGGTATCTTAGCGGATTCATTACCTTTGTAAACGCAATTGTTTCCGACGGTAACTTTCAAGGTTTTTATTTTTCTGGACTTTATACCAATTGATTTAAGTAAATCTATAGCTATTTGCCATGCGAACGTGCGTGATGCACTAGAATCTACTAATGCACGCAGTTCGTTCCCTTGAATGGTGACTGTCGTGTAAAATGCTAATTTCTCAGCATTATTACCACATGTGGTAATTATTACATCGGCTAAATCACCAGTCGATAACTTGTTCTCGATCGATAAATCTTCGAAGATTTCGGTATTGACAACCAGAGCGCCTGGACGCTCCGCATTGTTTTTATTTACCTTCTCTAACCTGGGCATTTCCGATGGGTTTGAGAACGTGCGATAACTGTAATCATGCTTGATATTCGAGCATCCTTATTCCGAAATTGGATTTTCGTGATTACTCGGTATCTTTTCGTCTCGCTTCATTTGCAAGATTTGCGATATCTTTTCATCCGACGCCTGGAGCTGCGTAGAATTCTGGGTAGAATTTACGAGCTCCTTTTGCCGTTTTTTGACGAGCAGTTAAGACATTCCGCAAGGGAAACGTCTTTTTACCCGCATCGATAGCAGAACATCTTTCTGGCCTCTTTACACATACTCCAACCGTGTCCCGATTTACCGCAATTAAAGCAGGTCATAGTCGAGCCAGATTGTTTCTGTTTAGAGCCGCGCTGACCTTGATGTTTATTATTAACTTTCCCCTTCGGTTTCGATTTGGAATTATTATTCCTTCCTCGATTACCGGATGATTTGAAAGCTTGTAGATGCTCTTCGGTATCTTTTGAATCTTCTGGTGTACATTCATCGGTATCTGTGTCGGAACTTTCGTCCACTTCAAGAGCACGCACTGCGTGTCTCCTAGACTCCCGTATCTTTCCACGATTGCCTTTATATGCCAGTTCGGGAATTAAAGTTTCCTCTGGCATAGCAGGTGGGCGATATCCTAATGACGGCCGGTATGCGGCTTTGAAATTGAGCGCTAAACGCTCAAATTCTCGATACGTCATCGCAGTATGTATAGCGATACCTCGTCTATACGCCGGTAGCATGTTCTTGTGCGCGATAGCAATTCGGCTCCAATCCGATCTATCTCTGCCTATTTTGCGAATAAACGATTGTATAATTTGCAAATAGGCTCGCACAGGCTCGTTAACTCCATGAGTTCTTGTAAGAAGCTCAGTTTCCAACTCCTCTTCCCAGGTTTGTGATCTGAAATACGACCGTAAACCGGACTTAATTTCAGACCAGGTTGAGAATTTGTTATCCTCAAACCACATCCTCGCCACACCAGTTAAGATGTGGGGAAAGACGTCAACCAGGTCCGAATCTCTAATCCTAAGCAGATTCAAAACGGCGTCGGTTCTGGCAATGAAACTCATAACCGTTTCCGTTGAATCGCCCGCAAAGGTTAGATTCGATTTCTGCAGTGACTCGAGAACTCGCCAACGAGGCATGGTGTCTTCCCCTCAGCCGATATCTTTTCCGGGTGTCTTACGAGTGACCTTCGTTGCGTAGGCTCCACGATACATCGCAGCGGTACATAATCCCGAAGCTTTCTCAGAAGCTAGATGGGATTCGATATCTTCGCATGGCCTAGTCAGTGTCAGCAAAGGCTGACACTGATTGGCCGGAGTAGTGTGGCTAGGAGGATTCTGGGACCGGGTGGCGAGGGGTTGGGGGAAGAGGAGGTAGGGGAAATACCCCCACTCCTTAGCGGAGCGGGGAGCGGGGATTGCCACCACTCCAGGGTGGTGGGGGAAGCTTGGTGGTGGGGGGAAATTAATCACGCGACACCCCTGGTGGTGGACGAAAATTAAGCACGTGACTGCCCTGGCGGAGGGGGAAAATCGTGACACCACTGGTGGAGGGGGGAAAATTGAGCACGTGACAGCCTCTCGATCCCCCCCACCCAAACGTCCCAGCCCTTTACGCGAGAGATATACGAGAGAGAGAGAACACATATTTTAAAATTAATTTATTATGAAAGGAATTGAGGGAACGTATAAATAGACGTAGATTTTGGGGAAAAGCCTTGCGGCATAAAAAACCCACTTTATTATTATTATTTAAAATACACATTTTTCACAATCTTAATTTTTTTTTTGTTTTTTCTAACAATCTGCAGCGAGATAGCTGGGCTCTGCGTGTTGTTATTCTCGTTGCTGCTACTGCTAATCGTACCATTTTGATTCGTTCTTCCATCTAGAATCAAAATGGTCCACTTTGTCTCGTCGAAGTAAGGTCTACCTCAGGCTCCATTTGCGCAGCTTGTGTTCCCGTGACGAAACTCTCCGATTGCGTAGCCAATATTTCTTACCTCAGACATAATTGAAATCATGTTGTTACTTTTCTTTTTGGCATAGTAATAGCTCTATTTTTTTTAACAAAGCAAGTATACTTACAAAAATTCAGCACGCGATTTTTAGGGTTCCGCCACCTCTTCATCTCCTTTCTCTCGTTCGTTTTCTTTCTCTTCTTCCTCCTCTTGCTCCTCTTCCTCAATTTCTTCTTCCTCCTCTTGCTCTTCTTCCTCCATTTGTTCTTCCATTTCATTCGTTATCTCCATAAGTTCCTCAACTAAGGCGACAAAATCTGGATCATCCCCAATGTCTTGCACCACCTCCACATTCTCCCACAAATCGTCTTCTTGCTTCATCGGTATATCACACAACATTGTTCTTTACACTACCGTTGCTAGCGTTAAAATGATCTAAAGATTTTTCGTCACTTGTCGCTCAGATGCAAAACGATCTTCCAATGAAATATGAACTGACCGATTACGCACGTATTTTTTAGTCAATCTGATGCCTTTCTTTCCTCTTTATCAATACATATTAGTCTTCTCTTTATCAAAACGTATTAGGTTCCTTTCCGAGAAGTGGAACGCAGTCAAAGAGAATGTCAATAGAGACCTACTAGTATCCTCGTATATTTTTATTTGTACCTCTAAAAGCAAATTGTAATTTGTAAGGTTGAAAAAAAAAGGAAGTATAATTTTTTATTTTGAAGGTTTTATTTATACAATAAATAAATACTGGGAAAAAATGTTGACATCATTTTTGATTGGTTATTCTAAGTAAATAGCGGCAGATGATAGTGCCAGTAGCAGTAGGAGCGGTATCATCTACGAGAAAAAAGTAAGGAAAAATATTTATTATACTACGTATCCAAGCACTCGATGCCAAAAAATTGTTTTTTTTTTCATCGATTCTTACCGATTGTGGGTGGTCTCCGTAGATGAATCGGACAGTAGCTGCAGAACGTCAGCATCCTCGTCGAACCGTATTATGTTTTATGGATATAGTTCTTGTTCCATATCAATACCCTCCCATTCCACTTCACTACTAAAATCTGATAGACGATCATCATTATCGTCATTATCCCCATCGAACTGGATATTTCATGGGGATTGTTGCCGCTGAAGCTTCTTCCTCAACATTCTCACAATTGCGGTCAACACGTTGTTATCCTCGTCTTCAATTTCACCCCAATCTCCTTCCAAATCTACTTCTTCTTCTTCTTCTTCCTCCACTGATTCATCCACATTTAGAATGTTATCAATATTTTGTTCAGTAAATAATCTGTACAATTTAATTACACCCATTTTTTGTATGAACTATCACATTAAACAAACTCGGTAGACTGAGAATGGAAGAGATGTAAGCTCAATACGAAATATATTAACAATACGTATTATTATTTTCTCTATCACTACGTATTAGCTTTCGCCACCTCGCAATAGCTATCAACACTTTATTATCCTCCTCTTCTATCTCACTACTATCTTCCACTACCTCGTCCATACTTTGGATGATCTCAATATTTTAACTAGCATCCTGATACGACGAACGTTAATAATATTGTTTTATCATTTTTCGCGTGATTTCAAGGGTAAGGAGCAGGGAGATGGGGGTTGTGAGTTGAACAATCGTTGGAGTTTTTAATTAAAATTTATATATTTTTAATAATAATAATAATATTTCTCCTAAACTGTAGCAGCAGCAGCATCTGCGATTAAAAAATTGAAAATAATTTATTATTAGTCTTAAATTTTAATTTCATGAAGTATTTAATGTTAGAAGAGTTTAAACTTTTCTTACCGATGCGTGATGGTGGCTGTTAAATGCAATCACGACCCCTATGCTCACGTAGACCGCATATTGCACAGCTTACAATACGTGGTATAGGTTGGTGATCGGTATCACCAGCACCAGCAGTAGCACCACCAGCAGCATCAGGCTGCAGCGGTGCATTTAAAGGTCTACGAAGTGGTTGATGCTGCTGCAGAAGTCTCCATCTATTTGGTACAACTAACTGCGGTGTTGGCTGTTGTA
This sequence comes from Prorops nasuta, assembly GCF_024137725.1. NCBI lineage: Eukaryota > Metazoa > Arthropoda > Insecta > Hymenoptera > Bethylidae > Prorops > Prorops nasuta. The sequence goes on along the minus strand of NW_027116804.1, from coordinate 3,306,677 downwards.
CAATCCTAAATGGCTTTACGATTGCTACAGGCTTTCCTGTTTGTTGATAATCCAATAATGTCATTTTTTTGTCTGGCAAACTGATTTTTTTGTTGTTTGATTCCATATCGTCTACTGTCAGAAACACTACTGAAGTCGAAATTGCTCTCCAATACGAATAATCCTTATCTATCTCTACTCTAGATTGAGTTACATCTCTTAATCAAAACGTATTAGATTTCTTTCCGTTTACTCCTGATGAAATAGGAAGGGGAATATTTACAATAATATTTTTTCAATAATTTTTTATTTAACCTCTACTTTTTCTCTCAGGTTTTTTTTTTTTTTAAACTATTCTATAAAAAATTTAATAGTAAAAGAAATAGAAATGTGGTGGTTCCTCTTCTTCTTCCCTCTTAGTCTGCTTTGACTCAATATCCTCCTCCTCTACTTTTTTCTCCTCTTCCTCTTCTTCCTTCTTCATCTCCTTTGACTCAATATTTTCCCTAGTCTCTTTCTCTTCGTCTTTCTTCACTTTATTTTAAAAATACAAACAGGTAATAATTATGAAAAGGTAAAAAAAGATAAAATAAATACTTACATTCTTCCTCCTCTACTTTTTTCTCCTCTTCCTTCTTCGTCTGCTTTGACTCAATATCTTTTTCCTCCTCTTCCTTCTTCGTCTCCTTTGACTCAATATCTTTTTCCTCAGCCTGTTTCTCTTCGTCTTTCTTCACTTTATTTAAAAAAAACAAACAAACAATAATAATGAAAAAATGTAAAAAATTAATACTTACAGTTTTTATGCAATTAAAGATGCAGTTTCCGTTCATACTCTTCGAAGTAACGATTGAAAAAATCGTTAATTAGATTGACGTATTCCTCTGTCAATTCTCTGGGAAGAGTGGGTGAAAGAGGAACAATATCCTCTTGAATCATGATTAATTTACACTTTTCGAAGCTCATTTTTTTTTGCCTGTGTGCAGCACCGACGACGGTATAAGATTCAATGAAGATTTGAGGACTTGTGTTCTCCTCTTTATTTCTCTAAATAGTTTTTAAAGAATCACATATTTGTTTTTATCCACTTGGCCAAAACTGACACCTCCTCGCAAGGACAGTGGATACGTTCATTGTCCAAGTTCGTCTCTCGAACGTGTAAATTACACGGTGTTTTTTCAAAATCATATGATTTAATTAAATCCTTAAACTTAGGACAACCATACACTTCTAAATTGATATTTTCCACATTCATCCTATTCAATATATTTTTTTCCATATTCCCTCCCTTGTAGGCTACTACGGGATTCTCGCAGGTTAAGCTATCTCCAATAAAATCTTCTACATCCTCCTGCTCGTATTTCTCGAATCCCGTATCACTGTATTTTATACCATGCACCATATTGAGCAAATACCACACAGTTTTTTTGTCTTTCTCACTAAGGTTGTTAATAGTGTCACGCAAACGAAAAGATGCGTAACAAATTTGGTTACTTTTTAAATCAATTATAGCTATATTTTTATATTTAAGTTCTTTTTTATAAACTAAGAAACCTTCTATATCCATTATGTGAGTTATTCTATGCATTGTTGCGCTCCCGCTATTCTCGACGAAGAAAAGAACTGAAATGAAGCATCCGAAGCAATATCTTCGTCGACAGAAAGACTTTATCGTTTCTTTAAAATATAAAGTTACATTTGATAAGGAGTCCATTCTTTCTTAATCACAATGGGAAAAAATCTTAAAAATTATCCCCTCCAAAAAAAAAAAAGCATTGAATTTTAATACGTTTATCATATTTGTTCCCCTGATGGAGGGGGAAAAGAAATTTCTTAAATGCGATAAAAAAAAGATCGTTCAGTATTGCATCGAGCGACTGACGACAATGACACCGACATTCGTTGATTTTCAAGGTTTTGTATTGACCGACAAAAGTTTTATAGTTAAAGAGTTTGCGGTATTGCGTGATAATGAATTGTATCACAATGTATTTTCACCACCATTTCAAGAAGCTTGGTTGAGCGATCTCGAGAGAGAACAGAATGAGTAAATATTTTTTCAAAAACGATAAAAAAAATAATGTTCTGTATATAATTTTTTGATTAAAGTTGGCTTTATTTTAATCGCCATGGATTCAATTGGACCGACGGTCATTCACCTTATTACAAGTATAAAGATGTAATAAGAAAGTATGTAACGTCATACGAGGAGAAGGAGGAGGATTGGATTTCCGTGAGAGGACGGGAGAAATATGATTGGTTGAGAAAAATTTGCAACTTAGAAAATATATACAATGTTAAGGAGTGTGAATGGGGTAAGTTCAGTCTTAGAGGGAGTAAATATTTCGAACCACCGTTACCAATGTGTATGACTCATTTTGGTATATGTTCACTGCAAAATGTCTACTATATGAAATCTGCATATGATGAAAGAAATAAATGAATTCTGTGAAAAAATTGATAACAATGTATATCTAGGAATATCGATTGCATCTCGGACGAAACAATGGGATGTGTATATAACCCCTACTCCCATTTTCTATTCGCTATATATGAGCGTTACCCTTCGCGAGAGACACATTCACAATTATTAATTTATTGTTGCCTACCGTATGACAGAATCTTAAATTTTTTAAAGAAATAAAAATGTCTACTGAATTGCGAAGAAAAATAGAGTAGCAATGCGGTTCCAATGACAGGGAGTGGGGAAAGCTGTTTTGTGGTGTGGAAGGGGGATGAGTAAGGATAAGACTCTCTTAGTATGGTAGTGGTGGGGATGAGGAAGGAAAGGGTCTTATAGTGGGATCGAGTTTGGTTAGGGAGGGTGAGGGTATTTTTCACCCCATGTCACATTTGGAAGGTCTTATAGTGGGACCGAGTTTGGTTAGGTAGGGGGTATTTTTCACCCTATGTCACAGTTGGAAGGTCTTATAGTGGGACCAGGTTTGGTTAGGGAGGGGGTATTTTTCACCCTATGGTACCGTTGGTTAGTTATCCTATGAGGACCTAAGTTATCCTACGGGGCCCTAGTTGAGGGAAGGTTTTTTCACCCTTCGAAGTCGATGGTTAGTTACCTTACGTAGCTTAACTATTTCCGACTCTGCTACACAGATAAACTAGCTTGAGTTAATTGCTAGTTCCAGTAGTCACCGCTAGGTGACTGCCTTCCTTAATCTTCTTTCACGCTAATGGTATATTAATATTACGTAATTACACACACGGGTGAACTAATTCAATTTAAAAAAGATGTTTGACTAAAATTATACATTCGCGGTACCACGGGATACGGCTATAAAAAAGCTAGCCTTCAAAAGGAGGATGTGGATGAAAAAGGAGGAGGAGGAGGAGGATGAGACATGGAGACTGGATGAGTAACTGATAGTAAAACTTTAGTTATTGAATAAAAAACAGTTTTAAGAATTTTTATAGCCTTCCCTGACTTATCTTTTAGCCATTTTTAGCTTTTCAAGTAAGCATATCATACGATCCATCTAAGAAGCAGGCTAGGTATTGGAAAGAGTTGTCAGTGCACTTCATTTTTTTGGAGGGGTAGGTAAAGCAAAAAAAAACATAACTTTTACCTAGACTTTAAGAAACTGTATTGGCACCATTCTAGCGATTGGAGAACTGATTGTAGAGTGTGCAGATATCTTCTAGAACGGATATGCTCGAGCACCGGACGTCTGAGATCGTGCCATGACTTGTTCAAAACAAACGTCTAGACTAATGCTACTTGATTTATGACACCTTTAGAGCCCCGATTTTGTCATATTCTCTCATTTTTTTATATGTTTAGCTAGCGAGAGGAATGTGCTCGTAAATTTTCCCGTTTCACTTTTCACTTAAGAAAAGTCTGCAACACGTTTATGCAATTAAAAGAATTCTGGAGAACCCACTGGTAACGTGTCATAACTTGTTTAACGCAAATTTTCCCTAGTTCACTTTAGAAAAGTCTACAACATGATTATGCAATTAAAAGAATTCAGGAGAAACCGCTTGTAACGTGTTACGACTTGTTTGACGCAAATTTCGTAGGCGGGAAAGAATACCCAATTACCCAAATATTAATTTCCAATAAGAATGCATCTCATCCCTTCCACCATTTTTAAAACCCTTGTTGTTAGCAATCGGGAAATTTCAGTCAGTCAGTTTTCATTAGAAGCTTCAAAGAGGTGAAAGATCCAGTGCAAAGCTATATTCCGAATATTTTCCTTGCTGTACCACAGAAACTCTTTTGGGTGGTAAGAATTATTCTTTTATTATTATTCTCTTTTCTTGCTATTCTATTTCAATGTTTTTTCACAGAAAAATGGATTTAACCAAGATCAATGCACTTGCAAGTATAACTTACGAACCTAAGACTTTCGTAAAGCTGAATACTTTTGAGGAGAATAAGGAGTATCAAATCACTGAATTAGTGAAAATTAAGACCAAATATGGAGAGAAATTAATAGCGAATCTGGCTACAGACGAATGGTTCTTCCTACCCTCAAGGATGATGAAATTACTGGAGTCGCCTGAACTAATCAAAGAACTTCAAAATGCTGCATCAGCGAATACATTAAAAATCTTATATGTTGGAGGACGATACAATAATTTAGAATTTAAAGTTACCCAATGATAATCATAAGATAAATTTTGGAAATGTTTGTAAGGAACGCTTTTAAGGAATGACATCAATAAATGTTTATTATATCTTATTTATTTATTTTTTCTTTATCTCTCAATACATTAGTAAGATACATATAAATCTAGTCAATTAACTTACATTTCTAACAATACTAGTAAGCGGATTATATTCAACGATTTTATAATGTATAATTAAAGAAAACGCAGTAGTATTACTTGAAATATTTCTAGTACAATCAATCTCAATTTTAACGTCAACAGTGCCTGACTTTATAGATTCATTTTGATGCGAACAATCGATGGCGTAGAGAGGACCGTATTCCACAAAGTTTTTGTAATTAAGCATTGGTTTCGACTGTTTTTCTCCTGCATAATATGAATGGATAAATTTAACACACATATCATATAGTACAGAATAACGGGTTTTTCGCTATCACTATCAATTCGGTCATATGGATAAAATTCTGAGTTCAGATAGACTTTAACATCACGAACAGAACTGTCATTGAATCTAAGCACCTCCATATGCTGCGTACTCTTCTTATTTTGTCTAAATGCTAGTATAACATATCGAGGTTTCTCCAATTGAGTTGCAGCTTTTATGGCCCATGTATGCCTCTGTGTTTCAGGTAGAAGGGGATATTTGTAGAGTTCCCAGGAACGAAAAGCCATGGTTAGACTTTTGTTTTGCTCAATCAAACGTAGAAATTTAAGTTTTGTATAATCATTCAGTGATACATGAGGAATCCTCCACTGCACTTTTTGCAAATCAATTTTGGAGTTGATGATTTTTCTCGAAGAATGTAGTGAATTTATATCATCACGTGCTCGAATAAGAACGAGTTCATGACGTGCATTTATTATAACTCTTCTGTAGTCTTCACAAAAACCCAACGGCATTTGCAATGGTACACAAAAGTTGAAATGATTCGTAGACCTGTGATCTGTTAGAAACCATCCTGAATGACGTAGACTTGCACTTTCCTCAGCAGTTAAGGAGATGAGATTCTTCATGGAGCTAGTAATACCCACATTCTTGCAGCGATCAATCTCAATACCATTCAATTCATAACGAATTTCATCAAACAAGAATGCCATGGAATTACAGTCAAGTCCTACGACATCTTGGGTTGCTTCATCCGGAGCACGGGTTCCAACGATTATCTTTCCCTCAATGTAGAGATAACTTTCACAGTGTAGAAGAATTAAATCTTGCTGTTGTATAGGAATTCGAATTTCATCACTATTTCCCAATGAGGCATTTGCATAAGGATTGTATGCATGCATTTCCATTTTAGTTATGCGATTGTCGAACACCGGTTGAGCGGTTACATCTAATGGATCCATTATTTCTAACGTTGAAACCCAGTGATTGTAGAAAGGTGATATTTCTTCTTGTTAATGATGCTCCAACGTTACCTTCGCTCAATGTATTTTGTCCTCCAGCGTTACCTTCACTCAATGTATTCTGTCCTGCTGCAGCATTTGGACTGATAGGCTCATCGAGTATCGGTGATTTATAAGTATTCTTGTAATTCAACATTTTCTAATATGTAAACGAATTGTGATTTCTTCACCTCCGAAATTTACTATACGATCTTCCTGATCGAGAATACGCAAGGTGAGACGGTCAATTACTTTCGCAATGACTGGCAAGTAAATGACGTTTTTCGGTGTTTCTGCGATTTTATAACCTCGCGGAACACTCGGAAAAAATTCATGTATAACATGTCGAGGTCTAACGTTTGTGTACGCACCCGCTGTAATGTTGCATTCAATTGGTAGAATATTTAGTCTTATAATGTTTACGGGCTCGTCTGATTCAGCTAGTGTGTTGCGACATGAATTCCTGCTATTGTGGGGAAGGCACAATTTTAACAAGAATCAGTGCAAAGGCACACAGACTTTACTTATAAAGAGCGCCAGGCTCATAAACCTTATATGAGCCAGTCTGAGGCTTGCCGGCTTGAGACTTTTCAAGGACGTGGTATGCTGTGAAACTAAAGTGGATTCTCTAGAAAAATTACTAGTACACAATAATAAAAATTAAAATAAAAATTATATTCGATAACTGCTCTGTCTATCAATTTACAAGTATAAAAATTAGCATAATTATGCAGTTATACATGGGATTTCTCCCCAAAGCTACCGTTAAATTCTAAAGACTAGAGCAATGAAATTATAAATATTCACAAAAGAAAAGTACTTATATAAATAAGAAATAACAGAGTGACTATTAGTTAATACTGAGGAGTTGGATCAATCGTATGACCCTCAGTCCAGGCATGAACAAGTACGAATGGACAAAAGACCCTTTCCAAGTTTATCCAACGCTAGCCCTCCAAGAACCTAATTACTTGCTGCACTATTCCTGTAGGAAATATAAGGCACAAGCAAAGAGGTAATACCAGGTCAAGAAAGGCGTAGCCAAGTCCATCAATATCTAAATCACTACCAGAAAAGTTGAGTGGCTAGGGTTGTCCAACGGAGTCTCTAAATCTCCTGTTTTAATGTGCTTATGCACCAAATTCAATAACCTTATGTTAACCATACTATAATTCAACACCTAGCCAGAATATACTTGATTAAAAATAAAACTATGTACAAGTATATAAGTAAAGAGACAAAAAAAATAAAAGTATATATATATATGGCATTAAAGCCTAAATCCTGTCATCGTACAGGCTATGGAATTTACAATCCAACTCATCTCAATGATAGTTCATTTTCCTTACTGGAAATACTAGACTACATGAGTGAAAAATGGAAAAGCTCTGTATCTGTCTCCTGTAATTGGAGTTGGATTCAATAACACTTCATACGTAGACCTGCTACACCCCATCAAGCCTAGGGCCACCAAGTTAGTCACAAAGGAGTATTAATAATTAAACGTTGAGTACTACTATCGGTCCTCAACGCTTACCTTCATGCAATAAACAGTGTAACAAAATTCAAGCCTGGCATACACAGCAGAGTCAATTGATAGGTTAGGATTAATGGATGGAGTTGAAGTCCCAAAGAACCTCCTGACCAGTGTTGGGTTGAAAATTCCGCTACGCTCACGATCCATGACTGTACGATCGTAGCGACATCTGTTAGATAGTTGAATTACCCCACGAGATTTAAAAAATGATGAAAAAGTTTTTGATAAATTGTAATTTCTTTATTATTATATGAAATAAATATAGACTGTTAAATACATGACAAATATATTTGTTATTTTTGTATATATACCCTTTCTTATTTTACGGATTATATTAATTATTAATTCCTTTTTGAATATAATAAATATTTTTTTAGTATTCACTTTAGGTAAGTAACTAATTGTTATTCCCACAAATTATATTTTGTTAAACATTGAAAGAAATATTGTTGTTTAATATTAATATTTCAAAATGTTAAATGTTTGATTATTCAGTTATGTAATCTTAAGATTAGTTAAAAACTTAATACAAAAATATCTGATTATGCGATAGCCAGAGGGTAGGTAAGTCGCCCAAACCAGCGTTACATCGTTAGAAAGAGAAGAAAAATATGGGTGGTATTTCTATCTCTCTTTAGCAGCGCATGCGGAATGCGCCGCGAATGGTCGCGAACCCTGTGAAACTGTGTGAAACCAGTGAAACTCGTGAAACTGTGTGGAGCTAGGAACTCTGACCAGGAGTACGAAAGAGCTGAAAGAGGATATTTAAAATCTTTGGAACTTATTGGAAAATGACGAAAATGTGTGTAATTTGTAAAAAGCTTTCAATTCCTGGAGATAACACTCGTAGTTTTCACAAGTAAGTTATGCATAAATTAAATGTATATATGAATCTAAGAGCGTAAAATTTAAAATAAACATATATGTATGACGATATGTATAAAATGGTTAGGAAATATTTGATGATTTTTAATAACTTTGTTAGTTAATCAGTATTTTAAATTTAGATTCCCCGATAACGAAGTATATAAACAAATGTGGTTGAATAGTCTGAATTTGGAAAACGTGAAGGATTTTACAAGAATTTGCAGTGATCATTTTGAAGCTAATGATTATCATCAAACAAATGGTTATACAAGTGTTAGAAGATTACTGCCTAATGCAGTACCAAAACTTTACATTAATCAGGAACACTGTATTGAGGGTACATAATATTGTTGAATTCTACTGGAAAAATATTATACTTCAGTCAGTTGAAACTGGTTGAAACATACGAAGAAATTAAACTATTTTTACGTGTTTGGATACTTCTGTGTAAAAAGTGGATAAATTTAATGGTAATAAATGTTTTTTAGGCAATTCAATTTTACCTGGAGCATCAGTTAATATAATAGCAAATGAATGTGTAAGCTGCTGCAAATTTTCGAAAGAAGATAAAGTAAATCTTAACATAGAAGGAAATATAACTAATGAAAATTTAAAAATATGCATGGATGAATGTCTCTCAGGACAACTTGCTGCTGCGAACAAAAAATTGAAAAGGTATGTTTGGTATTTATGATATTCATATATTTTATAATTTAAAGCAAAGGCAATATAATATTTTTTTATAGAAAGAAGATACATAATGAAACTCATAACGAGAATTCAAAGAAAAGAAAAATACGTTTCATGGATGGATTTGAAACCAAATATGTTTCTAGGACTGATTTTGTTAGTGAAAATGCGTGGCAGAATTTTCTTAGATTTTATCATATTCAAATAGCTAAAAGTGCAGCTTACCGCAACAGTATTCACAGAAGAAATAAAAATATTCACAATTTCAAGGATCTCATCCAAAATTTATACGAACAATCTGATTCAGCAGTGGTAAAATATTTGGAGGTCAATTAAAACATTTAATTTAATATTACATATATTTAATATGAAAATATACATAGCATTATGTAATCGAATTAACTGTACATTCAATAATGATTAATTGATTAAGTAATGAATTATATAATATAATTATAATTCGTTCTAACTCTTTTGTTCATTTTTTACCAAAATTTTGATAGGTTTCTTTTGTTATTTATGTTGCTAGGGTTTACCGGAGCACGTTGTACAATTAATAATCCGAATGAAAGAAAGAAAGACCACTAGTGTATTTCCACCTCAATTAAAAAATTTCGCTAGGTCGCTACATTTTCATTCTCCAGCTGCATATGAGATGGTAAGAAAAAGTTTCTTGAAATGTTTACCATGCGTGGAAACACTTAATAGATGGTACTGTTCAAAAAATTTCCAACCTGGAATATGCTCTGAAGTTATTTATCAGGTTTCACAAATTGTTACAAAAGCAATTGAAGGAAACAAAACGCTTATTTTTAATATAACATTTGATGAAATCAGTATTAAACAGTGGGCTTTTTATTGTAAACATTCACACGAGTGGAATGGATTAGTTGATTTCGGTGGTCAACTAGAATCTTGTGCTGAAGGACAAGAAAAAGCCAGTAAAGCTCTGGTTTTTATGCTAGTCAATATTAACGGAGAATTCAAAGTACCTGTTGCTTACTACTTCACAAATTCATTGAATGGTAATGATAAGTCAATCCTATTAAAAGATTTATTGGTTAAGCTGCACGAACATAACGTTAATGTTGTTAGTGTTACATTCGACGGTGATGATTCAAATATAAAAGCTTGTAAGTTCTTAGGTGGTAATTTTGATTACAATGATCAAACTCATTTTAAGCCTTATTTTGATCACCCAGCAACTTCAAAGCCTGTTTATGTATTTTATGATCCCTGTCACATGTTAAAACTAGTGAGAAATTATTTTGCATTGAAAGGTCCTATAATTTATGATCGAAAACATTATATAAATTGGGATTTTATAAAAAGAATTAATGATAAGCAGTACAAAGAAGGACTACACTGTGCTTGTAAAATAAAGAATAGGCATGTCTACTTTTTCAATGAAAAGATGAAAGTATTTTTGGCTGCACAAGTACTTAGTTCAAGTACGTCAGCCGCATTACATTTTTTGGAACATGATTTAGAAGATGAACAATTCAAAGGTGCTTCGGCTACGGCAAAATTTTGTCAAATGTTCAATGACATTTTTGACCTTTTAAATATTAAAAATAAATTTTGCAAAATACCACAAAGAAAAGCAATTACCAAAGACTCTTTATCCGCTTTAAAAGAAAAAGTAGATAAATCCATCAATTACATTAAAAAATTAGAAGTGAATGTTACTTTTGCACAAAAACAAAGAAATAATGAGGCAAATAATGAAAATTTGATAAGTAATAAAAAAGAAACGAATAAACATACGATTGTGCAAAAATCTGTTCTTACATACAGTAAAGTAAGAACAGGATTTATGGGATTCATAATTTGTTTGCAGAATCTTTATTCTTTATGTGAAACGGTCTTTAATGAAAATATATGCGAATACTTTTATCGTATAAATTGTCGCAAGACCACGTCGAAATGTTTTTTGCATTAATTAGGCGTATGAATGGATTTAATAATAATCCAACTACTATGCAATTTACGTCAGCCTATAAAAAATTATTATTAAATAATATAAATGTCGCAGTATCTACTTCTGCGAATTGTAAACCTCAAGATAATACGTACTTAATGAATAATATCGATGTGTTCAACATTAAAAACATAAATAATATTCAGACAAACAATGTTTTGATAAAAGAAAATTTACTCAAACGTAATAATAATTTGTGTGTTAATTTACCTAGTTTTAATTACAACTTACTTGAGCATGATTATACAACGAGAGATGGCTGGTTGCAATCAGAATATTTGCACAATATAATTGAATATATTGCTGGGAAAATTATATATTCATTAAAGGAAAAGATACATTGCCAAGAATGTTTAGACATCTTACATGGAAATATTCCAAGTTTGTCAAAACCAACAGTCCTAATGAATAAAAATAGTCTAAACTTTGCTTCTGACGATGTTATTTATATATGTCATTGTACAGAAAAGATACTACGACAAAACAAAGATAAACTACTTTCTAAAAATATATATTTTCGTGTACTTTCTGAAACTTTAAAAATCATACCTCCATTTATTTTAAATTGTAACAATCACATTTTCGATCAAGAGCCTCTTCATGATCATCGATATCAAATAATCTATCTTATTATTCAAACTTACTTAGATATACGCTTGAAGCATGAATGTGATAAATTAGGTGATATTAAATTTCGTACACGAATGCGTAATAATAAGCTAACTATATTTAAAGGAGAATAAAAAATTTAAATACACTTTTGTAATTAACTACAACAAATTATATTTTATACGTTGTTTATGTGATACACTTTGACATTTATAATACGATATATTTTATATAATGTTACATCATAAATTTATTACTTATATATCTTAAAATAAATATTTAATCAAAAAAAAAATAATTAGTTTTAATACTAACCTAAAAACATATTTAACAAACTTTTACTATTAAAAATACATGTAGTATGTACGTTTATACACATGTGACCAAAAAATTGCACTTTTTTATATTTTATCTATATAACTGTGAATTTGAATAATAAAAATATGAATTTACTGAATTTTAATAAAATACTTCTGTATCATTTAAATAGAATATATCTATGGAATTACGTTAAGAAATATATCTTTTACTTTTACTTATTAAGGATGAATCATATAATTTATAGATAAGTTGCATTTTGTATAAATTAGATTATTAGAAAAACATTTAGATTTTCTTTTAAATACGTGATTGACTCGATTAAGTGGATGCAGCGCTTGTGCGTATTTGAGGTTAGCAATTCTTACCGCCCCCCCTTCTGTACAGCTTTATCATTGGTTTAACGAATAGCCAATAAATGTGATGTTAAAGAGAGGGGCAGATAGCCCTTCAATCTACTCTCTCTTTCTAACGACGTATCGGCACCACTTATGGGAAACTGCTTCTCTAGCACCCCTTTGGCGATAGCAGAATGACGGAGACATCTGTTGGACATTACTGGAAATGTTTTGTTTATCATCCCATAAATTTTTAAACGAATGAAGCGTATAAAATTATTGTTTATTTGTAGGTTATTATTTTAACGTGCCCCTATTATCTTCTGAATTAAATAAATTAATTACGTTTTAAATATAAAATATAATTTGTAATAGTTCCCACTTAATGTAAGTAAATAATTTTTATTCTTGCAAATTTACATTTGTTAATAAATGAAATAATAGAGCTATTTGATTATAATATCTCCAAAAGAGTGAGATGTTTGGTTATTAAGATATATAATATTCCCCTAAAATAATTAATTAATATAAAATATATTAATGTGTTGATATTTGTTTCACTATAATTTGGTGGATTTCAGGCAGGTTTTAAATAAATTAATCTTTCAGTTTAAAATTCGATTCATTTATTCAACAAATTAAACATTTTAAGTTACATTCCTATTTTTACTTAAATATTAAAACTACTAAAAAATTTTTTTTTCAACACAAATGTACACATATATATTTATTACTTTTTAGCGTAAGCAGTGGTAAATGAATATAAAGAAAAATGAATGTTGACGAAAGAGCATGCAATTACCGTCAACAAAACTATAGGAACGAATGGGAAAATATTCCTGAATGTCGAAATTGGCTTCGACAAGTTCCCAATATAACTAATCTCGCCCGATGTAATTTATGTAATCGTAATTTCGGTGCACGACTGCAGACAATAAAAGACCATTTGCGTAGTGCTCGAAATCGTAGTGAAGTCGGAAGGATGAGAATGCTAGAAATAGAAAAAAATGAAATCGTTATAGGTGCAGGGAATTATGAAGAGACGCTAAGAACAAAAATTGATAAAGCCAAATTGAAAATTTGTGCGATTTTTGCTGAACACAAACTGGCATATTTATTAGCGGATCATTTAATTCCTGTGCTAAAAGAAATTAGCGACGATAATGATTGCAGAGAAATATGGCAACAAATGCATATGGATCGAAAAGGTGTACAAAACATAATTAAGAACTGCTTAGCTACTGGATATAAGACAGAGTTATGCCAAATTTTAAGAAAATCGAAGTTTTCTGTCTTATTTGACGAAACGACAGATATTTCTCAAGTGCAAATAGCATGTATAGTAGTTCAATATCTTGATTTTGAATTGAAGAAAGTTATATGTACCTTGTGGGAAATTGTACCAGTGCTAAAGGAATTTGACAATAATCATGAAGCTGGTGCGGGTTATCTTTACGATCTCATCACTATATCTTTTATGCAATCAAATATCCCGTTAGAAAATATTGTTGCGTTTTGTTCAGATGGCTGCAATAGCATGATGGGAATATTCAATTCAGTTGCACAGAGATTCCGAAGAGATAATCCAGGCATTATAATTGTTAAATGTCCAAGTCATTCAATCCATTTGTGTGCTGAAAATGCAATAAAAAAATTACCAGGTGATATCACACAATTTTGTACAGGTTTATACGGCTTCTTTTGTCGGTCACCAAAAAGGCAACATACCTTAACAGAATTTCAAGTATTTTTAGATGTGGAAATTCATAAAATCCTCCGACCAAGCAGTACAAGATGGTTGTCCATGGAGGCAAGTATTGCAAGGATTTTAGAACAATGGAATGTACTTGAAATGTTCTTTACTGATGCATATTATAACGAGAATATTTCAAATGCTGAATTGTATTTAAATTTTTTTAAATCTGAAAGCCAAAAATGCTATTTATTATTTTTAAACTATATTTTGCCTAAAGTTAATAAGGTCAACAAATTCTTTCAAAGGAAAGATATAATTGCGCATAAAATAAAGTCGGTTCTTACTTTACTATACAAAGAGATAGCAAGTTTGTTTTTAAAACGCAACTACGTTGTAAACAATAATCCGGCTGATATTGATCCGTTAAATGACGAAGAATTTGTTGGATTTGAAAGGTTAAATTTGGGTAGCGAAGCTAACGATTTCATTAATCTTCCCGAGACTCCAAGTCTTAGCAATGATATTAAGACAGACAATAAAATATCTTGTCTTCGATATTTGAAAGAATTGTGTAGTCAAATGAAACGGAGGTTTAATAACTTTCATAATAATTATTATGATGCTCTTCATTGCATATCACCTGAAAATGCATTATCTCCTGACTTCCGAGATAATAATAATAATATTATGAAAACTGTGATAGAAAATCATAGTAATATTATAAAAGATAGCAATGAAAAGCATACCATTATAAATGAATGGAACGATATAGTATTATATGAATTGCCTTATCCTATTACAGATCGTAAAATAGAAATAAGTTCTTTTTGGTTTTCACTATACTTTTTTGAAGACGGTGCTGGGGAATACCCTTTCCGTAAATTAGCCAAATTTGTTTTACACCTATTAATTATACCACACAGTAATGTAGAGCCCGAAAGAGTGTGGAGTAAAGAGAACGTAACCAAAACACCATTAAGAAATAAGCTACATGTTGCTACTGTAAACTCTTTACTTTCAGCTAGCCAATGCATAAAGTTAAAGGGTGGAAATTGTAAAGAATTTGAACCTACTCCATTAATGCTAAGCCTAATGAAAACTGTAAATCATATAGATAGTAATGAAAACCGTGATGAGTTGTAATAATTACCATAACTCATTTAGACTTTCTACAAATGTACAGTAAATTAGTTAAATATATAAATTCTATGCCAATCACTAATGTTTCAATAAAAGTATTTATTTAAACTTTAATAATGGTATTTCTTTCAATATTCAGTTTTCTTGATCTGCAAACCTAAATTGATCCGCCTTGCCCGCCCCCCTTCCCCTTTACCTTCTGTTAAGGCATATATAATCAATAATAATTTATTATTTTTTAAATAAAATTTATTAATATAATTTAAAAGAATAGAAGAGGGTATAATATAAAAAAAACCTAAAAATTCGTAATGACTATAAATATACAGGGTGAGGCACTTAAGCCGCCCCAGAATACGAATGCCGAAAGAGGTGTATCTCTTTAACTATAACAGATATTCAATTTTTCCATAGGACATTTTCGAAGCCTCTTGTTATTTGATTTCAGAAAGGTTCTATGCAAAAATTGAATATCTTTTATAGGTGAAGAGATTCGCGCCTTTCTGCATCCATATTCTGGGGCGGCTTAAGTGCCTCACCCTGTATATCTAATTATTTAGTATACAATAATGAAAATCCAAGTACTTAATTTGTTTTAAATCTCACGGAGTAATCTAGATATCTAACAGATGTCGCTATGATCGTATAGTCATGGATCGTGAGCGTAGCGGAATTTTCAACCCAACACTGCTCCTGACAGTACCCAATTTTCCGTCTACCCTCCTTCCTTCCTTCTTAGTATATCAAATCCTGGTCCGTGGTCCACTTACATGGGTATCCGAACCTCATTAAAGCTTTCCTTGGATTTTCCACAAAAATACGTCCTGCCTTGATGACTAGTAAAAGTGGTGTGTCTGCGCCTTGGTTTTCGGTCGACCAGGCGATCACGGCAGCTGTGCGCGAGGCACAGCGCCGCCACCCGGGATCGAGCGAAACCTTGTTTGTGCGCGGTGTTTAAAAATCAAAAGTAATTCATGTAGCAAGGCAAAAGAATTTGCCTTGTTACAGTGTTCGGTGGAATAACACGATCTGATGAAAAACCCAATAAAGTGCCTATATTGTTAGGTTGTGTAAAATCAATCTGATATTTACACTTTATTTCACTTTTTAATGTATTATTATTAGCACGTAGAACAATTACTTCTTCTTCATCACCTTCGAAAATCTGAGCACGTAAAAAGTCATTTATAGCATTGAGCTCATAACAACCTGTAGGTATAGTTAGCTCCTGATCATCAACGTAAAATATATTCTTTGTCTCATCAACATTAGAGATTGAATTGAAGCTCTGAAAGTCTACGAGACCGAGTTCATAATGTCCATCTCGAAGATCGATCGGGGTGAAAAAATCTGACCCCAATACCCAGTCACGGCCAGAGAGTGTAACTGTTAAAGACATTGTTCACGTAGAAACTTGACACACAACTGATCGCATATGCTTGAATCATACGATTGATATTGGTCGTGGTTGTAGTAGATTATAGCAGAAGGTCCAAAATATTCCACAAGTTCAATTGGTGGTTTTAAATTTCCGAAGGAATCGAAATACTTAACGTGCTTATTACGTTTAACGTAAGCGACCCAATGTGTTCCAGGACCTTGTTCGTCATCAAGATTCACAATTGAGCACTCATTGCGTTGCGCATTTTGAGGTAGAGATGTGCGCATAAAGACTCCCCGAAAATGCGGTATTTTACGGCAGACGTTTGATAATTGTATATTACTAGTAGGTCCAGATTTAGGAAGTCCATTTATTTTCTGTTCCTTTTCCTTTTCACTCCCTCTCCTATTCGACTGTATGGTGCGAGGTATAAACCTTGTCCCCGTCTCGCTTCCATTAAGCGATTGTGTCGATGCATTTCTTCCAATTGTTTTTTGGCTGCTTTGGTGTCGTTTACAGCCTTTGCTATACCTGCTGTACCGCCAGCTAATGCGCCCACCGCACTCAGCAGCGGAAGCAATGGTAATAAACCCCCCCGTTTTGTTTTAGTAAGTGACTTTTTCCTCAATAAACCACCTCGTTTTTTCGGTACACGAATTTTTCTTTTCTTCGTACTTTTTCTAGACACTCGCAGTCCTAAGCCGAGTTTCCGTTTTGCATTCATTGATGACCAGACAGCAGTCGCTGTCGCTCGTTCACCTACGGATGAGTCACTAGCTATGATACGTTGTCGTGCACGGCGTGCAAGTACTTTATCAGCATGATGACGCGAGGGCAGGTCCTTATATACTGAATATGCGATATCATGCTCACGGCAAGCATCATCCAGAGGGTTTATTCCTCGATCACCACGTGCTAACCGTTCATGAAGGCGAGTACCTGGACCGCAATAATTGTAGCCAGGTACATGCAGCTCGAAGGGTAGTTTATTTAGCAGCTTATTGAAAAAAGATCCACAACCATATCTCATCATGTCATGCTTTCCTAACGGGTTCGTTGGCATATCCAGCAATTTTTTATTGAAGGCGGTATTCCATCAAAATGATCTTGATTAGGTAAATTATAATGTTCCGTACAGGCACGATATTGTTGCACTTCAGGATCTGCACGAATGTGCTCAGGTAATTTACACCAAACAAGTCGAATACTGTTTGGAAAGCGCTTCAATAGTAAAATTTTTGGAATGTATTCAAGCTGCTCAATAGTTAAATCCTCCAAACGCAGCACATCTAACATTAACAACGACATAATGAGAATTGATGAGATAATCTGCTTCAAGCCTATAAATAGCTTGCATGATCATAGAGTTTTACAGTTATGGATTTCGTAAAGCAACCACTGCACATTCGTGTCTCCAATGCCGATCGCTTAATTGTCGGTGGGGGTTGTGGAGGAAGGAGTAAACGTCATGGATCCTTACTTCCATCTACAATTCGTAGTATAATTTGCGGACCCTCGAATTGCGGTAAAACAAACGTACTGCTTAGTCTCGTAGAAAGTCCTAACGGTGTGAGATTTGAAAATATTTATGTATACTCAAAGTCGCTTCAACAACCCAAGTATCGATACCTTGAACGGTTATTAAAAGGACTAAAAGGTATTGGATATTTTAAATTTTCAAACAATAGCGACGTTGTAAAGGTAACTGAGGCGTTACCCAATTCTATTTTCATATTTGATGATGTTGCTAACGATAAGCAGGATAATATCCAGGGTTGGGTTTACTACTTACTTTTCAAGTTTGATACGTATGAAAGTACGTAAGATGGTAGTATCCCATATGGCCGAACAGTACTATGTCCCGCCGTTAGAGAATCACCCGTACATACTTTTTGAGCAGCCTGTATCATATACTTATTCTCCGGCTAACTGTCAAGTTACCTACAGAAATGTTGTTCTGTCGGTAACAATCTTACGACAGATTGTCTGATCTAACTATAGCACTTTTTCGGCTATAATACCTGTCGGCCATAATACTGTTCGGCCATATGGGATACTACCCGTAAGATATATTTTGTTTTTGATTGACTCTACCTAACCTAAAATGAAATAAACTGATTATTCAAACGGAGTCATTGCTTTCATTTAGCCAAATATAAAAATAATAGAGTCAGTGAATACAAAAAGAAGAAAAACAGAAAATGTAAGTATTTTATATATATATATATATATATATATATATATATTTACAAGAACCGCTAGACTAATTATCGACTTTCTACGGAATCTGCTCTCGTCAATTTCTATGGAATTTCGGTAGACGAAGATTCCCTAGAACCCCAGAAACCAGAATTCCCCAGAAAGGAACGCGGACTTAGAAGCTCCCGGACTGGGCAATTTTCCCTGGAGTATTCCCCAGTAAAATCCCCAGCCACTGGAGGAAGCGAAGTAGGAGAAGTGGTTTTTAGGGAAGGGGAAGTCCCCTTACCCCTCGGCCTCCTTCTCCCAGAGCTATAGTGGCTCCGAGCCACCCCAACCCCTAGGGTGAATGCTACCCCTCCCGCAACTGACTCTTTCGAGAGCCCTGGACTTGAGGGTCGGAACACTGGGTCCGAGGTAGTCCTCGGAGGCAGTGTGGGGGGGAAGGAGAGGGTTAACTTCTCCCGGGCAGTCCCCGGAGAAATCTCCCTGAGGAGGGAGGATATTGCCGCAGAGGGGTAGTCCCCTCTTGGTAGGCAGTGGGTGTTTGGGTGATACTTACCAAAGTAGTCGACCCGTAGAGTTCGCCGGTGGAGGCGTTCGTTTAGTTGGCCTGGTGAGGCGTCAAAAAATGCCGTGAAGGCGACAAACTGCTGCTGTTGCGGCTGCTACGCTGCTGATTGCGGCAAGTT
This sequence comes from Prorops nasuta, assembly GCF_024137725.1. NCBI lineage: Eukaryota > Metazoa > Arthropoda > Insecta > Hymenoptera > Bethylidae > Prorops > Prorops nasuta. The sequence goes on along the minus strand of NW_027116804.1, from coordinate 3,287,235 downwards.
TGGGGTGCGATGGGTCCTTATCAAGGACCCATCTATATAATTCCGCGGCACGAAACTTGCCAGCGAGAGAGCTGCTCGAGGCGTTTGCCACCTAGTGGTCAGGCGCGCAAGCTGTGCCGCGGCCGCGACGCGCCTGGGCCTGTAGACGCGCAAGCGCGCCGCGGTGCGAGATAGAGAGAGACAGGTGGAGCAGCTACACGCTGTTGGTCTAGCCGTCAGTAGAGTAGCTAGGATGGTTCTGGGACCGCGTGGCGAGGGGGTCGGGGTCCCGCGGGGGCAAGGGAAGTAGGGGAATTGCCCCCTCTCCTCGTGCGCGGTTGTGCGCATGCGCATCGTCCTCCCCCGACGTTAAACTCGTAGGGTACACACGTGACCTCCCCCCCCCTCTAATGTTAAGCAGTGGACGCCTGAGAGAGAGAGAGAGAGAGAGAGAGAGAGAGATTCCAGCAGAATAAACTCGTAGGGTACACACGTGGTCCCCCTTACGTTTATCCGTACAAGAGAGAGAGCCCCCCATCCCCCTTACGTTAAGCCATACAAGAGAGAGAGAGAGTAGTGCGATGATGCGACCTCCCCCCTCTTACGTTAAGCAGTGTACGTCTAAGAGAGAGAGAGAGAGAGAGAGAGATTCCATCTTTGTTCCTCTGTAGCTGATTCTTTGCAATATTTCTAGTACGGGATACAGTGGATTGGTGGAGAGGTAATGTAATAGAAAAAAAAACATAAATTTAAGGGAAAAAGCCTTTCGGCATAAAAAACCCTCTTTATTGAAATACATATGAAATATATATATATAGGTACCGCAATAAAAACAGCAACAGCATCTATAATTAAAAAGAAAAATTATTTATATTTATTATTAATATTTATTATTATTATTTTTTTGTATTAACTCTTACCGATTTGGTGGGGACTGCCTGTCACACACACACAACCTAGCAGCTCACATAGGCTACATATTAGGTAAACGTAATATTAATTACAGCCTACGCGAGACTGCAGGTTGCTCCGCTGCAGACTGCTCCGCTGCAGGTTGCTCCGCTGCAGACTGCTCCGCTGCAGGCTGCTCCGCTGCATGCAGCATCCGCAGGGCTATGGGCAGCGAATGTGGCCGCCGCAGTGGCTGCTGCTGTTCGGGTATCGTGCGATACCCTCTTCGCACTGACTGCTGCTGCTGCCTCACAATTGGCCTCACTATTGCCACTGGTTTGGAGGAATGTTTTAGATCCTCCAGCGTCACTTTCTTGTCCGGTAAACTAACTTTCCTTGTGGAACTCATGATGGTTCACTGAAGACTGATTTGAAGAATGCTCTCCTCTACGTGTTCAAATTTTCTCTCTCTCTCTCTCTCTCTCTCTCTCTATACTCCAGATGAAGTTTATACATCTTTAACAATACATATTAGCCTTCTCTCCACTTCAGATCAAGTTTACATATTAGCCTTCTCTCCACTTCAGATCAAGTTTACATCTCATTGTCAATGCGGAGAGAAGTTTATATTCAATTATCAATACGTATTAGGTTTCGCGATCGACTTCTTTTAAGGCGAATAGTCCATCGTCGTAGATACTTATCATCCGCTCTGTAATAAGAGCGGAGCCTACGTGACCTTACGTAAAGAGAAGTGGTTGGGACGTATTTGAAACACTTGAAAAGATTTAGGAGCAGTGTTCAAGGGTTCTATTGGTGTGAAAATGGCTCTCAAGGCAATATAACTGGAAAATGGTTGCTGGCTTGCGAGTACCGTTATTTTTTTAAAAAAAAAAAACCTTATGGATAAAGAATTTTTAAAATGTAAATATTTTTCTTAATAAAAATTTTATAGGTATTTGAGCGATATAATTCCCATTTTGTTATTATTCAATAAAAAGGGAAATTGTTATGGATTGATGGAGAGGTAATTAAATAAAAAAAAAAAAAAAATTGAAGGGAAAAAGCCTTTCGGCATAAAAAACCCTCTTTATTGAAATACATTATTGACTGATGATATATATGTATTTGCTTGCTTCCACCGTGACGAAGTAAGTTGTACCTCAGGCTCGTAACTTGTGTTCCCCCGTGACGAAAGTCTCAGATTGCGCAGCCTCCAAAATTTCTCTCTTCAAAAACATATTTGAATTAATGTTGTTCTTCGTTTTCCTCCTCCTCATCTTCCTCCTCCTGCTCTTGCTCCGCTTGCTCTAGCCCTTCTTGTATTCGATTTCTGAGCTCCACTAGTTTTTCAACAATTACTATCAAATCTTCTTCCTCTTGCACTGCTTCCTCCATTTCACCCATTATCTCCACAAGTTCTTCAACCAAGGCGCTAAATTCAGGAATATCCTCCGGATTCCTCAACAAATCTTCGTCCTCTTCCTCTATTTGTTCCTCTATTTCACTTATTATCCCCACAAGCACTTCAATCAAGGCATCAAAATCAGGATTATCCTTAAAAATGTCTCGTTTTTTAGATGTAGCACGGAACATTGTCACTGTCGTTGCTAGCGTTAAAATGATCTCAAGATTTTTCGTCACTAGTCGCTCAGATGCAAAACGATCTCCCAATGAAATATGAACTGACCGATTACGCACGTACATTTTAGTTAGTCAGATACCTTTCTTTATCAATATATATTAGTTAACTCTTTATCAAAACATATTAGCCTCCTATCCGAGAAGCGGAACGCAGTCAAAGAGAATTTCAATAGAGACCTGATACGACGAACGTTAATAATAATAATAATAATAGAAGGAGAAGGAGAAATAGAATTTTGAGGTTGTGAAATGAACGATATTTTTTTGTTTTTTTAATTAAAATTTATAAATATATTTTTAATAACATACATAAAAAAAAAGTTATAATTGAATTTAATAATAAAATATTATAAAAATGAAGTGGTAGTGAGAGTAGCAGTAGTAGGAGCGGTATCATCTACGAGAAAAAAAAATTAGGAAAAATTATACTACTTATCCAAGCACTTGATAGTTTTTTTTTTTCATCGATTCTTACCGATTGTTGGAGGTTTCCGTAAATGAATTCGACAGTAGCTGGAGAACGTCATTATCCTCGTCGAACCGTATTATATTTTCTGGAGAAATTTCTTGCTCCCAAATTTCTGGCTCCCACTCCATTTCACTACTATAATCTAATAGATTAGCCTCATCATCATCATCATCATCATCATCAATATTTGATGTTGATTTTTGCCGCTGAAGCTTCTTCCTCAACATTCTGACAATCGCGGTCAACGCGTTGTTATTCACTTCACCCCAATCTCCTTCCAAATCTACTTCTTCTTCTTCCTCCACAAATTCATCCATATTCTGAATGTTTTCAATATTTTGTTCAATATTTTGTTCAGTAGTTAATCTGTACAATTTAATTGCACCCTTTTTTTTTTTTTTTTTTTTTTCTTGTTGAAACTATCACGTCAAGCAAACTCGGTAGACTGAGAATGGTAGAGATGTAAGCTCAATACGAAATGTATAATTATTATTATTTTCTCTATCAATACGTATTAGATTTCTCCACTTCACAATAGCTATTAACAGCCTCCTCCTCTTCTACTACCTCGTCCATACTTTGGATGATAACGTTTTTCACGTGAATTCAAGGTTGAGGAGCAGGGGTTTGCTAGTTGAACAATCGTTGTAGTTTTTTAAATAAAATTAATATATATTTTTAATAATATTTCTACAATAATTTTTAAACTATTCTATAAAAATTTAATAATAAAAGAAAAAGAAATTTGGTGATTCATCTTCCTTCTTAGTCTGCTTTGACACATTATCTTTTTCCTCCTCCTCTATTTTTTTCTCCTCTTCCTTCTTCATCTCCTTTGACTCAATATCTTCCCCGGTCTGTTTCTCTTCGTCTTTCTTCACTTTAATTTAAAAATACAAACAGGTAATAATTATGAAAAGGTAAAAAAGATAAAGTTAATACTTACATTCTTCCTCCTCTATTTTTTTCTCCTCTTTATCTTCTTCTTCCTTCTTCGTCTGCTTCGACTCAATATCTTTTTCCTCCTCCTCCTCTATTTTTTTCTCCTCTTTATCTTCTTCCTTCTTCGTCTCCTTTGACTCAATATCTTTTTCCTCAGTCTCTTCGTCTTTCTTCACTTTATTTTTTTCTTCTTCCTTCTTCATCTCCTTTGACTCAATATCTTCCCCGGTCTCTTCGTCTTTCTTCACTTTAATTTAAAAATACAAACAGGTAATAATTATGAAAAGGTAAAAAAGATAAAGTTAATACTTACATTCTTCCTCCTCCTCTATTTTTTTCTCCTCTTTATCTTCTTCTTCTTCCTTCTTCGACTCAATATCTTTTTCCTCCTCCTCTATTTTTTTCTCCTCTTTATCTTCTTCCTTCTTCGTCTCCTTTGACTCAATATCTTTTTCCTCAGTCTCTTCGTCTTTCTTCACTTTATTTTTTGAAGAAAAAAAAATACAAACAAATAATAAATATAAAAATATTAAATAAATAAATACTTACAGTTTTTATGCAAATAATGGTGCAGTTTCCGTTCATACTCTTCGAAGTAACGATTGAAGAAATCGTTAATTCGATTGACGTATTCCTCTGTCAATTCTCTGGGAAGAGTGGGTGAAAGAGGAACAATATCCTCTTGAATCATGATTAATTTACACTTTTCGCAGCTCATTTTTTCTTACTGTCACCGACGATGTTGTAACATTGAATGAGGCTGCGAGGACTTGTTTTCCCCTCTTTATTCCTCCGATGAATTTTAAAGAGTCACATTTTTGATTGTATCCACTTGGCAAAAACTGACACCTCTTCGTACGGGCAGTGGATACGTTCATTGTTCAAGTTCTTCTCTCGAACGTGTAAATTGCACGGTGTTTTTTCAAAATCATATAATTCAATTAAATCCTTAAACTTAGGGCAACCATACACTTCTAAATTAATATTATCCACATTCATCCTATTCAATAGATTTTTTTCAATGTTCCCTCCCTTGTAGGCTACTACGGGATTCTCGCACGTTAGGCAACCTCTAATAAAATCTTCCACATCCTCCTGCTCGTATTTCTCGAATCCCGTATCACTGTATTTTATACCATGCACCATATTTAGCAAAAACCACACAGTTTTTTTGTCTTTTTCACTAAGGTTTTTCATACTGTCACGCAAACGAAAAGATGCGTAAGAAATTTGATTACTTTTTAAATCAATTATAGCTATATCTTTATATTTAAGTTCTTTTTTATAAACTAAGAAACCTTCTATATCCATTATGTGAGTTATTCTATGCATTGTTGCGCTATTCTCGACGAAGATAAAAACTGAAATGAAGCATCTCCGAAGAAATATCTCCGTAGAGAGAGAAAGATTTTTTAAAAATATAAAGTTACATTCGATAAGGAGTCCATTGTTTCTTAATCTCTGGAAGATATTTTTTTTTTTCCGAAGAAACTAACAATGGGAAAAAAATACATTCGATAAGGAGTCTTAATCTCTGGAAGATATTTTTTTCCGAAGAAACTAACAATGGGAAAAAAATTCTTAGAAAATATCCCCTCCTAAAAAAAAACATTAAACTTTCTTAAATGTAACAAAAAAAAAAGATCGTTCAGTATTGCATCGAGCGACTGACGATAATGACACCGACATTCGTTGATTTTCAAGGTTTTGTATTGACCGACAAGAGTTTTATAGTTAAAGAATTTGCGGTGTTGCGTGATAATGAAGTGTATCACAATGTATTTTCACCACCATTTCAAGAAGCTTGGTTGAGCGATCTCGAGAGAGAACAGAATGAGTAAGTATTTTTTTTTTTAAATGTAATGTTTTGTATATAATTTTTTTTCTTTTTTAAAGTTGGCTTTATTTTAATCGACATGGATTCAATTGGACCGACGGTCATTCACCTTATTACAAGCATAAAGATGTAATAAGAAAGTATGTAACGTCGTACGATGAAGATTGGATTTTCGTGAAAGGACGGGAGAAATATGATTGGTTGAGAAAAATTTGCAACTTAGAAAATATATACAATGCGAAGGAGTGTGAGTGGGGTAAATTTTGTCTTGGATGGAGTAAAAATTTCGAACCACCGTTACCCAAGTGTATGAATCATTATGGTATATGTTCACTGCAAAATGTCTACTATATGAAATCTGTATATGATCAATATATAAAGGAATAAAAGACTTCTGAAAAAAAAAAAAAAAAAAAAACAATGTATATCAATGTCAGTATGCATCTCAGACGAAACAATGGGATGTGTAGATACCCCTACTTCCATTCTCTATTCGATATATATAAGCGTTACTCTTCGCGAGAGACGCATTCGCAATTATTAATTTAAGAAAAACACCAAAATGTCGACAGAATTGCGAAGAAAATTTTTTACAATTAATAGTGCGAATGAGTACGATGCGTGGGTACTGGAATGTCGCGAGCATATTCGACGATTGAGCAACGCGGATCGAGCTTTACCCGTTGGAACGCGTCAAAAGAATTTCGCCGAAATCGCGTGTATAAAGTGTCTGTTGCTACGAGCGCAGAGGGAATTGAATTATATTAAATCGGGTGCTGGTTGTAGCAATGACGTACAAGGACTTACCTGGGAGGAGCTTGATTCGGCGTTTCGAAGTCGAATATGCAGCGGCATGGTAGTTAATAGTAATTATATAGAGCCTAAGGATTTTTTAGTAGACGCGGAAGTATTAGTGCGTACGCGTATAGATAAGGTATTTGTTAATGCAAATAGTGTTAAGGTTAATTGTGTATTTAACGGACAATTCATCTCTAAGGACCAGAGTGATGATAAAAACATTAGTACGACTAATGCTACATTGTACAAGACTGATAATTTTAGTGATTGGTATAGGAAAAACATTTTAGACGTTATTATGAAAAAATTAAGTGAATTTCAAGAGCGTGATAGTGGATGGACTTTGCACAAAATTCATTATTTAATAGTTAACATTAATCGTTTTAACCCGTTCCACGCGGGTTGTAAAATTAATCTGCCATCCGCTATCACGAGTAGGAAAGCTCTGATAAATTTAGAAACCAGTGATAATGCATGTTTCGCGTGGTCCGTGACGGCGGCACTCTATCCAGCGAAACCTACGGCTCATCCAAATCGTACGTCCTCTTATCCACATTTTCGGACGGTTTTAGACGTCGGTAGCCTAACCTTTCCGACTACGCTAAAACAGATCCCGAAATTCGAGGTGGATAACGACGTGTCGGTGAACATCTTCACCTTGGAGAATGAAGAGCAAAATAGCGACGCAAAAATTGTGCCTCTTCAGGTGACGAAGAAGAAGAGATCGAGGCATGCTAATCTTCTTCTCGTCAACGATGAACAGGGAGCTGCACATTTTATGTGCATAAGGAATCTCTCGAGACTGGTGCGAAGCCAATTCACCAAGAGAGAAAATGCTCATTATGTATGCGATCGGTATGTATTAATAATAATGATACAAATATAACTGCATATGTTTTATTTTTTTGTATAACTGCATATGTTTTATTTTTTTTTTTTTTTAGATGTCTCCACTACTTCCGCACAGTGGAGAGGCTCGAGTCGCACGAGCAGGATTGCGCGCAGCTCAACGATAATCTCCGCTTGATGTTGCCGAGCAAAGCCGAGGATCGCTGGGTTTCCTTCAAGAACATCAAAAATGGGGAACGAGTGCCATTCGTCGTATACGCGGATCTGGAGTGCATATTATCAAAAGTTGAACAATCGAACAGTAGTGATATTTATCAGAAGCATGAACCTATTAGTGTAGGCTATTATTTAAAAAGTGCTCGCGATGCGTCACTCTCGAAATACGATGCTCATCGGGGTGCCGACTGCATCGAATGGTTCGTACGCGAGCTCGAGGTCATTGCGCGCATCGCGAGCGAGAAACTGGGGACTGTCGTGCCCATGCATAATCTTAGTATTAGCGAACGATCGCGTCACTATAATGACCCCAATTGTCATATATGCAAAAAGCCGTTTCTTCCGAATCAACTACGAATTCGCGATCACGATCATCTGACCGGCAGATACAGAGGACCGGCTCACAATAATTGTAATTTAAATTTCAAAGATTCGCATGTCATTCCAGTAATTTTCCACAATTTTTCCGGCTATGATTCACATTTCATTTTCGAGACGATCGCTAATTTGTACGAGGGATCGGTATATCTGCTGCCTGTGCATAAGGAAAAATACATTTCATTCACCAAATATCTGCGAAATTATAATATACGGCTGAGATTTATCGATTCGTTCAAATTCATGGCCTCCAGTTTGGACAAATTGAGCTCGTACTTGGCGGAATCTCAGCTGACAAATTTGAGGTCACAATTTTCGGAATTGAGCGTCGAGCACTTCGACTTGCTTACGAGGAAAGGTATTTTTCCTTACGACTATGTAGATAGTGCGGCTAGATTGGAAGAGACGGCTTTACCACCGCGGCAGTCGTTTCACAACAGACTGTCCGACAGCGATATCAGCGAGGAAGCATACAATCATGCCGTAGAGGTATGGACCAAATTCCACATGCGCACACTTGGGGAGTACAGTGACCTGTACCTGAAGACCGATGTCCTATTGTTGACCGATGTTTTCGAAAGTTTTCGCGATAGTTGCATGCTAAATTATGAGTTGGATCCAGCCCATTATTATACGCTACCGGGCTTCACCTGGGACGCAATGTTGAAGCATACGGGAATCAGGCTGGAGCTTTTCACGGACGTGGATATGTCGCTGTTCGTGGAGCGCGGTATACGCGGTGGTTTGAGTCAGTGCTCCCATCGTTACGAGAGGGCCAACAATCGGTACATGCGGGACTACGATCCGGCGGAACCGTCGAAATATCTCATGTATTACGACGTAAACAATCTGTATGGGTGGGCAATGTGTCAGCCGCTGCCCACCCATGGATTCCAATGGATCGAGGACGCTGCCAATCTCGATGTCTCCGCTATACCCTCGGATCATTCCGAGGGTTATATTTTGGAGGTCGATTTGGAGTATCCGCGCGAGCTTCACGACAAACACGCGGACCTACCGTTCTGCATGGTGCGCGAGAAGCCGCCGGGCGCGAGCCAGGAGAAGCTGCTGGCCACTTTAAACGATAAGACCCGTTACGTAATACATTATCGCGCTCTGCAACAATGTATGCGTAATGGACTCTTACTGAAGCGTATACATCGCGGTTTAAAGTTTCAGCAGTCCACCTGGCTTCGCGATTACATCGAGCTGAACACGCGTTTGCGCACCGCGTCCACCAATGAATTTGAGAAGAATCTCTTCAAGCTGATGAACAACGCGGTTTTCGGTAAAACAATGGAGAACGTGAGGAATAGAGTTGACGTGAGGCTCGCAACCAAGTGGGAGGGAAGATACGGGGCGGAAAGCCTGATTTCCAAACCGAATTTTCACAGTCTCGCGATTTTCAACGAGAATTTGGTCGCGATTCAATTATCGAAATTATCCGCGAAATTTGATAAACCCATTTACGTGGGAATGAGTATTTTAGATATTTCAAAAATTTGCTTGTATGAATTCCACTATGACTATATGCTTCCTACATTCGGTAGTAAATGTAGAGCGATGTATACCGACACGGACAGTCTGATATACAGTGTCGAGTGCGACGACGTTTACTCGGTCATGAAACGCGATCTCGCGCGATTCGACACCAGCGATTATCCTGACGATAATCGGTATGACTTGCCACGCGTCAACAAAAAGATACCTGGTCTGATGAAGGACGAGAACAATGGTCTTATCATGACCGAGTTCGTAGGACTGAGGGCAAAAATGTATACTTTCAAGGTGCAGGACTGTGCGAAAATTACCAAAAAAGCCAAAGGTGTCAAAGGTTACGTTATCGATAGAAATATAACATTTGACGACTACAAGGATTGTTTGGACAATTTCACCGTACAGTCTCGCAGTCAAAATTTGATTCGATCGAGGCTGCACCAGGTTTTCTCGATCAGTCAGCGGAAGGTCGCCCTCAGTCCGTACGACGACAAGCGTTTCGTTACACCCGGCACCGCGGCGACTCTACCCTGGGGACATTATAGTCTGAAAGAATAATTTTTTTTATTCGCTTTATTTAGTTATTTATGTATTTATTGTTTTTATTTATTCGCTTTATTTATTTATTGTTTTTATTTATTCGCTTTATTTATTTATTTATTGTTTTTATTTATTCCATATTTTGATACATCTTAATAAAAGTTTTTATAAAACATTGCTCTTATTTATCCAGGAATTGTGCGTACTGTCGAATCCCAGCCACTTAACGAACACTTTGTCGCCCTTTCTGCGCAATACTCTCTCCACCAGATACACATCGGGATTGATGGTTTTCGAAAGCTCGTATTCGTAAAATCCACCCAACAGTTGCGTGCCCCTGGAATCCTTGAGGAGATACGTAGCGGGATTGGTACTCTGCACTTTCGCCACCTCGAATATTTCGGTCGTCCAATTTGGCGTGTAGCCTTTGGCGAACATCTGCTTGTATTTACTGATTCGTACGAAATCGCCGACTTTGAACTTGGCACGACCTGCGACCTTGATGTGACTGTATACTGTCTTGAGTAGCTTATCTGCATGCTCGGGTTTCACATCCACGGGACGCATTCCCGTGGTACGATGCTTTCGCGCATTGTACGCATCCACCAACTCTTGCAGCATAGCGCGCCACTTGTAATTGCCGTTCAGCGTAAATCGTTTCCACATTTCCGTCTTCAACGTACGATTCCAGCGCTCGACTATCGACGCTTTCATCACGCTGTAGGTCGAGTAGTGATTTATCCCGCGTTTCCTCATCAACGCCCGAAAGTCACTGTTGTAAAACTCCTTGCCGTTGTCGGTCTGTAAATTTTTCGGACATCTACCGCCGTTCTTCAGTAGGATTCTCGTCATTGCCGTCGTCACTTCTCCGCCGCTCTTGGTCTTCAATGCCACCGCCCAAGCGTATTTCGAGAGGGTATCGATTACAGTGAGAATGTACTGGTGACCCGCATCGACGTAATTGCGCATATCAACAAGATCGGCCTGCCAGAGATCGTCGAAGCCGCGCACGATGACTCTTCTGCGTGGAAAATTTATCCTCGCCGGTGCGTGGAGCTCCTCCACCAACTGTATCTTTTCTTTGCTCATTTTTTTTTTTTTTTTTTTTTCGAAATTCCTAATGAAAAGTGTTGCTAAGTATTGCTCTTTCCAGATCTCTTTTACTCACTTTATCATCCAATTTTTCGCAAATTGTTTGAAAAATTTGGTCCATCTTTTTCTCAAATTGTTCATTATGTGTATTCAATGCCATTGTCAGATATTGCTTGAATTCAAGCAGTAAATGCTCTAAATTGGGTTCGTGTTTCCTACTCTCACCATCCAGTCCAATTCCAAATTTATTTATCGACATTTCAAATGCACTACTTTGTATTTCAAAAATCAGTCTCTTTTTCCTCGCTATTATTCCTCTTTTTGATGGCTCGTAATGTCGAGAGTAAACATTCTACGATGTATGTTAAACAAATGCAAATTTCACAACAGCAGGAATCAGACATTTAAATTTTTTTTTTTTTACCTCGTACTACCGAAAGACGTTGATATTACACTGAGGTAAGAGTGTAACGTGCAACTTTCTTTATACGATGAGATCCTCCTCGCGCAACTCCTCGATTATCGACTGTATCTCGTTGTGATGACTCGTATTACCGGCAGCCACCGACGCGATCAAAAGTCTCAAACGTTCGATCAATTCATTCGGATCGTTCCAATGTACGTAGTTGATTGGTCCCTCGGTGACACGCATTAGTCCTTTACCCCTTTTTTTCGATGCTGTTGATGCTGCGCCTGACGGTTTACTTGCACCCGACGGTTTACTTGCGCTAGACGGTTTACTTGCGCCCGATGTTGACGCGTCAGAAGTTGACGATTTTCTTGCGCGTGATGTTGATGGTAACCGATAAGGCGGTAAAATAGGTTTTCCCAATAGCAATGGTTTCATAATTTCTGTATATTTTGCACCTCTATTACCTTTGATTTGTTTTAGACTATCGTTTAACAGTTTATGCGCTTTAGTTTGATTGAGAATACTCTTGTATCGTTCCAAATCGTCGGGTTCTATAATGGCTCGATTGGGTTCTCTCATGAAAATTAGTTCATAAGTACCTCTTGTACCGGTGTATAACTTCTTATCGAGAATAATATCTCCCTCATGACTTATTTCAAATTTACATTTACCAAGCGTCAGTTGATCATCTTCATAACGAGGTCCAAAAGCATGATCAATCAAGTTCTCCCTATCAGTCAGAAGTAATTTAATATACTTGCCAGGGATCGGATGTAATTTAATATGTTGAAAGACATGTTGAAACAAGCCTGGTTCCTGTTTTTCATCAACATTTAATTTTTCTAGCAAACTTTTTTTTGAATCGGGCGATGGTTGATCGGTTATAGAAGACTCGTCGTCGTCGTCGTCGTCGTCGTCGGTCATGAAATCCAATGGATTCGTAATAGTTTCACTAATATTACTACTACTAAGATTCTTTGCTCGTTTATGCGGTGTCGATGTGAAGTAGGCTCCCCTCTTCAATTTATCGTTGTATTTGACAAATGAACTATTTGTGTTATCCTCCGTTTGCGAAACGAGTTTCTTCAATGGTTCGACTATCGGCTTGAATGTCTCATTCAAACTGCTCTCCATTATCGCCTTCTCCGATTTCAAGGCACGATGCTTGTCGCGAATGACCTCGCTCGTCTTGGCGATCCTCTTCAGAAGCGATTTTTCATCCATCGCGATGCTGTATAAAACAGCTATCCCCCGAATTGAACGGTTTTTAACCGACCTGTTGCGATGCTGTATACAACAGCTTTCCCCGAACCGACACGGGTTTTAACCGACCTGACGATCCGAACAGCCTGCGCTCCAGTATCAAACTGACACTCAAGGCCGTGATCGTGAAACCTTACCGGCATGACATTCACAAGGCCGAAACCTTACCGGCCTGTTCACTCGATCGTGGCGTACTCGTTGAAACCTTTGCGATAACGGCCGTTCCTCAGAGGGCTATCCTTGTCTATTACCAAGAAACCGTAATCGCGACTCCAACAGGTCGAACACAATGTGAGAAATTTCTCATACGACATATCACTGTTGACATGATCGTTGAAAATATGCTTCAGATTAGTTCCATCCTGCTTAAATATTATTAGCAAGTTTGCGTTATCTCGTATCAGATGCTTCGGTATTTTCGCATAAGTCTGACAGAGGTAGAAACAATCGATGTTGGAATGTCTACCCATGCAAAAGTAGTCCCTTATATTGTCCTGCTTGTCGTTGGCCACATCGTCGAATATGAAAATGGAATTCGGCTTTGCATCCGCGACGTTCACAACCTCGCAATTGTTGGAAAATTGAAAGTAACCAATTTCCTCCGTTTCCTGCAGAAGCTGCTCCAGATATCGATACTTCGGTTGCTGCAGCGACTTCGAGTAGACGTACAGGTTCTCGAATCTCACACCGTGCGGACTCTCTATGAGGCTCAGCAGCACGTTTGTCTTACCGCAATTCGATGGACCGCAAACTATGCAGCGTATCGTAGATGGTAATAGCGATCCGTGACGTTTTCTTATTTGCGCGGTAGCATTGTGAGCATCCAAATTTGTCACGCGAATAGTCGGCACGTGCTTCACGAAATGCATCCTCGCTATTGACCTTCGGCAACAGCCGTATCGTTCATTTATATTTCGCGATTCACGGAACTATTCGGTCAGTTGCCATTACGATGTCGTTCATGCTAGTCGTCGTCGATTCCCTGCAGAACTTGACGAATCATCAGCTCGAACACATACCGAAGATCGTATTGCTCGAGTACTTTCCAGACAGTATCGCGAGTGTGTGGGAAAGATTACCTCGGCACATTCGCGCGGACTCGGATGTGCAGCAATATCAATATTGTTTGCAACACTACAATCTACCTGATACCACTCACCACGACGGACCACCGAGACGGATAAAAGACTGTTACGTTTGTCAGCAAGAGAAGCAGTTGCTTTAAATGTCTGGATCGTTCTTCAATAAAGTCTTGAAAAAATTGCCATTTGAGCTGCACGTGCCCGGTTACAATTATTGCGGGCCCGGCACTCGACTTCGCGAAAGATTGGAGCGCGGCGATCGTGGTATAAATCCGCTGGACGAGGCCTGCCTCGATCACGACTTAGCATATTGGCACAACGAGGATCTACCGGAGCGTCATCAGGCCGATAAAGTGCTAGCGAGGAGAGCGCGTGAACGTATTACCGCAAGAGACGCGACCTTGGGTGAACGCGCGGTCGCCGCAGCCGTATGGGCATCGATGAATGCTAAGCGTAAACTTGGCTTGGGATTACATAATATTGTTGCGATGAAGAAAGCAGTAGCGGCTAAAAAAAAGAACAACAAGAAAAAAATTGGTATTACGAGGAAGAGAAGAATTCGAGTGCCGAGGAAACGGGGTGGTATAATACCTATACTTCCACTACTAGGTGCAGTCGGAGCACTTGCAGGTGGGGCATCGGGTATAGCGAGTGCTGTAAACCGTGCAAAAGCTGAGAGAGAAGGATTGCGGGAAATGCAACGTCACAATCGCGCGATGGAAGCGTCGCGCGAGAGAGGTCGAGGTCTTTATCTGAAACCGTACAAGCGAGTCGTCGGAGAGGGTATCCGTGGAAAAAAAAAACAAAAAAAAAACGACAAAAAAACGGTCGAGGAAGAAAATGAATGAGGGAAAATTTCGTCGTGGCGATGCTCTCCCGGATTCAGGTCCTACTAGTAACGTACAATTGGCACTCATCTGCCGACGCATACCATACTTCCGTGGAGTCTTTATGCGCACATCTCTGCCGCTAGACGGGCCGCGGTGCAACGAGTGCGCGATCGTGAATCTCGACGATCAATGCGGTCCTGGTACCCACTGGGTAGCCTACGTCAAGCGTAACGACATCGTCCTATACTTTGATTCCTTCGGAAATTTGAAACCGCCGAAAGAATGTGTGCGTTACTTTGGTCCTAACGTTACAATCTACTACAATCATGATCGATATCAATCGTACGATAAAAGCAATTGCGGTCAGTTGTGCGTGAAATTCCTGCGAGAACAGATACTTTGAAACAAAAATGTCTTTCACCGTGACATTATCGGATCGTAAATCAGTATTAAATTCAGATTTCTTTCCCCCCATCAATCTGCAAGACGATCGCTACGAGATCGGTCTCGTGGACATGCAAACGTTCAACTCGATAGCCAATGTGGACGAGACGAATAATAAGTTTTACTACGATAACGATAAGGTGCTGACGATACCCAGAGGCTGTTACGAGTTGAGTGCCATAAATGAATTTTTCCAGTCTGAAATTTCTGCGAGACATGAAATTAAAGACAACATTGACAGCGTCATTCTTCTACGAGCGAATAACAATACACTGAAGAGTGAAATATTCTGTAAATATTCGATTGACTTTGGAAAACCGAATAACATTGGCTCGCTACTGGGCTTCTCGTCGAATCGCGTGATCGAGCCGAACGTCCAGGCTGAATCCGACGATACCGTGGACATTGTGAAAACAAATATTCTACGCATCGAGTGCAACATTGCGGGTGGTGCGTACACCAACGGTAGACCACGACACATTATTCACGAGTTCTTTCCCAGCGTACCACCGGGCTATAAAATCTCGGAGGCACCGAAAACCGTCATTTATCTACCGGTCATCGTCAGAGTAATCGACCGTCTCACGTTACGTATCCTCGATCAGGACGATCGTCTCGTAGACTTTGGACGTGAAGAAATTACCATAAGATTACACATTAAGAAATGTTAATTTACAAAAGTAGTAGCGAGGATTATAAAGCGGTGAAACTGGATGAAACGTTCGCTAGTCGTTCGTCCTACGTGGAGTCGAATACACCGGCTCGGAGTGAAAATCGCGACAAGAGGAGCTTCCTGCTAACGAGAAGAAATATCGAATTTTTACAATCATTGGGATTCACCGTGAAGAGATTGGGCGAAGGTAGTACATAGTGGAACAATGGCAGATCCCTTGAACGTCACCGCACGGCTGACCTACGACAATCGCATCACGAAAATGGAGATGCATGCCTACAATCCGTATGCGAACGCCTCGTTGGCGAACAGCGACGAGATTCGCATTCCCATACAGCAGCATGATTTGATACTCCTGCCGTGCGAGAGTTATCTCTACGTCGAGGGCCAGCTGGTGGAGGGTACGCGTGACGCGAGCGCCACCAACGACGATACAGTTACGCTCGACTGCAATTCCGCGGCTTTTCTCTTCGACGAGATTCGTTATGAATTGAACGGTATCGAGATCGACCGATGCAGAAACGTCGGTATTACCAGCACTCTGAAGAATCTCGTTTCCCTGAGCACCGAGGAGAGCGTCAGTCTACGTCATTCCGGATGGTTCGTCGCTACGGCCAGAGACCGGCTCAAAAAGGAGGCGGCTGTTAAGAATTTCAGCTTTTGCGTGCCCCTGAAAATGCTGCTGGGATTCTGCGAGGATTATCGGCGAGTCGTCGTTAACGCGCGTCACGAGCTCGTTCTCATTCGCGCGCGCGACGATACAAACGCCATTTACTCGGCGGTGAAAATCACCGATTCGTCGATCAAGCTGCTACGAGTGCAATGGAGAATACCCTATGTGACTCTGAACGAAATTACGAAACTCCAATTTCTCGGTATCGTCGAGCAGGACAAGAGTCTGTCACTCGCTTTTCGCGCCTGGGAACTTTACGAGTATCCCCTTCTGCCCAAGTCGCAGCGACACACGTGGTCCGTGAAAGCGTCCACGCAATTGGAGAAGCCGCGATACGTCATTCTGGCGTTCAGAACGAACAAGAACAGTAATCAGCACGAGGATGTGCTGAGATTTAATCATTGCAAAGTCCTCGATGTCAAACTCTATCTGAATTCCGAATCCTATCCGTACGATCGTCTCGACACTGATTTCACGAAATCCCGCTACTCCGTCCTCTACGACATGTATGTAAAGTTTTTCACCTCCTATTACGCTGGTGAGAAACTCGGGAGACCCATGCTCGACTATACGGACTTTTTGACGTACGGGCCGCTCTTCGTCATCGACTGCTCGCATCAGAACGAGTCCATAAAAACCGGCACGGTCGACGTTAAACTCGAGATCGAGTGTATGGAAATCATTCCGGATAATACTACAGCCTATTGTTTAATCATACACGATAAAATTGTACAATATAATCCTCTTACGAATATTGTTAGAAATGTAAGTTAAAAAAATAAGAAAACAATTTTTATTAAATAAATATATAATAAACAACAAATTTATTCATTATTTTTTGATACAAAATACCTATCAAACTTTAGACTTAAATTCCACGTTGTGATATTTTCCTCCTTTATATAACATTATTAAATTATTGGATGCTGCAGCCTTTTGTAGGTGCTGCAACTGCTCCGTATCTTCCGCCAATTTTGCCATTCTCCCTGGCAAGAATACCCAATCGGTTGTTGACAGCTTTACAATGATTTTCATTCCATATTTTGTCATAATTTTGTCCACTTCGGAAATATCGTACTCTTGATTTTCCGTCAAGCTATTTAATTTCACAAAATTTTTTGGAATGACGCTTCCCAATTCATTGATTTTATTGAAATTCATTTTTATCTCTATGAAAAAAAAAAAAAAAAAAAAAAAAAAAAATGATTAGTCTCATTAAAGTTAAAAACTCAATTAAATAATGCATGTACTAATCGAATGAAAAAAAAAATATCCTTACCTTTTTTATGTAACAAACAAGTTTCTTTTTAATGCGTTCAAACACACACACAAACTTATTTTTTCTTAATAGTTTAAGCACGCGTGGTACGACTATGCAGCTCTCGTTTAACAGACTGACTTTTTATATGAACGATATTGTCATATATTAAGCGTATGCAATGTTTGGAAGGGGTAATTTTTGTTTATTTTTTTTCTTTTTTACTTGCGATGAATTTCCATTGTGATTGATCTATAGGTTTATCACAGTATAACACAATAGGAAAAAATATCTATGGATATCACTATACGGGGATTATTCAGAGGGTATAGTGTATCCTTCTTAATTAAGAAAGAAATAATGGAAGGGGTAATTTTTTTTTTTTTTATTTGCGATAAATTTCCATTGTGATTGACCTGTAGGTTTATCACAGTATAACACAATAGGGAAAAATATCTATGGATATCTCTATATACGGGGAGGGTATAGTGTATCCTTTAAGAAAGAAAGAATGGACTTCTAATGTAATTTCATATTGAAAACAAACGATAAAGACTCTCTCTCTCTCTCTCGACGGGATTTCTTCAGAGGCTGCATTCAGTCCTCGAACGTTCATCAGTGCGGATAGTAAAGTAGAAAATTAAAGAAATGGAAAGTGAACGTTGTTTAGTGACAATAAATCTAGTAGAGGAGGAGGAGGATAAAAATCAAGCAGAATCGATGTCTGATTACATCAAAAGAATTAACGATTCTCATAATCGTTATTTTGAAGAATATGAAGCAATGCTTCATCATAATATGCACATGAACTGTAAGTACTTATTTTAATTTCTTTTAAAGAAAAAAAACCCTACCCATCCATACAGATTGTTTATTTCAATAAATAGAATCATAAAAGAATTTTACGACACATATATTTGAAAACTGTTAACAATCCCACTATTTGACCAATTTTTTTTTTTTTTATTATTATTCAAAACGAAGAATTACGAAAAAAAAATTTTTTTCTTTTATTTTTTACCAGCCATTGCTTTAGAGGAGAGGGAGGAAGAAGAGGAGATGGTGGAAGAAGAGGAGATGGTGGAAGAAGAGGAAGAAGAAGAAGAAGAAGAAGAAGAAGAGTTTGTGATTTTTGTAAGTATATTTGCTTTGTTAAAATAGCTATTACAATATCAAAAAAAAAAAAAAAAAAAATAACAAAATGTTTCTCAAATATGTCCCAGGTGAAAAATATGGCCACACAAACGGAGTCCATTGCTACAAGAACTGAGGCTACGCAAATGGAGCCTCAGATAGATCTCACACCACATTACTGGTGTACAAATTGTACAAAATATGGTCACCTACGCATCAATTGTTCACTACCAGAGTGGTGTAGCATTTGTCATAAATATATACATCATGCAATTGAATGTAAAAAAAATTTCTAAAAAAAAAGCATTGTAAATAAAACCTTTTTAATACTTCAATAAATTATAATTAAAAAAAAAAAAAAAAAAAAAAAGATTCCCTTTTTTCTAACTTACGAAAAAAAAAAAAAAAAAAAAAAAAAAAATATGGGGGAGCGATCACTGGATCGCTCTCTACGAGTATTCTCTCTCTCTCTCTCTCTCTTTCTCCAAAGCGATCATCGCACTAATCTCTCTCTCTCTTGTATGGCTTAACGTAAGGGGGATGGGGGGCTCTCTCTCTTGTACGGATAAACGTAAGGGGGACCACGTGTGTACCCTACGAGTTTATTCTGCTGGAATCTCTCTCTCTCTCTCTCTCTCTCTCTCTCTCTCTCTCTCTCTCTCTCTCTCTCTCTCTCTCTCAGGCGTCCACTGCTTAACATTAGAGGGGGGGGGGAGGTCACGTGTGTACCCTACGAGTTTAACGTCGGGGGAGGACGATGCGCATGCGCACAACCGCGCACGAGGAGAGGGGGCAATTCCCCTACTTCCCTTGCCCCCGCGGGACCCCGACCCCCTCGCCACGCGGTCCCAGAACCATCCTAGCTACTCTACTGCCGTCCCCTGTGAACGCAATAGAGACAGGGAGATATAGCAAAAATGTGGAATCTACTTCTCAGCATTGTTGCTCCTCCCGATCTCGAACAATATATATTCTAAATTTTGTATATTTTTATTTATTTAAATAAACAACTCATTTTGCCTAGTACCTTGGCTTTGAATTTTATTCTAGAATAAGACCTTCCCTTCTGACCACAGGTTCGGAGCTCTCTTAGGACATTTTTTCGCACAACACCATACCGAGGAATCTTCGGAGTTCGTGTAGATTGGTCGGCTTGTCTATGGCCATTATTGCCTCTACCTTGTCCGGGTCGGTGTGTAGTCCATTCTGGTCGATTATATGTCCCAGATATCTGAGGCTTGTTTGTCCAAATTTACATTTTTCTGGATTAATTTGGAGTTTTGCCTCTTTTAGCCGGCGTAATACTTCTTTTAAGGCCTGGAAGTGTTCCTCAAATGTACTCTCGAGCACGATTATGTCGTCGAGGTACGCGAAGGCATAAGGTTCCATAGCTGGACCTATTACTCTGTCGAAAAGCCGTTGGAAGGTAGCCGGCGCGGAATGTAGGCCGAAAGGCATTACCTTGAATTGGTAATGGCCTCTGCCCGGTATAGCGAAAGCCGTAATCGCTCGGCTTTACGGATCTAGGGGAATTAGCCAGTATCCGTTTTTCAAGTCAATTGTTGAAAGATATCTGGCCCCCTTTAGTTTGTCCAAAATGTTTTGGACCGGCGGTAACGGGTATGCATCCCGTTCGGTAACGGTATTGATTTGTCGGAAGTCAATACAGAAGCGGTATTTTCCGTCTTTCTTTCTGGCTAGAACGATCCCGGAATTCCATGGCCTGTCGGAAGGCTCTATCACGTCTTCGGTTAACATCTTGTCCAGTTCCTGGTCAATGATACTGTTGTGGTTCTATCGCTGATTCACGACAAACTCGAAATTCTTTTGTATAATAAAGTTTATTGACGTTTGATTTACAATGTTTCTTCTTTATACAAATTGATAACCAGAGCTATGAGCTAGATAATTATAGTCTTAAGAGACAAAGGATTGCCTGGATAAGTTTAAGAGATAAGAGGACTGAAGGTCCTAGGAGACTCGACTTGTTCCTTCTAGCTTTTGACTCGAACTGATTTTTGGGGCTGCACGTTTGGGGCTCCTACCCTCAAAGTGCAGCGTCAAACATTACCTTATATGGTAACATTTGCGGGTCCCAATGGTCAAATGCGTCATTGTTCTAGAACATTCGACTGCCGTCGAAGTGCATTTTGCCACGTGTCGGGACTTAGCCTTGGCGACTGTGTGAACGAGCTGCGTCTGGCGCTTCGTATTACATTTAGGAATTTGTCGCTTTTAGGAGTATCTCTCCTTTACAATGAGGCTATTGATATTTTAATATAATTATGATAGATTTAGAGTTATTAATTATATTTTTAAATGATAATAATATTAATAATATTAATTATATAATGCTTATTGTAGCAATGAGTTATGTATGTTTATTCTATGTACATAACAATACCTTGTAGCTTAGGATTGTACGTCCTATAGCGTTGACGGATAGGTTCTTGTCCAGTTTTTACTCGGATGCAGTACTGAGCCCAAGTGGTATGTTTTCTGGAAGATTTAGTAGTCCGGAGCTCTTCTTGTACCATTTTGTCCAGTTTTTCTTTCTCTGCGGGAGAACATTTATGCAAGCCTCGATTAGCTTCGGAGGCGATGAGGCATGCTTTTACTGGAACAGAGGTACTCAATTGGAATCCTATGCGGTTCAGAAAGTCTAGTCCCAACAAGACGTCTACTGGTAAGGTCGGTAAGATGCGGAAGATGTGATTTAACTTCACTTTTTCTATCCGGATCTTTAAGCGGGCAGTTTTCGTAACCGGAATCTTCTCTCCATTAGCCAATCGCGTAGCTTCCTGCAAAGGATTGGTTAATGGTGTGCACTCTTGGAATACTCTTATTCCAATATAGGAGTGCGTGGCTCCTGTATCAATCAGGGCCCGGTAATTCCGATTATCGATACGGAGTAAGATATAGGGACGAGGGTCTCTTAATCTTCGGTAGGGGGCCGGGAGGCTTCGGTTCCCTCTAGGCCCGCAATGGGGTTTCCCGGACACGGACATTCACGGGAGTATACTCCTTCTTTTCCGTAACGGGAGCAGAACAACTTCCGTGGTAGTTTGCAATTCTTACGGTTATGTCCTCGTTGTCCGCAATTCCAACAACATTCTTTAGGGTTATAAGCAGGGCTAGCGGTGGCCACTGCTTTTTCAGATCGAGGTTTCCTAGATTCGGATTTTCCGGAGAAAGCTTTGTTTAAATCTAGGTTAATCTCGAATTCTTGTCCAAGCTCAATTAGGTCGGCTAAGGTGTGTACCTCCCTTCTCTTAATATAGTTTCTATAAGCTGGTTTGAGGTTGTTATAGTAGCGATCCAATTGTGAAGCTTTGGACATTTCCCCATGGCGGCGCATCAGAGTTCCTAGTCCCGTAATGTAATCTAGAATTCGTTCCTGCGGTTTTTGTAATCGCTGATGTATACTTTCTTCCATAGCGACATGAAACCGTGCCAGCAGGTATTGTCT
Organism: Prorops nasuta; assembly: GCF_024137725.1. Lineage (NCBI taxonomy): Eukaryota > Metazoa > Arthropoda > Insecta > Hymenoptera > Bethylidae > Prorops > Prorops nasuta. The sequence goes on along the minus strand of NW_027116804.1, from coordinate 3,264,865 downwards.
GCGGAAGAGAGTGTCAAATTCTTTCCATGCGTTTATTTCCTCTTTTACTAAACGATACCATAAAAGAGGCTGTCCTGCTAGAAGGACCGGTACGCATGCAAGTAACTCTGCTTCCGCAATCTGGTAACTTTCCTGCAATTCCTCGATTCTTTCCAGGAAACTCAGGGGATCTTTCCCTTCAAAACGGATACCGGTTTTACGTGCCCACTCTAGCGCTTGGCGCGGGTTATAATCGGGTTCTTCGTCCATGGTGCTAGCTGCCGAGGTATTTGGTTCAATATTCGCTAGGTGATATTCCACTAGCCGGGCGCGTAGTTCGTCTCGGTTTCCTTCGGTGGACAATTGTAGCGAAGCAAGTATCTTTGCTAAATCCGCCTTACTGAGCTTATAGATGAAGCTGGTCGATATTTTCGGTCGGGGCATTAAACCGTCCTTTTGATCGTTCTCGGTCCCTGTTCGGGCGCCAATTTGTAACGTGTTTTGTAGGCGAGTTTAGTCGCCGCAAAAACCGTTCGGTTCGATTGACCGAGAAGGATCAAAATAAATATGGACAAGTTTAATGTAGGTAATAAAAACAATTTATTCAGGGAATAAATAAAATAAACAAATAATTACAATGTTTTTAGGGTACATGGATCTTACAACCTTAACCTATATGTGTTTGTGTTGTTTGTGTACTGCCGCTACAGGTGTGTTCGCATATGGGTCGGTCGCTATGTCGCTAGAACAAAATTCGCCCGCTGGCGGCGCTGCGTTCGGTAGCCACACGGAAGGGCTCGGATAGGTGGCGCGACGGTCGGTGGCCACTTGGAGGGGCCTCGGAACGGACCGGTAAGAGGCGCGACGGTAGATGGCCTCACGAGAGGGCCCGGGGAGCCAATATGGCGGAAGCCAATATGGCGGTCAACGGGGAAGCTGTAAATAAAACGGCATTAATCCCTGTAAGGAAAATGGCCGTTGGTTCGGAGAACTCCTGGACTCGGCCGTTAGCATGGGCATCGGGCAAGGAACGATGCGGACGACGCGGAGAACCCCTGCACCAGGAAGTGCTCGGAGAACTCCTGAGCAAAGGATAGGTATACGCAGAAAACTCCTGCGTAGGAAGGTTAGGAAAAATATACCCGGAGAGCTCCTGGTTACGGAATGCTCAACTGGGTCGGAGCTCGGTTTTATATACCCAGTTGAGCCGCCGAAAACGGTATCGGCGCTGCGGAGCGGCCGTTCTGGGTAGTTAGGGAGGGGCATGACGAGAACAATATACTTTGCGCACGCTATAGTATAGGCCGCGGTATCGGCACGTACGCCACAGCTCTCCCCACCACGCGGTATCGTGCATGGGGCAGCGACAAAGCAAGCGTCTCGTCACAGTTCATATTCGTAGAATCCTCCGTATATATCAGTACCACTAGAGTCACTAAGTAAATATGTAACAGGATTTGTTTTCTGCACTTTTATAATTTCAAATATTTCAGTTGCCCAATTTGGTGTGTATCCCTTTGCGAATACATTGTAACGAAGTTCCCCGTTACGTATACGAGATACCGAATAAACAACATAAAAGCTACCGAACAGTGGATATTATTAATCCCTACGTTACCGACTCGTGAGATAGGCTCACCAGTGGATTATAGCTAACGTCAAGGATAGACCCCGTTGACAGGCAGAGGCCCGGATGAAAAGACCGGCGCTCCAGTAAACGATGTCCAGGTTGTCCTGAGAAGTAAGGCAGGGCCATGCCAACCAACCCAGGCAACCTGAGATAAGGAGAAGCGGCCTCGGGGAGTCCTAAAACAATGACAGTGTCTATAAGTCCCCACGAGGAGGGGAAATAGAACATCGAGTCTGGCTTGAACGCTGGTTACGCGCGTCAAGCAGGCTGCGCGAATGTCGTGCGCAGACTGCCATAGCAGGCAGTCGGAACGCGACCATGGGACTGTGCTGATGTGTCCGTGCGTGCTGGTGAGCGCGTGACGCGGCACTCAGCAGCCATGGGTCGGTTCGCGTACGTGAGGCGTGTGCTATAGGCCAGCCTGCACGTACGTCACGACTGGATACCGGCCAATGCATAGTGGGTTGTGCAGGGGCGTAGTTAGCCCGTTGGAATGTGTCCCGGTGCCCTCCGTAATCCCATAGGCTTGCGCTATGGCTGGACGGGCCGTGAACATTGCCTCCGTGGTGGTCCGCTCCTGGCAAAACTCTATGCTTTGGCAATTGATACCGCATGTTCCCGCACTCCTCACCACCACCTGTGTGTGGGTGGTGAGGAAGAAACGTATGCCCCTCAGCAGGCAGGTCTGCGAGGCTCGGACTTCCGTAAGGAACCCTCCCCTCTCTCCACGACCTAGCATACTGAGCTACCCTGGCTACCGCTACCGTCCATATGCATGGCCGCAGGGCCGTATGAGATGCATTGTAACGTAGGGGTCAGCCACCTCGCCGAACCAAAGTAGATCGCACGCGTCCGTGTGCAATACCGGTAGTATTGCACATTGCTGACGCCCGGAATTCCTTTCCGGAAATGCGTAAATCCTTAGGAGTCGGCCGCGGATGTGGAGACTTTTTGGTCGTCATGTGTCGAAAGATCATGGCGCTACTGACGACACATGACCTATTAAGCCTCCTACATATATGCGAGCTCCGCGACCCTCGAGTCGAGTCTTATTCTGTGCAAGCTTAGCCGCTGCCGCATCATCCGCGTTCCAAGGTCGTAACTCTAGTGTTCGTTCCACGGGAGCAGAGTACTCCACCGTATTCTAACAAATCTCTTGCCCAGTCGCCGTGTACTGGTAGTTAAGTCTAGTATAATTCAATTCGAAACAAGTCGTGTAGAAATTGTCGCGAGTGTACATCTTTCAGTCGTGCCTAACACGTACCGTTCTGGAAGACAAGCACAACTACTACGAACTGATCATCATTAATTAAGTGCGAGTAATCCATAACCATCGGAGAGTCTAGTCTCTCCCATAGTTGTGACAAATAGTCAATAAGCCTGCGTATGCTGTTACAGCATAATTAGCGTTTACTGTAAGTATAATTGTAATACCTGAAAATACATAGTTTGTACCAAATCTGCTGTTCCAACGTATGTTTATACATACTATCATTCACCCCGAATCTTGCCAACTCATTACATTCTTACCGCTCGGAGTGTAATATTATAGTTCATTGTACTGATAGTCGAGAAGCTCAATCGGCGTTTCTACTGACCCAGACTGTAGTGTCGAGTCAGCGCGAAACTCAACCGATAGGCGGCCATGACTACCCAGTACGTAACAAATCTGGTGACAGCGGTGGAATTTCGCAGGAAATTCCGTTTCTATAGAATTTCCTCAGGGCGTGAACAGCTTGTTTGACACAGTTTTATTCAAAATTTTCTACTAACTTCCGATATAAAATGCCTTTCACCCCTACACGATCACCACCCGGACCTCCACCTCTTCCACCCACTAACGGTAGCCACCGCGGAAATACGTCCGGTTATTTAAATGTTTCCAACGGAATTTGCTCTCCCCGCGGAGAGGTATTAATCCAACTCCAAACAGTACCATCTTACAATGGCTCCCGAGACGATCTGGGACCTTTTATAGAAAATTTAGAAAATATTTACTCTACCCTGTCTGACGCTGCACGTTTGGAATTTGTTCCCTTGGTATTGGCCAAGTTGATCGGTTCTGCTCGTGTGAGCGTTACTGGTAAACGGTTCCCTACCATCAAGGACTTGATCACTCACTTACGACGAAAATTTCAACCTCCCCGGACGTTCATAGATTTAGTCACACAATGTGGAAAATTAGCTATGCGCCCGAACGAAGCCTTAGGTTCGTATATAGATCGAGCTGAACGCTTAAAAGCTGACCTTGATGCCGCTTATGAAAACAAATACGGGTCAGAATCTCTCGATTTGATACAGGAGCCCAACGATCGGGAATTTCTGGAAGTATTCATGGATGGACTAGCCCCCGAATATTACACCCCCGTGTATTCCAGAAATCCCCGAAATCTGCAAGAAGCTTGCGACTACGCGCGCTTACGGGAGTTCGGTATAGAGAGAAGAGAAGCATTCGATCACTCCAATTACTCTCTATATTCCCAGAATCCAAATGCCTATCAACCTTCCCCGTACTATTCATCATATCCTTCCCCTCATCCTTCCCAATACCCTCCTTACCCTCGCTATCCTCAACCTCCTCCTGCACCCGTACCTAATGGTTATCCACCTCCTTCCGATCAACACTATCGATCTCGACCCCCTAGACCTCCACAGTCAGAACCTTACGATCCAGAGCTCACCTGTGGACGGTGTCGAAGGATTGGGCATAGAGCATCCAGCTTTAGAGCTTCACCTGCCTATCCTTCCAAAACCCATGTTCCCACGACTGCAGTAATTGAGGCTGTTGAAGAGACCGGTGATTTAAACTACGATCAGGTTCGCCCGGACGCCGCGTCGACGAACCCATCATAGAAACCGCGTCCGTTCAAATTTTAACTCCACCCGAGAAAAAGAGTAAAAACCCGCTACCTGTACCCGCCATTTTGAGTTACTCGCCCCACGCGACCTTAGTACTCAAGAAAGTTCCCCAACTGAGATACTTGGACGGAGAATTTTTGGTGGATACAGGCTCACACATTAACATCATAGTGTATTATGCCCTTCGAGAAGATATTGGACTCGAATACCCCGATTTCCCGGCCCTACGAGGTCTCAGAGGACAACTGGAAGTAGTAGGATCGGTAACCCTTACTATTGATGAGGAACCTCATAGATTCCAAGTCATAGAAGACTTCGACCTCCCTTACACCGGAGTTTTGGGGATGCCCTTCCTCAACCAAACCGAGGCACAGATCTCCTTGTTACATCGGACCCTGGTTACCTCTAGTAAACCAGTGAGGCCTCTACCATTCAAAAATAGTGACGAACTCCTAAGTATTAGAGAAGGGTGTACTACGGCCAACGCCTCTCATCGCCCCCCTCAGTCCCTTAATGTTACCATAAGCCCTCCGGCAACATCACCTCCGGAGGAAGACTCTCCAACCACTCTTCCCTACCTAGGCGAAGATCCTAGACGAGAGTTGCCCTACGAAGACACTGGACCCGGAATCGAACCTTTAAAATCTCAGGAAAGAACTGCAGCCTTAGAAGCCCTGTTCCTCAAAACCCCTCCAGAAGATCCGGAAGCTCAAACCGTGATTAAGTCATTAATTCGTGAGTATTCTGACATATTCTATTTGACGGGAGATCGACCTGCCACTGAGAACAAGGCTGATCTTTACCACGAAATGGACACCCCCGGGGGAGCCGCCTTCAAGATCCGACAGTACCGAATTGAAGAAACCTTACACTCCGAGGTACAGAGCCAGGTCAATGTACTTTTAGAGAATGGCATAGTGGTCCCTTCCTCGTCGCCCTACAATTCTCCGCTGTGGATTGTACCAAAGGCTCCCGACGCTCAAGGAAAGAAACGGTGGCGCTTAGTTACCGACTTCCGCCGATTAAACGAACAAACCGTAGGAGATTCCTACCCTCTACCTATCATCGTGGACATCCTGGACAAACTAGGAGGATCTAAGTATTTTTCTATTTTCGATTTGGCCAGTGGATTCGACCAAATTCATCTCCATCCTAAGGATAGGCATAAAACGGCATTCTCTACTCCCTTCGGATATTACGAGTATACCCGGATGCCCTTTGGACTCAAGAATGCCCCCGCCACCTTCCAGCGCCTTATGGATCGAGTCTTACAAGGACGCCAAGGACAAGAACTTTTTGTATATCTTGATGATATTATTGTATTTTCTGCCACACTCCCTGAACACATCGAAAAATGCAAGCGCTTATTCAGCAGAATTCGAAAATACGGTCTCAAGTTACAATCGGAAAAGTGTGCCTTCTTAAGACAACAAATCACTTATTTAGGCCACCTTATCAACCCGAATGGCGTCCAGCCCCTTCCCTCTAAGGTGGAGGCTGTACGAAAATTTCCAGTACCTACCAACCCCAAGAACATCAAACAGTTTTTAGGATTAGCCGGTTATTACCGACGTTTTATTCCAAATTTTGCTCAAAGAGCCAAACCCCTGACTCAACTGCTCAAGAAAGGTATCTCCTTTACTTGGAACGAGGAAGCCCAAGCTAGGTTTGAAGACTTACGAGCCTGCCTGTGCGAAGCTCCCGTTCTGGCCTATCCAGACTTCCAGATCCCGTTCATCATCACCTGCGACGCTTCGGAATTTGCCATAGGAGCCATCCTCAGCCAAGGAAAGCCTGGACATGATCGACCCATAGCCTATGCATCTCGTACGCTTACCGACCCGGAAACTCGATATTCTACTTCTGAGAAAGAAGGACTGGCTGCTGTATATGCTATTAAGCAATCCCGTCATTACGTGTACGGAAGAAAATTCACGCTCATCACCGACCATCAACCTCTCGTCTGGCTCAGCAAGGCAACCGACCCAACCAACCGCATCCAAAGATGGAAACTCTGTCTAGAGGAGTTCGACTACGAAATCATCTATAAGAAAGGAGCAACTAACTGCAACGCCCACGCTCTATCACGAAATCCGGTGCCGATTGCTCTGCCTGTGTTCCGTGAGGACCCCAGTTACCTTCCCCATCAAAAACAACTTCCGATAGACTCACAGTCAATTGGTGCACGTCTGAGAAGTCGTCGCCGCGAGGAAGCCGCTCCTCCTATTAATTATGCCGAATTAGACTCTTCTGCCGAGCTCGAGACCTCCACCGAAGGTCACCCTTCAACCAATATCGACTCCAGGCCCCCAACTAGCATGTTACCAACCCTGCTAGAAGAAACGACTCTCCCTGACGACACCAACCCGGAAAATCCTCTGGAAGACGTCCCTGAGGAACCCAGTGTGCTCGGAGATTCTTTTGAAGCCGAATGTACCCCTCTGACCACCGAACAATGTTCGATTATTAGCGACTTGAGCACTAACCAAGAAGAGATCAATAAACTTCTGACGTCCCTCCACAACGAACAATCATCGGATGAAGATACCGATTCCGATGAGGGAACCGACTCCGACTCCTGCACCACACCCACCGCAACCTCCGAACCTCTTAACTTTACCCTCCCATCTCCTGATAAGATAAAACCCATAGGACGATCCACGTGGATACCTAGTGATTTCGAAAAACCTGAAGATGACCTTTCTGGCTCCGACGCCGAATCGGATATCACTGTAGTGGATGCCACCCAAAACAAAACCATGCCACCTACCCAATACGATCCGTCCCTAGATCCTGGTCTCATCCGCATCGAACCCAATCCTATTTTAGAAAAATTCCCGTCTAGCTCTTCCCCTAACCCTATGCGATGTAACATAGAAACCTCTGATTATGTTCTATGCCATCGTCCTAACCACATTGTCCATCTGATCGCCTCTGACTGTTCCTTTCAAGATCCCATTAGCCAAATGCTCATAGAAACTGGAAAGCTCGACCTGAAAACCATAAAGCATCATCCTTTTCCTCATGGGTCCATCCAGGACTTTCCCTACAAAACCACCAAGATCATCCTAGTCATTACCCATCCTAGCGAATTAATCCCCGCCAGCGACGAAGAAATTCTCAATTCTCTGAAAAAGTTAAAAGAATTTGTCCATGAGAATAACGTTACAAAGTTCAGCATCGGTCCGTATAAACTCGGAACCACCCGGCTGACGTCGCGCTATTTGAGCTCCGTCTTTTCCCGTGCATTCCACGATGACGATGTCGAAATCATTATCTGCACTGGAGAAGTAGTGACTCCCCCAGTTCAGATGAGAAGACACATCATCCTGGAGTATCATGGAGGTTTAGTTGGAGGTCATAAGGGAGTGACCAAGACCTATCATAGAATTAGGGAACATTATAATTGGCCCGGCCTCCATAAGAACGTCCAGAGGATTATACGTTCCTGCGATAGTTGCCAACGGCAGAAACTGGTTCGCGTCAAACCTAAACTACCAATGCTCATAACCGACACCCCCTGTGCCCCCTTTGATAAGGTAGCACTCGATACCGTAGGCCCTTTCCCTATTACTCCCTCCGGAAATCTACATGTTTTAACCATGCAGTGTAATTTGACTAAATTTTGCATTGCTGTCGCAATACCTAACATTCGCGCCGCTACCATCGCTGACGCATTTTCAAGGCATTTCGTTGCTCAATTCGGACTTCCGCGTGCCATTCTCACGGATCGAGGCACCAGCTTTTTAGGAAAATTACTCAAAGGCGTAACCTCTCTTTTTAAAATCAAACATTTGACCACCTCCGGTTATCGACCCCAGACCAATGGATCACTAGAGAGAAGTCATCTAGTGCTCACCGAATACCTAAAACATAATATCAACCAGTATTCGGACTGGGATTTGTTCATCCCCTTCGCGATGTTCTCCTATAACACTTCTGTGCATGAAGCTACAGGGTTTACGCCATATGAATTAATTTATGGACGAAAGGCTCAGTCCCCCGTCTCCGCCTATGCGATTGAGGAGTTATTAACCTACGACGCATACGCACGGGAGCTGGCTCAGCAATTAACCCGGCTTCACGCTTTAGCTCGAGAATGCGAAATCCAAGCTAAAGAAAAATCTAAGGAATATTATGATAGGAACGCCGCTGTCGTCTCCTATTCTCCTGGAGACTTGGTTTACGTCCTCCGAGAACCTAGAAAACATAAACTTGACTCCCAGTATATCGGGCCATATGTCATTGAAACGATCAACGACCAACACAACGCCACCATCCTCACCGACGCCGGAGTTCCCATCACCAAACACCTGGACAAACTAAAACCTGCTTCCATACCCCCTTTTCCTATCACCAACTCTACTAACCACGAAATCTAACGCAGGCATGACTTTCCTGTTATAGAACTACTCTTGCTGTATAATTATCGTTTACTCATATACTAGCGACGATAGATAGCTGAAAGCCAGTATTCGAACGGCTATTCGCTCTCTACAGTCTAGTTTCTTACTGCTCCCCTCCTATCCGGGACGACGAGGAGCCCTGGAGACGGCCCTGCCAAGCAACAACGAAAGGAGCTACTAAGGAATTGTGGGGTTACGCAAGGAAAGAACACTTACCCTAATTAGCAACGGAACCTCATCCAATCTATAGTTACATCTCACAGTTCCTGTACCCTTCCCTACATCTCTTTCCTATCTGACCTCAATCCTTTTCTCTCCAAGAAAATCCAGACACAGGACTCAATTTCATACCCCCCGACCTCCTAATCTAAAGACTCAAATCCTAGAAGGATAATAGGAATTGGAAAGAAGGGGATTGCTAAATCATCAGTTACGCACATATTCTTTTACGTTTCCGTATATTGTTACACTCTTTTCTTTTATTACAAACAATTATTTCTTAAACTTCTAAACTTAATCTACGCCAGGCCGTGCCATTCTAACACCTCCTGTTCTGTCAAATCTGGCTCCCAGCCACTCCACGGGTCCTCCACCTGAAGGTTTATCCGCTCCCAACGGCTGTCTTGAAGCCAGCGCAGGCCCCACCAGTCGAAGTCCTCCCGGAAGGACCACGTTTCCAGTTCCCTCTCGCCGATCCAAACGTTGACCCTCCGGTCGGACTCCCTCTCCCGCCTGATCTCTCGCATCCCCGCCAAGTCCAAAACTACCACTAAAATTATAAACGTATTATTATCAATCGCTATAAAATATCACGGGTGCTTGGAAGGCAATATCTTTCAATCCACTTACCAAATCGGGTATCTACTGATGCCCCTTCGGCACGCCTAGCTCCTTTAGACCCAAGGTGGGCGTTATTGTTTCTCCTCACCATCTCGTGCTTCACTTCCTCTTCCTTTGAACCTTTATTTTTCTCTTTTCCTTCTTCCTCGTTATAACCCTGCCACTCTGTACGGCCGCAAAAATTTAACCAGAACAATATCGCTCCTCCTCAATACCGCACTTTTATACCAACTTTCCCACTCCACTCATAATTGCGACACTACTTCGTGACGCACGAGATTCACTACACCACACAACCGAAATCGCCATGACGACCGTTATAAATATATTATTTATAATGATGTTCAGCATCACGCAGATCTCCTGGACCCATGCATATAACATCACTCATCTAAAACATAATCCTGGCATCTTTTTCGAGAAAATCGCCACTCTACAGTACCATCCAGTACTATGGAAGGTCGCCACAACCATCGACATCGCCAATCTAACTAGTCAAACCCCTAATCTTGGAAAATTCTACGAGACTATCTTCTATGTATGCAAGGGTAACAACTCCTGCATCCACAACAGCAAAATCGAGGAGATCGGACGCAAAATAGTCGATACTGAACTTTTTGCCTCGATACTTCGCCGAGGTTTACGTCCTACAGACTGTAGCCGGAACCGTAGAAGCGCTCCTCTAGGATTTATCGGAGAACTTTCCAAAACCCTTTTTGGCACCTTGACCGAGGAAGACGGCGAATATTACACCGGCGAAATCTTAAAATTACAAGAGAAGGGAGCACACACCGCTCATCTACTAGAAAAACAGACGCATGTGGTACAGTCAGAATTCTCAGCCTTGCACCATGCTCTCAATAGCCTAAATAATAACACTCAAGAGCTTCAAGGCCAAACCAGGGCCTTGGCTGATGCTATTGCTCTCTCCAATGACGCCCTCGAGCAAGAGAAACACGCGAGAGTACATCAAGATTACGTCCGACACATGGAAATGTACGCGGAAAAATATAGGACCAGCATTCTATTCCTAGTGGATGCCGTTCTCGTTGCTCGTCGTGGAATCTTGCACCCCATGATACTAACACCTACCCGGTTACAACAGGCTTTGCAAGAAGCCACCCACAGGACTGGATTTTCCCTACCTTTCGACGAAGAGGAACTCCTGATGGAAGACATCCAGGAACTCTCTCACCTACACGTTAATCACTACAAGGGACAATTGGTGGTCGTGATTGAGATCCCCACCTCAACAAGGAAGAATATCACCTGTATAAAACATATCCTTACCCAACCCACCATACTCGTCCTGATAACCAAACTATCACCACCTTTATCCAACCTGCCCATCCCTATCTAGCCGTCTCTTCCTCCCAACGCTTTTACTCCAATATCCCTTCCGAGTCCCTATCCCATTGCCTTCACCACCTAAAAACCTACTACTGTGCTCCTGGAGCACCTCTTCATAAGATCGCGTACAACCAGGAATGTGAGATATCCATCCTCCAGCACCATGACACCACCCAGTGGACTGGTTGCGACATCAGGGTTGCCTCTTTCACCGGTCCCTTCTGGACACCTCTGGTCCAACCTCGAACCTGGTTATACTCCCTACCGAAACCCGAACAAATCACCCTCATCTGCCAAGGAAACGTAAGGGGAACCGAAACCATCCTTGGAGATGGAATTATACAGTTAGAAGCTGGATGCTTCGCGGATACTACATCTACTCAGCTGCGATCTCTGCAAACTCTAATGGTGACTGATGTGACCCACTTTGAAGCCCTAGAGCCAATGCCTCTCCCTGAACTTCTACCCGAAGGTCACATACCAGCCCTACAAAATTTAATAAAAATACAGCCTATCAAGAGTAAACCACTGGCAGATTGGGACCTATCCAAAAACAGCATAGCCCTCAAGGACATAGCCCGAGAAGCAAAGGACCTGCAGAAACAAGATTCAACCACCTTCAAAGCATCCGTCATCTCATATGCTTCATCTGGATCCCTTTTAATACTCATCATATTAGTTGCTGCGGCCCTGTGGTTTAAACGAAACCCGACACTTGCGCGTGCCAACCCGACGACAACCACCTCTATCAGAGTTCAAAGCACTCCAACGATAGCAGCCGAAAGCATGCCAATGCTTCCGGTACGCACCGTCAGCATGCCGTTTCAACAACCTATTCGACATGGGCAGAGTATGCCATACCTGGAACCATTAGCAATACCACGGGACTCACTACCCTTTAGTTAATCAAACATTAAATTCTTCAGGAAATTGTCGGCAGTTGGCTTGACCCAAACTTCTCATCCTGGAAACATTGACCTCCACAGGACAATGTTTCATCTAAGGGGGGAGGTGTAACGTAGGGGTCAGCCACCTCGCCGAACCAAAGTAGATCGCACGCGTCCGTGTGCAATACCGGTAGTATTGCACATTGCTGACGCCCGGAATTCCTTTCCGGAAATGCGTAAATCCTTAGGAGTCGGCCGCGGATGTGGAGACTTTTTGGTCGCCATGTGTCGAAAGATCATGGCGCTACTGACGACACATGACCTATTAAGCCTCCTACATATATGCGAGCTCCGCGACCCTCGAGTCGAGTCTTATTCTGTGCAAGCTTAGCCGCTGCCGCATCATCCGCGTTCCAAGGTCGTAACTCTAGTGTTCGTTCCACGGGAGCAGAGTACTCCACCGTATTCTAACAAATCTCTTGCCCAGTCGCCGTGTACTGGTAGTTAAGTCTAGTATAATTCAATCCGAAACAAGTCGTGTAGAAATTGTCGCGAGTGTACATCTTTCAGTCGTGCCTAACACCTACCGTTCTGGAAGACAAGCACAACTACTACGAACTGATCATCATTAATTAAGTGCGAGTAATCCACAACCATCGGAGAGTCTAGTCTCTCCCATAGTTGTGACAAATAGTCAATAAGCCTGCGTATGCTGTTACAGCATAATTAGCGTTTACTGTAAGTATAATTGTAATACCTGAAAATACATAGTTTGTGCCAAATCTGCTGTTCCAACGTATGTTTATACATACTATCATTCACCCCGAATCTTGCCAACTCATTACATTCTTACCGCTCGGAGTGTAATATTATAGTTCATTGTACTGATAGTCGAGAAGCTCAATCGGCGTTTCTACTGACCCAGACTGTAGTGTCGAGTCAGCGCGAAACTCAACCGATAGGCGGCCACGACTACCCAGTACGTAACAGCATAAAGAATGGGGTCGAAGGACCCAACTGATAACGTAGGGTTGTTGGCCACCCAACTGACCAACTGGCGCCCTGATACCGATAGAAAAGGACGGGCGAAGGTAATGGGAAAACCCGTAGTGTGAGTGGCCCCTCACGCTGACGGAAATACAGTTACAAATGGCGCCCAACGTGGTTTCTGAGTATAGATTAATTATTCGGCGAACGAATAATCCACAAGTCCGAGAAGTTACCGGAAGTGTTGGAGTTTTTCAGGGAATAGGTGGCCCACTATTTTCGGGAGGCTCGGGAACGCTGAAAAAAGCATGAAAAGATCATCTGGTTGGAAAAGGGATCAAATTCTGTTAAGAATTGATAGCCTGATCGAATTGACGTGTTCACGTAGAATTCGAGCAACCAATGCTAAGCTAACGAAAAATTGGATGAGAACCACGGGCGCAAATATAATTTAATATTATATTCGCCCGTGTTAAAATCTAACGCTACCGAAAAGGCTTCTTCATTTGGCAAGTGACAGCTGAGCGCTTGTTTGTAAACAAGTCGACCGGCTGAGCTGAGCCATGCTGCCTGGCGGAGCCCGACCGGCTAACTGTCAGAACAGTTCAATTAGCCAGCTATCGAGATGTTGCCAAACATAATTACCGAATTAAGCGCAGAATCGGAAATTTGGCAACAGATGATAACGCCTCGCTAACGTTCCGCGAGCCGGCAAGTCGCCTCACATCTCATCCTACCCTGGATCCCTATAGAACAAATTGTTCTTCCGTCTCTCTCAGCCTTCCTCACTCTCTCTCTCTCTCGCCAATACAATGGCTTCCTTGAACGCCTCGCCCTCGACCACGACTGCCGGCGGAACCGCCGACGCTCCCGTCGCTCCTGTGCCTATGGCACAGGACTCCTTTGATGAGGATGCCCTTCTGGCATCCCCATCTCCTGCGGGCCCTGTAGAGGGTCCCGCATCCGATCCCGCACCTGTTCCCGTGGCGCAGGTTGACGTTCCGGCGGCAACCTGCGTTGCTGTTACCGAGGTGGGCGGTAGCCCACCTGTTACCGAGGGGTTGGCGAAACACCCTGCGGAGTCTGGGCATGAGGAGCTGGGTACGCATGTACTCAGCGAATTAATGCAGCGACACTGCAGGATGCGTTCGGTAACCCCGACGCCTATGGAGGGGAGCAATCAGGGTCTTCCTAGACGTAGTCTAGTGGAGTTGCTGGCTGCTCTCTTCCGAGCGGACCTAGGCCTCTACCACGAAGTCGTGGCAGCGGTCGAGGTGGCCGAGGCACCTGGGTTGAGCACCCCTGTCCGCAAGCTCTCCCGAGTGGAGCGTAAGCGGGCCAGGGAGGCCCAACGGGAGACAGCGGTAGCTGTTCCGGAGACGAAGCGGCCGTTGTACGCAGCGATGGCGACCGCTAAGCCTCCAAAAGGAGCAAAGCAACCGTTGCCGCCTAAGGTGACTCCGGCACCACCGGTGAAGAAGGCGAAGCCTTCCGATCCAGTGGCCACGCGCGCTACCGACAATTTCGGCATACGTGTATGCTGGAATTGCAAGGGTAAGGGCCATCGGTTTTCCGAGTGTCCTACGCCAATTACAGAGGCTTTCTGTAAGGGGTGTGGGCGCACCGGGAAAACGTTGCGCACCTGCCCTGCCTGTGGGCCGCATTGGCAGACAATCGGTCCATACGTGGCGAATGCGGGTACGAACGTACCACGTAAGGTGATAGCGGCAAAACGCAGATCCGAGCGTGGGAAAGTACACGCCCAACCACGGCTTTCCGAGGCGACTCCGAAGGCAGTTCCCCAGGTGGTAACCCCACCGAAGGAAAAACCTTCGAAGCCGCTAAAGACGAAAGCGGCTCGTAAGGAGGTTTGTATGGATAGGGTTTCACAGCTAGTCGAGCCCTAAAAATACTCCTCCTGCAAGTTATCGAATGTTACCGGTACGAGAAATCGTACGATCCCGCACGCTACCGTACACCTCGCTGAATTTCCCATCAATTTCCATCCTATTTTCCTTCCTTTTCATTCCTTTCTTATCCATCCAAAACAAAAACAGAAATTGATGAGCTTGAGCCAGTAAAGGCCAATGTTTTCAGGACGAGGTGAGACAGAGACCACACGTGGACCCTCTGTCGAGAAATGATACCGGTACTGCCATCTAGCGGTAATCGACGGCAAGACGAATCAATAATTCGTCGAAGTGCTGCCGTCGGTCGGGATCGACGGTACTAGAGGTCGATGAACTCGATCCTAGTGCTGCCATCTAGCGGCCCGTAGATGAAGCAGGGCTATCGAACGCCTAGATCGAAATTCGATTAATCGAAAGGCGATTGTTATCGAGCAGAAGCGATAAGTGAGAATACGAGAATCACTTAGATCGTCTGTGCATGCCCAAAGCTCGGGTGGGGGTAACCTATCCGACGGACGGCTCACGTGGCAAAACAAAATTTTGCCGGATCACTCCAGCGACAACCCTTGGACCAGACAGAACGAACAGCACTATTATATTGATACGTAGATGGCTGAGTCCACAGGACGGAAGAGGAGTACCGGGTCGGGCGACTCTGATGAGTTCGCAGAACCGACAGCTACCGATGCTTCCTAGGCAAACCTGGAGAAGAAGCTCTCGAGTCTAGACGAGAGAATGGAAAAACTGGAAGGGTCTTTCCAGGATTTCATATCTCAAGTCCAGCAGGCTTTCGACAAGCTGCTGAAAAATAAGACTGTTCCCGATGAAGCAGCAGTGGCAGCTGCTTCTGCTACCGAAAAGCGCGCTAGAGGCCGACCGCGAAAGACCGCGGCCGCTCTACCGGCATCGGCCAATCAGGGTCAACCTTTGTTGACAGTGACAAGGCCGAGTGATGATCCCGAATCCCAACCGACATCAGACGATGCTTCGGCTGAGATATTCCAGGGGGCCTACATGACGAGGGTCCTGAAGGGAAAACCTGGAAAAGTTACCGGCCAAGGGGATGACTGTACGCCCCGTTGGCGTGTTCTCGAATCTCTCCAGAGGTCAAACTTAACCTTTGCGGGCGATGGAACGGAGGCGGTTGAGAGTTTTATTTCTCGAACCGATGCCGTCCTGAACCTTCTCAGGGTAAGAGATTCCGACCTTGTTGACGTCTTTCCCCACATCCTAACAGGTGTGGCGAGGATATGGTTTGAGGATAATGAATTCTCAACCTGGTCTGACATTAAGTCCGCCTTAAGGTCTTATTTCAGATCACAAACATGGGAAGAAGAACTGGAGACTGAGCTTCTAACAAGAACTCAGGGTGCTAACGAATCTGTGCGAGCCTATTTGTAGACTATACAGTCGTATATTCGGAAAATAGGCAGAGAAAGATCAGATTGGAGCCGAATCGCTATCGCGCACAAGAATATGCTACCGGTGTATAGAAGAGGCATTGCTATACACAAATATATGACGTATCGAGAATTCGAGCGTTTGGCGCTCAATTTCGAAGCCGCTTATAGGGCGTCATTAAAATACCGTCCACCTGCCGCGCCTGAGGAAAGCTTAGTTCCTGAGTTGGCGTATTCCGGCGGTCATGGAAGATCCCGAGAGTCTAGGCGACACGGTGTGCGTGCCCTAGAAGTGGATAAAACATCCAGCTCTGATACCGACGAATCAACAACGGAAGATTCGAATGATAACGAAGAGCATTTGAATGCCTTCAAATCAACAAGGAACCGACAAGGAACCAGTTCCAAGTCGAAACCTTCGTTAGATAAGGCAGCTGGCAACAATAACAGCCGGCAGGGCTCAAAACGTAAACAACCGGGCCCGAGCGCTACCTGCTTTAATTGCGGGAAAGCTGGACACGGTTGGAGTGCGTGTAAAGAGCAGAGAACAATGTTCTGTTACCGATGTGGCAGCAAAGGGGTTTCTACAGCGGAGTGCCCTAAATGCTGTTCAAAAAACGCCAAGAGGAGTTAGAAAAATTTCCCGAGAATGTTACGACACTCCAAGAGCGGAAAAACATGATACCGAAAATCTTGGGTGAAAACCAAGATAATATATTCCCGGATAATTATGTCGAAGAATATTCAGTACAGCAATGTGTGAATATTAACCATAATTATCGCTCCCGCGACTTCTCAGACCAACATGTTATGTTGGAGACGGAGAAGGTAAACAAACACTCAGAGGACACAAGCGCTCGAGTGGTTGCTACCGAAAATTCGAACGATGATCAATCGGTCGATAAGTTACCGGTCGGTGATATTACTGATATAGTAATTACGACGTTTGGCGATAGATCTAGGAAACTAGCATTCTACACCACGATCACCGTACAAGGGGAAAAGCTGCGTGCGCTGGTGGACTCGGGAGCCTCACGCACGTTTGCAGGCAAAGTAGCCATTGAATTGTTTAATTCAATTGGTATACAAGCCAATAAGATAGAACCCTTAAGAGTTACCGTTGGCAACAATTACACATGTAAAGTAATTGAGTCCGCCAAGATCCCGATATTTCTTGAGGGGAAGACAACTATAGTTGACACACTATGGATGCCTTCCTTGTCGAGTAATTTTATTTTGGGACTTGATTTCCTACAAGATGCTCAGGTTGTCGTGGACTTCTCCACGGGAGAATGGGCTTACAAGGAAAAACCTCAAAATAAACATTGGTTCTCGAATGCCGAATCACTAAACTGTGTAGTGGTGAATAACGGCTTAATGGTTCCCGATAATGATAACGCTAAGAAATTACAAGAGTTTCTAGAAATTAAACTGCCCCCCATTTCTGGAAAACCTGGAATTTCAAAGTTACCGGCAGTCATAATTGACGTGCAAGATCACGAGCCAATCAGACAGCGAGCTCATAGGTGCACGGATAAAATCCGCCAAGCTATGTGGCAAGAGGTTGACGATATGCTAACCAATGGCATTATCGAACCGTCGCAAAGTGATTGGGCGAGCCCGGTAGTCATGGCGAAGAAAGCCAATGGCAAGCTCCGCTTTTGTGTGGATCTCCGGCGCGTTAACGCTGTAACTAAAAAGGATGCGTACCCATTACCGAACATGGCTGCGATCCTAGATGAGTTACGACAGGCCAATTATTTAACAACGCTCGACTTGAGTCAAGCGTATTGGCAGGTACCGCTAGCAGAAAAGTCACGTGGTATCACGGCTTTTATTGTTCCAGGCAGAGGCTTATTTCAATTTAAGCGAATGCCTTATGGATTAACTAATGCTCCCGCAATATTCCAGCGTGCTCTGGATAAATTATTGGGTCCCGAATTTTATCCACATGTATTCGTCTATTTGGATGACATTATCATTGTCACCAAAACATTTGACGAACACTTATTATAGTTGGATAAAGTTATCGAAAAGTTAAGGCAAACTGAGCTGACGATAAATAAGGAGAAAAGTTTCTTCTGTAGAACGGAAGTAAAATATCTCGGATTTATCGTAGACAGTCAAGGTCTTCGCGTGGATTCGGCGAAAACAGAAGCCGTAATCACGTTCCCGATACCGAAGAATTTAAAGCAAATTCGTAGATTCTTGGGAATGGCATCTTGGTATAGAAGATTCATTCCAGAATTTGCGACAGTTGCTGAACCGCTAACGAAATTGACAAAGAAAAATCAGTCATGGGAATGGACAGCCAATCAGCAGTCAGCATTCGACGCGCTGAAAGGATGTTTAACAAGCGCGCCAACGCTTGCCTGTCCAGATTTTTCGATCCCGTTTGCATTACAGACCGATGCTAGCAATGTTGGCTTAGGTGCTGTTTTGACACAAGTTATCGAAGTTCAAGAAAGAGTAATCGCCTACGCGAGTAGAGCGCTTACGGATCCCGAAAGAAAATATACCGTGATCGAGCAGGAATGCTTGGCAGTGGTGTGGTCGATAAGGAAGTTTCGATGTTACCTTGAGGGTTACCACTTCACTGTAATTACCGACCACAGCAGTCTCCGATGGTTGCATAATTTAAAAGATCCATCTGGAAGACTTGCTCGTTGGGCTCTCTCCTTGATGGAATACGATTTTACGATCGTACATCGTAAAGGAGCTTTAAATCATGTTCCTGATGCTTTGTCAAGAGCACCGGAAAGTTTAAATGCTTTGCTACCGTCTTACGCCGATACCAAGGATGCGTGGTATTTAAAGCGCGTAAAGGATATCGAAAGAACGCCAGAAAAATTTCTTGATTGGAAATTAGATGGAGAGTTGATGTATCATCAACGACGTTCATATTTGGCAGATGCTGTGCTCGAAGATCTTGATGCTTGGAAACTGGTGATACCCAGGGAGTACAGGCAGAAAGTGCTCGAAGAATGCCATAAGTTACCGCAAGCCGGCCATCAAGGTATCGATCGTACATATCGACGCCTTTCGATAAATTACTTCTGGCCAGGTATGTTCAAAGATGTAACGGCTTACGTCAGTCACTGCGACGAATGTCAGCGTTGCAAGGTAGAACAACAAGCTCCCGTCGGCTTCATGGGACGTCGAATTGTTGAACAGCCGTGGACTGTAATATCGGCAGATATTATGGGCTCACTGACGCCAAGTAAACAAGGGTTCTCGTATGTGTTGGTAATCCAAGACCTATACACAAAATGGATCGAAGTAGTTCCACTTCGACGCGCTAACGGCAAAAAGATTGCAGAAGCTATCGAAAACTTGGTGATTCATAGATGGGGTACACCAAAAGTTTTAGTTACCGACAATGGTACCGAATTTGTAAATAAAGACATAACTGCTTTATAACAATTAACGGGTATGAGGCAAACCACGACACCTCCATATCATCCCCAGGCAAATCCCACCGAAAGGGTGAATAGAAGCCTGAAGATGATGATAAGGGCCTTTCTCGATTCTGATCATCGAGAGTGGGATCAGCATTTGGATGCATTTAGATTTGCATTTAATACTGCCCACCATGGTTCACTGCAAGCTACACCTGCATTTGCTAATCTGGGTAGAGAACCAGAATCGGCAAGGCCGATGCGACGTGAATTAGAAGGCGATACCGAAATCATGCAGCAACCGACAGAAAAGTGGTTGGCACGCATGAAACGCTTGGAAACACTTAGAACAGTTTTCAAGTATGCTCTCGAAGAAGCGCACGAACGACAGGCAAGATCATATAATCTACGTCGTCGTGAAAAGCACTATGAGGTTGGCGAGTTAGTCTTAGTTCGCAACCGACAGCTCTCGAATGCCGCAAAACACATATCGGCTGCACTGAACAAACCATTCGGTGGACCGTTTATGATTGCGAAGAAGTTATCGGAGACAGTTGTAGAATTGTCTGATTTGGCAGGAAACGTCACTGGCAAAATGTCTACGGCAGACATCAAGCCATACAAGCCTGAGCTACCGCAAGAGTAAACCCAGACTGAAGTGCATCACTGCACGCTTGGGCGTGGCAGCGAAAAACGAACTCGTGTTCTTGCGCTTTCGGTTTCGGGTCGAAACTCCGTTACGGAGGGGGGTATGTAACGAAGTTCCCCGTTACGTATACGAGATACCGAATAAAGAACATAAAAGCTACCGAACAGTGGATATTATTAATCCCTACGTTACCGACTCGTGAGATAGGCTCACGAGTGGATTATAGCTAACGTCAAGGATAGACCCCGTTGACAGGCAGAGGCCCGGATGAAAAGACCGGCGCTCCAGTAAACGATGTCCAGGTTGTCCTGAGAAGTAAGGCAGGGCCATGCCAACCAACCCAGGCAACCTGAGATAAGGAGAAGCGGCCTCGGGGAGTCCTAAAACAATGACAGTGTCTATAAGTCCCCACGAGGAGGGGAAATAGAACATCGAGTCTGGCTTGAACGCTGGTTACGCGCGTCAAGCAGGCTGCGCGAATGTCGTGCGCAGACTGCCATAGCAGGCAGTCGGAACGCGACCATGGGACTGTGCTGATGTGTCCGTGCGTGCTGGTGAGCGCGTGACGCGGCACTCAGACAGCCATGGGTCGGTTCGCGTACGTGAGGCGTGTGCTATAGGCCAGCCTGCACGTACGTCACGACTGGATACCGGCCAATACATAGTGGGTTGTGCAGGGGCGTAGTTAGCCCGTTGGAATGTGTCCCGGTGCCCTTCGTAATCCCATAGGCTTGCGCTATGGCTGGACGGGCCGTGAACATTGCCTCCGTGGTGGTCCGCTCCTGGCAAAACTCTATGCTTTAGCAATTGATACCGCATGTTCCCGCACTCCTCACCACCACCTGTGTGTGGGTGGTGAGGAAGAAACGTATGCCCCTCAGCAGGCAGGTCTGCGAGGCTCGGATTTCCGTAAGGAACCCTCCCCTCTCTCCACGACCTAGCATACTGAGCGACCCTGGCTACCGCTACCGTCCATATGCATGGCCGCAGGGCCGTATGAGATGCATAAAGAATGGGGTCGAAGGACCCAGCTGATAACGTAGGGTTGTTGGCCACCCAACTGACCAACTGGCGCCCTGATACCGATAGAAAAGGACGGGCGAAGGTAATGGGAAAACCCGTAGTGTGAGTGGCCCCTCACACTGACGGAAATACAGTTACAACATTCTTGTATTTACTGAATCGTACAAAATCACCTACTTTGAACTTAGCACGGCCAACAATCTTTATATTATTGTATACTGTAGTCAGGAGCATATTAGCATGATCTGGCGTCACATCAACTGGTCGCATTCCTATAGTGCGATGTTTTCTTGCGTTGTAGTCTTCAACTAGTCGCTGCAGTATGCCTCGCCACTTATAATTTCCATTCAACGTAAATCGTTTCCACATTTCAGTCTTCAGCGTGCGATTCCAGCGCTCAACTATCGTAGCTTTCAATACGCTGTATGTTGAGTAATGATTTATTCTACGTTTTTTTATAAGCGATTTGAAATCACTATTATAAAACTCCTTGCCATCATCTGTCTGCAAATTTTTTGGACATCTCCCACTTTTCAGAATCTTCGTAAATGCGTCTGTCACTTCCTTGCCAGTTTTCGTTTTCAGTGCTACTGCCCATCCAAATTTCGACAATGCATCAATAACTGTGAGAATATAGTGGTAACCTCCGTCAGTATAATTCTTCATATCAACCAGATCGGCTTGCCAGAGGTCATCGAAGCCTCGTATTATAACTCTTCTACGTTGAAAATTCCGTCTTGCAGGTATATGCAGTTCTTCGACCAATTTTTTCTTTTCTTCACTATCCATAACTCTTCAGGTATGTGTTGGGTTTACAAGGGTACAACGAGCACTGATGATAGTAAAAGTTTCTTTTTCCTAATAAAGCTCTTTGTCGAATTATTTCAAGAAGAATTCTCCTTAGCATGATTCTCCCCATGAAAAATAGCACTTTTTTTTTAATTTCGCATTATCTTCATGATATGTTTCTTTGATTCAGCATCTTCTTTAGTCTGATTCTCCATGAAAATTGATGCATATTTCTTTAAATCTGCATTATCTTCTGCATGTTTCTGCATGAAATTACTCAATTTCACTTGAAAATCATTCAGCCTTAACTCGGTTTCATCCAGTCTTAACGCAATACTTCGTAAAATATCACTGTTTTCTTGCATTTCATTTTTAAGGTTCTCACGTACAGCATTCATATTATCCAGCAGAACACGCATATTGACAGCACATTTCTCATAAGTAGCATCAAATCCTAAATTTGAAATAATATTCCCCTTAGCATTAAATGCATTCATACGTTTATCAAATTTTAATGTTTCACCTTCAGTTTTGCGGAAATATTTTCTCACATTACTGGCAGTGGAAATACCTCCAAATTTATTTATCGACATTGTGAAGTAACACAATCAACTGGGAAATTATGGAAAGTGTAATCTCTTTTATAGGATAATACGTTCTTCATGAAGCTCCTCAATTATTGATTGTATCTCATTATGATGATTCGTATGTCCTGCAGCAGATGATGCTATCAAAAGTCTCAAACGTTCAACTAATTCGTTCGGATCATTCCAATGTACATAGTTCACTGGTTTATCATTAACACACATATAACCGCTACCTTTTACAAGATTCTTTGGAGGAAATAATGGGCTAATTATTTTCTTCCATTTATGACCCTTATTCCCACGAAGCTTTCCCTCGCTACTGTAATCTGCTCTGTGTACATTAGTTTGAGAAAGAATATTCTTATATGTTTTTAAATCATCTTCAGTATAATCATGTGGCTCTTTCATGAAGATCAATTCAAATAGACCAATAGTACCCTGATAATACTCATCATCAATAATAATAAAATCTTTACGATTTACTTTAAAAGAACATTTTCCAAGTCTCATTTTGTTAAGTCTAGCATCTCGTTCAATTCCAAAATTATCATTAATTAAATCCTTATTTTTACGCAGAAACATCTCTATATATTTACGTCCAATTGGTGCATATTCTGACAAAGAACTATTTAATCTAAGGATCTTTGCAATGGTGATGATGGAGTTTCTGCTTGCATTGGTGATGGTATTGCTAAATCATTAACATCCTTTTCCACTTTCACTCCCTCCTCCTCCTCCTCCTCCTCCTCATCCCCATCCTCTTCCAGAGAAAGGTATAATGTTTCATTAGGTCGTGAATTTCCTTGCTCATCATCATCATCATTAGATGAAGGGGTTGGAATTTTAATTCTAGAGTTCTCTGCGAAATATATACGTTGTGGAGTCGATGAGAAATAAGTTCTTTTACGTTCCGATGGAATAATCAAAGAATTATCGCTTACAGTAGTCTTCTGTAGCGGTTCTTGTTTATACTCATATTTCGGGGACACGAAGGTCATCTCATTATGTTCAGTGAGCTTTTTCAATGGCTCAACAATTGGTTTAAAAGTTTCATTTAAATTGGTTTCCATCATTTCTCTTTCTGATTTGAGTGCACGATATTTTTCACGAATTACTTTACTTTTCGCGGCAATCTTCTTAAGCAGCAACTTTTCTTCCATTTTCCTGCTTTCCATGTTTTCCACGTTCAATCCACGTTCAATCCAGATTCAGTCCACGTTTTTAATTCCACGTTTATACTAGGTTTATTCCACGCTCATTTGATGTGTGTGTTTTGATGGACACTTAGCTCTAAACTGAACAATCTTAAGCAAACGGTATACTATTGAATCTTAGCATACTCATCGAAACCTTTCCGATATCTACCATTTTGAATTGTACTATCCTTGTCGATCACTAAAAATCCATAATCATGGTGCCAGCACTTTGAACACAATTCATTGAATTTTTCAAATGACATATCCGTGTTTACATGATCGTTATAGATATGTTTTAAATTAGTACCATCTTGCTTAAAGATTATGAGAAGATTTGCATTATCACGAATCATGTGTTTAGGAATTTTAGCATAAGTCTGGCAGAGGTAGAAGCAGTCAATATTTGAATGTCTACCCATGGAGAAGTAGTCTCTGATATTATCCTGCTTATCGTTAGCAACATCATCAAATATGAAAATAGAATTGGGTAACGCCTCAGTTACCTTTACAACGTCGCCATTGTTTGAAAATTTAAAATATCCAATACCTTTTAGTCCTTTTAATAACCGTTCAAGGTATTGATACTTGGGTTGTTGAAGCGACTTTGAGTATACATAAATATTTTCAAATGTCACACCGTTAGGACTTTCTACGAGACTAAGCAGTACGTTTGTTTTACCGCAATTCGAGGGTCCGCAAATTATACTACGAATTGTAAATGGAAGTAGGGATCCATGACGTTTATTCCTTCCTCCACTACCCCCACCGACAATAAAACGATCGGCGTTGGAGACACGAATGTGCAGTGGTTGCTTTACGAAATCCATAACTGTAAAACTCTATGATTATGCAAGCTATTTATAGGCTCGAAGCAGATTATCTCATCAGTTCTCATTATGTCGTTGTTAATGTTAGATGTGCTACGTTTGGAGGATTTAACTATTGAGCAGCTTGAATACATTCCAAAAATTTTACTATTGAAGCGCTTTCCAAACAGTATTCGACTTGTTTGGTGTAAATTACCTGAGCACATTCGTGCAGATCCTGAAGTGCAACAATATCGTGCCTGTACGGAACATTATAATTTACCTAATCAAGATCATTTTGATGGAATACCGCCTTCAATAAAAAATTGCTGGATGTGTCAACGAACCCGTTAGGAAAGCATGACATGATGAGATATGGTTGTGGATCATTTTTCAATAAGCTGCTAAATAAACTACCCTTCGAGCTGCATGTACCTGGCTACAATTATTGCGGTCCAGGTACTCGCCTTCATGAACGGTTAGCACGTGGTGATCGAGGAATAAACCCTCTGGATGATGCTTGCCGTGAGCATGATATCGCATATTCAGTATATAAGGACCTGCCCTCGCGTCATCATGCTGATAAAGTACTTGCACGCCGTGCACGACAACGTATCATAGCTAGTGACTCATCCGTAGGTGAACGAGCGACAGCGACTGCTGTCTGGGCATCAATGAATGCAAAACGGAAACTCGGCTTAGGACTGCGAGTGCCTAGAAAAAGTACGAAGAAAAGAAAAATTCGTGTACCGAAAAAACGAGGTGGTTTATTGAGGAAAATGTCACTTACTAAAACAAAACGGGGGGGTTTATTACCATTGCTTCCGCTGCTGAGTGCGGTGGGAGCATTAGCTGGCGGTGCAGCAGGTATAGCAAAGGCTGTAAACGACACCAAAGCAGCCAAAAAACAATTGGAAGAAATGCATCGACACAATCGCTTAATGGAAGCGAGACGGGGACAAGGTTTATACCTCGCACCATACAGTCGAATAGGAGAGGGAGTGAAAAGGAAAAGGAAAAGGAAAAGAAAATAATTGGACTTCCTAAATCTGGACCTACTAGTAATATGCAATTATCAAACGTCTGCCGTAAAATACCGCATTTTCGGGGAGTCTTTATGCGTACATCTCTACCTCAAAATGCGCAATGCAATGAATGCGCAATTGTGAATCTTGATGACGAACAATGTCCTGGAACACATTGGGTCGCTTACGTTAAAAGTAATAAGCACGTTAAGTATTTCGATTCCTTCGGAAATTTAAAACCTCCAATTGAACTTGTGGAATATTTTGGACCTTCTGCTATAATCTACTACAACCACGACCAATATCAATCGTATGATTCTAGCATATGCGGTCAGTTGTGTGTCAAGTTTCTACGTGAACAATGTCTTTAACAGTTACACTCTCTGGCCGTGACTCGGTATTGGGGTCAGATTTTTTCCCCCCGATCGATCTTCGAGATGGACATTATGAACTCGTTCTCGTAGACTTTCAGAGCTTCAATTCAATCTCTAATGTTGATGAGACAAATAATATATTTTACGTTGATGATCAGGAGCTAACTATACCTACAGGTTGTTATGAGCTCAATGCCATAAATGACTTTTTACGTGCTCAGATGTTCGAAGGTAATGAAGAAGAAGTAATTGTTCTACGTGCTAATAATAATACATTAAAAAGTGAAATACAGTGTAAATATCAGATTGATTTTACACAACCTAACAATATAGGCTCTTTGTTGGGTTTTTCATCAGATCGTGTTATTCCTCCGAACACACTAGCTGAATCAGACGAGCCCGTAAACATTATAAGAGTAAATATTCTACGAATTGAATGCAACATTACAGCTGGTGCATACACAAACGGTAGACCTCGACATGTTATACATGAATTTTTTCCGAGTGTTCCGCCAGGTTATAAAATCGCAGAAACACCGAAGAACGTCATTTACTTGCCAGTCATTGCGAAAGTAATTGACCGTCTCACCTTGCGTATTCTCGATCAGGAAGATCGTATAGTAAATTTTGGAGGTGATGAAATCACAATTCGTTTACATATTAGAAAATGTTGATTTACAAGAATACTTATAAATCACCGATACTCGATGAGCCTATCAGTCCAACTGCTGCAGCAGGACAGAATACATTGAGTGAAGGTAACGCTGGAGGACAAAATACATTGAGCTAAGGTAACGTTGGAGCATCATTAACAAGAAGAAATATCACCTTTCTACAATCACTGGGTTTCAACGTTAGAAATAAAAATGGATCCATTAGATGTAACCGCTCAACCGGTGTTCGACAATCGCATCACTAAAATGGAAATGCATGCATACAATCCTTATGCAAATGCCTCATTGGGAAATAGTGATGAAATTCGAATTCCTATATAACAGCAAGATTTAATTCTTCTACCCTGTGAAAGTTATCTCTACATTGAGGGAAAGATAATCGTTGGAACCCGTGCTCCGGATTTAGCAACCCAAGATGTCGTAGGACTTGACTGTAATTCCATGGCATTCTTGTTTGATGAAATTCGTTATGAATTGAATGGTATTGAGATTGATCGCTGCAAGAATGTGGGTATTACTAGCTTCATGAAGAATCTCATCTCCTTAACTGCTGAAGAAAGTGCAAGTCTACGTCATGCAGGATGGTTTCTAATAGATCACAGGTCTACGAATCATTTCAACTTTTGTGTACCATTGCAAATGCTGTTGGGTTTTTGTGAAGACTACAGAAGAGTTATAATAAATGCACGTCATGAACTCGTTCTTATTCGAGCACGTGATGATATAAATTCACTACATTCTTCGAGAAAAATCATCAACTTCAAAATTGATTTGCAAAAAGTGCAGTGGAGGATTCCTCATGTATCACTGAATGATTATACAAAACTTAAATTTCTACGTTTGATTGATAAAAACAAAAGTCTAACCATGGCTTTTCGTTCCTGGGAACTCTACGAATATCCACTTCTACCTGAAACACAGAGGCATACATGGGCCGTAAAAGCTGCAACACAATTGGAGAAACCTCGATATGTTATACTAGCATTTAGACAAAATAAGAAGAGTACGCAGCATATGGAGGTGCTTAGATTCAATGACAGTTCTGTTCGTAATGTTAAAGTCTATCTGAATGCAGAATTTTATCCATATGACCGAATTGATAGTGATAGAGAAAAAAACCGTCATTCTGTACTATATGATATGTATGTTAAATTTATCCATTCATATTATGCAGGAGAAAAACAGTCGAAACCAATGCTTAATTACAAAAACTTTGTGGAATACGGTCCTCTCTTCGTCATCGATTGTTTGCATCAAAATGAATCTATAAAATCGGGCACTGTTGACGTTATAATCGAGATTGATTGTACTAGAAATATTCCAAGTAATACTACTGCGTTTTGTTTAATTATGCATGATTAAATTGTTGAATATATCCTGCTTACTAGTATTGTTAGAAATGTAAGTTAGTAGACTAGATTTATATACAGGGTGTTTCACGTAAGGCGCCCCTACTTGAAATGAGGACTCAGAGCGCATGGTGGGGTAGATGTATCTAATTGGCCGCGGTTGGAGAGAGAAGTAATAACGTGGAGAAGGATAGAGCTATTCTTTACTAGACGATACGCCTAGCGTATCGCTGTCCCATCCCTATCCCGCTCGAGGACCAAGAGAGAAAGAATAATTGGAGAAGGAAAGAGCTATACATTGGTATACGATAACGCCTACCGTATCGCTGCCCCTCCCTTCCCCGCTCGCACCAGTCATCTTGGGTCAACTCTTGTCCTCTTTCTCTCTCTCTCTCTCTCTCCAACCGCGGCCAATTAGATTCATCTGTCCCCACCATGAGCTCTAAGTCCTCTTTTCGAGCTGGGGCGCCTTACGTGAAACACCCTGTATATCTTACTAATGTAGTGAGGGATAAAGAAAAAATAAATAAATAAGATATAATAAAACATTTATTGATGTCATTCCTTAAAAACATTCCTTACAAACATTTCCAAAATTTATCTTATGATTATCATTGGTTAACCTTAAATTCTAAATTATTGTATCGTCCTCCAACATATAAGATTCTTAATGTATTCGCTGATGCAGCATTTTGAAGTTCTTTGATTAGTTCAGGCGACTCCAGTAATTTCATCATCCTTGAGGGTAGGAAGAACCATTCGTCTGTAACCAGCTTCGCTATTAATTTCTCTCCATATTTGGTCTTAATTTTCACTAATTCAGTGATTTGATACTCCTTATTCTCCTCAAAAGTATTCAGCTTTACGAAAGTCTTAGGTTCGTAAGTTACACTTGCAAGTGCATTGATCTTGGTTAAATCCATTTTTCTGTGAAAAAAAAACATAGAAATTGAGAAAAGAAAAAACTTTGAAATAGAATAGCAAGAAAAGAGAATAATAAAAGGATAATTCTTACCACCCAAAAAGAGTTTCTGTAGTACAGCAAGGAAAATATTCGGAATATAGCTTTGCACTGGATCTTTCACATCCTTGAAGCTTCTAATGAAAACTGACTGACTGAAATTTCCCGATTGCTAACATCATTGGTTTTAAAAAATGGTGGAAGGGATGAAATGCATTCATGGAAGGGAATGAGATGCATTCTTATTGGAAGTTAATATTTGGGTGGTGGGTATTCTTGCCCGCCTACGAAATTTGCGTCAAACATGTCGTAACACGTTACAAGCGGTTTCTCCTGAATTCTTTTAATTGCATAATCATGTTGTAGACTTTTCTAAAGTGACTGGGGAAAATTTGCGTCAAAAAGGTCATGACACGTTACCAGTGGTTTCTCCAGAATTCTTTTAATTGCATAAACGTGTTGCAGACTTTTCTTAAGTGAAACGGTAAAATTTACGAGCACATTTCTCTGGATAGCTAGGCATATAAAAAATTGAGAGAATATGAAAAAATCGAGGATCTAAAAGGTCATAAATCAAGTAACAAGTAATGACACGATCTCAGGCGTCAGGTACTCGAGCATATCCGTTCTAGAAGATATCAGCACACTCAGCAATTAGTTCTCCAATCGCTAGAATGGTGCCAATACAGCTTCTTAATGTCTAGGTAAAAGTTATGTTTTGCTTTACCCTTCAAAAAAACTGAAGTGCTCTGACAACTCTTTCCCTTTCTAAAGCCTAGCCTGCTTGTTAGATGGATTGTATCATAAGCTTACCTGAAAAATCTAAAAAAGAAGGCTAAAAGATAAGTCCGGGAGAAATGGCATGACATAGGTTGGGATAATCTTAAGGATAGGCTATAAAAATTCTTAGAACAGTTTTTTATTCAATATCTAAAGTTTTATAAGAGCTAGGACTCAATAAGTTGTCCTATCAAAATATTAATATTCCTGAAATTGATATTAAATTATTATTCTCCCCAAATCGATGGAGAGCCTCCGTGCAAAGGGTAAACCTGACCTGGGGTGTAGTAAGAGCTAGGACTAAATAAGTTGTCCTAGAAAAAATGTTAATATTCCTGAAATTGATGTTAAATTGTTATTCTCCCCAATAAGGGAGACTATTAAAATTGTATCCTTTCATTTAAAGGATATTTTGTTATCCTTTGCATCGGTTTAGTTAAAACCATGCAAAGTTATAATTCCATGCTCGATGGAAAGTTAATTCCTTGTACGATATCAGCAACTTATCACAATAGCTATCTACAATTTAAATAACGAGAAAGGGGGAGATTGCGGTAGCCACCTAGCGGCAATTACTGGTACTATCAATTAAATTGAACTAGTTCACCCGTTTGTGTAATTACGTAATATTAAAATACCATTAGCGCGAAAGAAGATTAAGGAAGGCAGTCACCTAGCGGTGAGTACTGGAACTAGCAATTAACTCAAGCTAGTTTATCTGTGTAGCAGAGTCGGAAATAGTTAGGCCACGTAAGGTAACTAACCATCGACTTCGAAGGGTGAAAAAACCTTCCCTCAACTAGGGTCCCCGTATGATAACTAACCAACGGTATCATAGGGTGAAAAATACCCCCTCCCTAACCAAACTCGCTCCCATTATAAGACCTTCCAACTGTGACATAGGGTGAAAAATACCCCTCCCTAACCAAACTCGGTCCCACTATAAGACCTTCCAATTGTGACATAGGGTGAAAAATACCCCCTCCCTCCCTAACCAAACTCGATCCCACTATAAGACCCTTTCCTTCCTCATCCCCACCACTACCATACTAAGAGAGTCTTATCCCCACCCATCCCCCTTCCACACCACAAAACAGCTACCCCCACTCCCTGTCATCGGAACCGCATTGCTACACTACTTACTTTAATCAAAATGTTTATTTTTTTGATTATTTATTTGATTTTTATGCGGAAATATAGGGAGGCATCAAGCAGTACGTTTATCTTTTTTCAATCCACGCTGAGTAACTTTCAGACATTTGTCACAGCGAAACTATTGCTCTCAGCAATTTTTTTCTTGTTTTACCTGAAAGCAAGTTTAAATGAGAAACACGCTAAATTAATTTCAAATTTTTTCAATCAAAAATGAGGCTGTACGAGTCGAAATCATAAACGATTGTCAAGCACACTTCGAATGGATTTATTAAGAAAACCATAAGAGATAACCATAGAGTCAATAGGAACTTTTTTATTCACCTTGGTGTGATCTACAAAAGTCTCCGTTGGACCTATCGTCTATCTCGTCTCGATTTGCTGATACATAGCTGGATACGTGAAAATCGAGTATTCGCTCGGTGCAACAAATCGGATGACATGATCGTTTAGATCCCTTAAAAACAAGAACATCCATGCGTTGCAGCGAATGTTGTTATTTTTTTATAAAGTTATGGGTAAGTCAAAGGAGCATGGCAAGCGGTTCCCGTCTCAGAGGAAATCTAGACGGAGGTGGAGTAAATCCATGATGGAAGCTAGGAAATGTCGAACGGTACCTTCGTCTCAGATTTTTGGCTTCCAAGTAAGTGAATCTATCAATATAAAAATGAACAATGTTACTCTTTATTGTGACGTTCTCAATGTTGATAGTAGTTCTACAGGAAATGATGATAGCATAACTTCTGATATTATCTGTCCTGCAGAATTAGAATGCGATAATGTTATTACGATGTGTGACGTCATCAATTCTGAAGCAATGGTTTCAGAAGAGGATAATGTTACTGTCTTATGTGACGTTATCAACAAAAATGAAATGATTTTACGAAAATGTAATGTTACCGCTTTTGGTGATATTATCAATAATAATGAAGTCATTTCAGGAAAGGATAATGTTACTGTCATATGTAACGTTATCAATAATAATGAAATAGTTTCAGATGCTACTATAACTAATGGCGTTATTAATGAATCTGAAAATATTTCAAAAAACAAAAATGTTGCTATGGATTGTGACGTTATTTGTTGCGATAGCATAAGTTCTAAAAGTGATAATGTTACTACAAAAGGTGACGTTATTATAAAGCATAGTGATGCTGCAGACCGAAACGTTAGCAGCAGTAATTACGCTTCCAGTACTGGCTACTCAATTTATCAAATACTACATCAATTATTGAAGATGTAGCATTGATGAACGAGAGTCAAAAATGCATACAAAAAATATCAAATGCTCAAAACGATCGACGGATAGTCAATTTTGTTTATGTATTTTCTGAATTGCAAAAAGTCTTTGAAAAACATAGTAAATCAAATAACTGTGCATTCAAAGACTGGCAATTGGTGAAAACACGTAAGCAAGGATTTCTAACCCAATTTTTCTTTAAATGCAACAAATGTTATGTAGAAGAAAGTGTTTGGTCAGAGTATATAGAAAACACGAGCATCTTAGATGTAAATATGGCAGCTGTCTTAGGATCAGTTGCTTCTGGAATTGGTCATTACCAATTACAAGAATGTCTAGCAGCGATAAACGTGACCAGTATGACAAAGCAGACTTATATTAAGTATATGGCACGTGTCGTGGAACTATTTCACGAAACTGCCATTGATAATATGAAAAAAGCCGGTGATGTAGAACGCCAACTTGCTATTGAAAAAGGCAATGTCATAAATGGTATTCCGTTTATCACTGTTATCCTAGACGGAAGCTGGATAAAAAGATCTTATGGCACGACTTATGATTCTCTATCAGGAGTTGCTGCTATAATCCGTAACGTAACCGGCAAAGTACTTTTTGTCGGCATACGAGATAAATTCTGTGCTCTCTGTAGTTTCTATCAAGCAAAAGGTTGTAGTCCACGACCACATTCCTGTTTTAAAAAATTTGATAGAGGCACAAGTTCCGCTGCTATGGAAAGTGACGCCATAGCGGAAGGATTTCGATGTAGTATCGAATTGCGCGGAATGATTTACAAAACATTTATCGCCGATGGTGATAGTAAAGTTTATAAGTCGATTCTTGATAATGACCCATATAAGGATTATGGAGTTATTGTTAATAAAGTTGAGTGCAGCAACCATCTGTTTCGAAATCTGTGCAAGAAATTGACAGCGGTTTCCATAATGCCACACGCAAATGGCGTTAGGAGCAAAGAATTTTTCGGAATTAGGAAACTTTTGAAGGAAAAAGTTCTGAAATTTCGGAAAATGATTTAGGAAGCTGTAGCATTTCGAAGCAATGGAAATATTGCTGAGGAAGAGAAGGCAGGTTTGTTACAAAAGGACATAATGAACGTAATAAATCACCTTTTCGGACATAATTTAACTTGTAAGGGTCGTAGTTATGAAAAAGACTGCGAAGCAATGAACGATATTGATAAAGTTCATTTGCTGCGTTTGCATGGGTTGTATGCAAAAATCGAAGATGCTCTGGAATATCTGAGCCATCATTCGGAATGTCTTTTGCTTCGAGTTACAAATAATCAAGTGAAATCACTGAATGCAATTATTTGTAAAGAAGTCGCCGTCAAAAGAATAAATTTTGGTGCAAGAGGCCAGTACAATGCTAGAGTATATGCGGTCACATTGCAGCATAATACCCAGCAAGTACTTTCCGAAGTACATAAACATGCTGGTAAAACAATTCCTTCAGCTGTTTTAACGCTTGAGAAACAGCGACAGGCTAAAGTAACGAGTACTCGAGCCTATAAAGCAAAAGAAGGAAAACAAAAAAGTGACAAATGGTTCGTAAATGATAAGAAATTTTATGGACTAAACGCACAAAGGCCTGATCTCGATGAAACGGTTTTCAATAGGAAGCGCGAGATTCTACTTGATAAACTAAAAGAAATTCAATTAAATTCTTGTGATATTGAAATCGCAACGAAAAATCAAGCCAAATCCGATTTATAGATGTCTCTAAGAAAAAATATGTTGACGGCATCCAATTTCGGACCAATATGTAGCTGGTGTCCAACGACGTCTTGTGCGACTATAATTAAAAAGATTTTGTTTCCCTCATTAATTGATAACATGTCATTGCATTATGGTCGAGAAAATAAATCTAATGCAAGGAAACAATTGGAAACGATATTAACCCATTAACGTCCAAAATGTCAAGATTTCTTGCACGTTTTCAAAGTGATTTTTTCCTATGTAATTGGCGTTGAAAAAATTCTTGAACCACATATTCTGATGTAAAATTGCATGCTCTTTCAGAATCCGTTGCCAGAATCATAATAAAACTCACAGGAAAAGAGATATGCTCGACTGAAACATAAAAAACACCTAAATTTTCGAAAAAAAAAATTTTTAGGATTTTTTTTCGAAGTGTTACGGTGAAGATATCACCTTGCGACCGTGATCAAAGGTGATCATGGGAGTTGAAGTTTAACAGGGAATTTTTTTGTTGACCTTGAACCATCGCTTCTTTACAAAATGGAGGAAAAAACGAATTTTTTTTTTTCAATCTTCATCAACTTTTTTCTCGAAATCTATGGTCTTTAGAAAAAAATTCATAAAAACAAAAATGCCTTAGAATCGCTCGAGGAACATTCTCAAATTTTTTCAGAATTTTTTGAGACAATTTTTGATTTTCCAGGAAACTTGTGAAATGGAATTTTCAAAAATGTCTCCAAAAATTCTGAAAAAATTTTAGGATGTTTCTCGACTGCTTCTAAGACATTTTTGTTCTTATGAATTTTTTTCTAAAGTCCATAGATTTCGAGAAAAAAATTGATAAATTTGAAAAAATAAAAATTCGTTTCGGCCGATGTTTTGAAAACCTATTGGTAAAAAAACGTTCTGTCTACGAAAACTCGGAAAAAATTTTACAATATTGCTCGAATGATTCTAACTTATTTTCATTCTTTTTTCAAAGACTTATAGATTCCGACAAAAATTTCATCCTTTATTTCCATTTCATTTCGGCAGATAAGCGTAATTTTTGGTCTCATGTATTCATGAATATTCGTCTTTTTTTGTTCTCTTCTTTCGTATTTTTGTACGTACGGATGAGTGATAAATAAACGAAATCATTAATTTCATACATTATGTCGCGGAAACGTGTAAGATCTTCTGAATGTGAATCAGATTCTTCAGATAGTGATTCAGAACGCAACGTATTGGTTCCGGATCCTGACTATTCAGGTTCCGATGATTCTGGTTCCGATTTTGATTCAGATTGCGAACATGAAATACCCAATATCACTTACAATAAAGCTCGTGCAAATTATTCTGAAAAACAAGATAAACTTGAAAAAGGTCATGAATTCACTTGGATTGAGGGTGAAAAGTTACACCCTGATTCTTGTGAAGATGAAGTATTATTGTCCGAATCGCAAAAAAAGAAAATACGTAGGAGCGAACCTTTTCAATTGTTTGAAACCTTTTTTTCTATTGAAATGAAAAAATATATTATTGATGCGTGTAAAGACAATGGTTATGATCTGAAATTGAAAGATCTTGATACTTTTATTGGAATAGTTATTTTTTCTACATTCAATCTCAGAAAATCACAGAGAGATTACTGGTCATCTGATCCGTATTTATCTAATGAAGTAGTTTCTTCTGCAATGTCTCGCCAACAATTTGAAATCACAAAATCTAAATTGAAGTTTTCAAAAAACAAAGACAAAGATTCAAATGATCGAGGATGGCGCGTTCGTTCTCTACTGAAACTTTTTCAAAATAACATCATGAAATTCGGAATATGGAGAACTGCTCTATCCGTTGATGAGATGATGGCCAAATCCTATGCAAAAACTGTTTTGAAACAATTTATTCGAGGAAAACCGATAAGATTTGGTTTGAAATTTTGGGGCTTGTGTACTTCGGACGGCTATCTACTGAATTTGGATCTTTATTGCGGCAAGAATTCTCAAATTGGAGATAAGTTATCTAAATGTGCTTTAGGTTCACGAGTAGTATTATATTTATTATAACCATTTTTTCAAATAATAAGTTATAACAAAATTTCTCAATTTCATCTGTACTTTGACAACTTCTTCACGAACATGGATTTGGTATTACATTTGAAGAAATTGCGTTTGAAATGCACTGGTACTATCAGAGATAATCGAGTCAAAGAAAAAAATGTGCTTGATAAGAAAGCTCCAAGAGGGACATATGTGGTGAAGCACGACGTAAACAGTGGCATAAATTTCATTACTATCATGGATTCGAAGCCCGTCTCAATAGCTTCAACTGCAGCAGGTGTCAATCCTCTATCTATTTCAAAAAGATACAGCGCAGAGACTAAATCTAAAATTGAAATACCTTTTCCGCAAGCTTTTCACCTATATAACAAATTCATGGGAGGTGTTGACCTGCATGACGGACATTGCAATGACATACTCCCAAGTATACGATCAAAAAAATAAACATGGGTAGTTTTTATGAGACTTATACAGGCGTCTATTACTAATTCTCTTGTAATTTTCAATGCTGCTAACGATGGAAAGAAAAAAGTTGGAATAAAAGAGTTCACTATTTCGATTGCCAAATACTACTTACAAAAAGTAGTCGCAAAAGTAAAGCACATGGACGATCTAATAGTGACAAATTGAGGATTTGTTCGAATGGAAACTGTCCAATAAGAACAAGAATTTTCTGCAAAACATGTAATTTAAATATTTGCAATAAATGTTGGCTAAAAAAGCACACCTAAAAGTATGAATAAGTGAGAGGCAAGGGGACTCACGGAAAACAAGCACCCCGAGACGTGAGAGGCAAGGGGACTCACGGGTAAAAAGCACCCCAAAGGAGACAGAATTTTACCACGTCCACGCCGTAGTCTCTGGGTAACGCTAAGAGTAAAAAAATCTTCCTAAAATTTGCACAGAAATCGTTTTTTACCAATAGGTTTTTAGAACATAGCGGCCGAAACGAATTTTTATTTTTTCAAATTTATCAATTTTTTTCTCGAAATCTATGGTCTTTAGAAAAAAATTCATAAGAACAAAAATGTCTTAGAAGCAGTCGAGAAACATCCTAAAATTTTTTCAGAATTTTTGGAGACATTTTTGAAAATTCCATTTCACAAGTTTCCCGGAAAATCAAAAATTGTCTCAAAAAATTCTGAAAAAATTTGAGAATGTTCCTCGAGCGATTCTAAGGCATTTTTGTTTTTATGAATTTTTTTCTAAAGACCATAGATTTCGAGAAAAAAGTTGATGAAGATTGAAAAAAAAAAATTCGTTTTTTCCTCCATTTTGTAAAGAAGCGATGGTTCAAGGTCAACAAAAAATTCCCTGTTAAACTTCAACTCCCATGATCACCTTTGATCACGGTCGCAAGGTGATATCTTCACCGTAACACTTCGAAAAAAAATCCTAAAAATTTTTTTTTTCGAAAATTTAGGTGTTTTTTATGTTTCAGTCGAGCATATCTCTTTTCCTGTGAGTTTTATCATGATTCTGACAACGGATTCTGAAAGAGCATGCAATTTTACATCAGAATATGTGGTTCAAGAATTTTTTCAACGCCAATTACATAGGAAAAAATCACTTTGAAAACGTGCAAGAAATTTTGACATTTTGGACGTTAATGGGTTAAATAAATGTATTCGCATTTGCGGATTATTTATTGATAACGAGTATCCATACTTGGAAGCATCACCTGATGGATTGATAGATGACGATGGGCTAGTGAAGATAAAGTGCCCATCGTCAGCAGAAAGTATGTCAGCGGAAGATGCTCTAGAATCGTTACCCTCGTGGCGCGCAGTCATTCGAAAGAATAATAATGGATATCAAATGAATAGAAATCATATTCATTATTATCAGGTGCAAGGACAATTACATATAACGCGTCGAGAATATTGCGTCTTTGCAATATGGACAACCAAGAGTATTGTTTGGACGCGAGTAAGCAAAGACGATGATTTCTGTAATAAATAAATGATAGTAAAGTTGACACAATTTTATGAACATTGTCTTCTTCCTGAGATCACTGATAGTCGATACAATCGCAATATGCCTATTCGCGATCCACAATACATTGTGGATGCTCAAGAAAAGGCACGCAGTGCTAAACAGCTGAAAAAGCAGAGAAATAGCACTGCGTGCGAAAAAAGAAAATCAATAAATCTTTCAGAGAATGATGATAATGATAATTGCGTTTTACTCGATGTATCGAAGCATTGTGATACACCGGATACCGTTTTGAAGCGTCGAAAATTTTTCGATGATTCACACACAACTCTGAAAGAAATTATCGAGAATGAATTACCGGAAAACAATTATTGCAATGATCAGAGTCTCGATGGGATTCTCCGTATCATAAGAGAGAAAACGGATATCGAAACTGAAAGTGTTTTGTTTAACGTATATCCAAATTTGGTTATATCTCCAACAAAACCTAAGAGCATTGCAATTATTGGTGGTAATCATACAAATCACTGGAGATGTGTATATGTCAACGAAGAACATCTTTTTGTGTACGACAGTATACTAAACTGCACGTACAAGAAGCTTTCTAAAGAGGAACGACAATACATATCTCTAAGATACCCTTGGATAAAAGAATGTAATATTCACTGTCCAAGGGTCCAAGCTCAACCAGATGCATTTAGTTGCGGTATATATGCTGCAGCTTTTGCAACTGCTATAGCATTGGGTGGAGACCCAAGTGAACAAAAATACTCAGTAAATGTTTCCGAAATGAGGAAACATTTTATAAAAATTATTGAAAAGAAAGAATTGCTAGCTTTTCCAAAGGAATAAAGGATACTATCTTTTATACAAATATATTCGTTTGAAATGCCTAATTTTAAACGAGGAAAAGTTGGGGGTGCTCTTCTTTTTAACAAAATGCTTCTAAATGGCCAATTATACATTATAGTACAGTGCTTATAGAAAAAAGTTTTGGAAATTTCGATAATTTTCAAAGTTTCCGACTAATGGTTTATATTTGTAAACCATATGAGGAGGGGTTTTAGTGGGTAAACGTTTAGTAGTCCCACATACCCTCAGGCTCAAGCCACTGAAAGATGCATAAAGCATTTTTCCTCTTCTCAATAAAAAAACAAAAATGTCATGGGAATGACAATGGCTTATGGTTTTTGTATTTTCTCATTATGTTGAAGAAACTGACAAAAACTATAAACCATGAGGTTTATAAAGGAAAATGAGTTTACACTTATTTTTTATAGAGGCAATTGTACGTTTGACCTTATAAAAAGTTCAAAGTAATAGTACTTTTGCCTCTTTTCTTATGATTACCGAGAAAAATCAAATAATTTTCGAATAACTAACAGTGTCTGTGCCGTACATTGAACGAAATACGTTGTTGTATTATTCGAAAAATGTAAAAGATTTTCTGAATCTTATTATGGGGCCGCGCTATGTAAATATCTTAAAAATGGTGAGACAAACGCGAATACGGTAAAAATTTTGTAAGTAAGACACCGGTGAATTGAATTTGCACAGATGATCCGTATTAAGCAATTTTTAATTAATTATTGTTAAAAAAATTGTTAAAAAAATTGCTATATGGGATATGATTCAGCTCTGAGAAAGTTTAACCCCCCTGTTGTCAAACCCCCAAAATTTTAACCGTTTTTGCGTATCTCTTACCGTTTACGAGATATTTCAAGGCGTAATTTACCCCTTGGCATTTTCTACAGGGCGCCCTATGCAAATATCTTGAAAATGGTGAGACAATCGCGAATACGGTAAAAATTTCGTAAGTATGACACCGGTGGATTGAACTTGCACAGATGATCCATATTATGCAATTTTTAATTAATTATTGTTAAAAAAATTGTTAAAAAAAATTGCTATATGGGATATGATTCAGCTGAGAAAGTTCAACCCCCCCTATTGTCACACCCCCCCCCCCCCAAATTTTAACCGTTTTTGCGTATCTCCTATCGTTTACGAGATACAGGTAATTTCAATTAATTAACGCCGCTCCTGCAATGTCACTAGTTGGGTTTCGGAATATAAACATTCGCTGCGCCATCTGTGAGTAACCTAAAGAACTGTCTCATCACACACGCGTAATGTAGTGTGAGTGGCCTTACGCGGCGCTTCGGTACGTCTAGACCTTCCCGTTAAGGTGATTTTGGGTATAAATTTTGGAATTATAATTTAAACAGCTATTGTGAATACTATGTTAGAAACCTTAGAAGTGTAACTATGACCAACAAAAAACAAGCTTTGCTTGTAAAGAAAGGACGGCAAGTACATAAGTCGTATCTAGCATAATTAATATAGTAATATAAAATATTTTAATTAAAAAAAATAGTGAAATCCAAATGCTAGGCAAGTATAAATAAATGTTACCATGATGAAAGTTAAAATTTGGATAATGGAAAATAGTAACACAAAAATTACTTGCCGGGCCCGTAATATTCATGTGTAAGTCGCTATCTTGCAATTTAAGCGTTGCTTCTCATAAGTTAAAAATGTGGCTATTTAATACGATTGCATAGAACGGGCCACCGGCAAGTAATTTTTGTGTTACTATTTTCCTTTTTCTAAATTTTAACTTTCATCATGGTAACAATAATTTATACTTGCGTAGCATTTGGATTTCACTATTTTTTTTTAATTAAAATA
Organism: Prorops nasuta; assembly: GCF_024137725.1. Taxonomy (NCBI): domain Eukaryota; kingdom Metazoa; phylum Arthropoda; class Insecta; order Hymenoptera; family Bethylidae; genus Prorops; species Prorops nasuta. Next base: position 3,224,234 of record NW_027116804.1, on the reverse strand, counting down.
TTTTATATTACTATATTAATTATGCTAGAGACGACTTATGTACTTGCCGTCCTTTCTTTACAAGCGAAGCTTGATTTTTGTGGGTAACACATACAGAGGCAATGGGATATATATAAATTTATGCTCATAGGATAGAACCTACTGTATGCATTATTCTTACACAAAATCTGTCTCCACTCCTAACTAGAATTAAAGAAAGATATTAACCTTTCATTCAGCAGTCTCAGTACGAGCACTACTTTGGTGTTTTTTAAAAATAGTATTTGATGCATTAGTTTGGTAATAGTTATAGTTCAGGTAAATATAATTATTTCCACATTCATTAAATTCCAATTTAAAATAAAAATGTGAGCAAACAACTATTATTACAGGGCGGATTGAACAACAAGTGAGAAATGAGTATAGCAATCTTTTGTACATTGCTTTGTTAAGAAGATAACCATTTGAGATACTTTCTCCCATTCACTCTAACTTAAAAAAAGTAGTGGTTCTACAGACACATTTTCATCACAACTATGATTTTCTTCTGGGTATCATTTGATTGCATTATTTTCATAGTATATGTGCACTTCAAATAAATATACGTAGTTACTAATTCATTTACTAAATTTCAATTTAAATATCATATATCTGAAAAAACAATTTTTTCAGATATATATTATTGAACAGCGAACAAAAGATTTGAGATGCATCATACCCAGCAGGAAAGTTATTATGCAGACTTGAAATTTTATTGGGCTACTTTTTAAGTTTCTAAGCTAAGATAAGCTATATGATCATACAGTTATTATTATCTTAAATATTTCTATGCGCAAATAATCTAGAAAAGATATTTTGATATATAATTTGTTTATTTTAAGTATGGTCTAATTTCAATTATTCAGAATAATTGTTTAATGAGCATTTGTAGAATATGGATTTATCTACACAGAAACTCTAATAATTAAAATGTATAAAAAATGGACTTAATCCACTTTTAAAGAAAAACGACTCATATATTTAACAATAATATTTATTAATAATAGTAAAAGTTAAAAAACATATTTTTAGAGATTGTATTTCAAATTTTCGACAAAATATCTGTTCCTTCTGCTTCTATTTCTTTTATTTTATATTTTTTTGCAAGCGCTGAACCTCTTTGCAATAATTCTTCTCGATTTAGTTAAGGATTAATTAAAGTATGTAAAACTTTTTATTATTTTGTTAGAAAAGATTAGAACATTGTAATTTTATATCAACTTGCTTATTTTGTTTACTAAATTCTTAATTTTTTTCATGATAACTGCATTTTTATATAACGTTTCGTGCAGTAAATTAATATTTCTTATTTTATTATTAGTATAGCTATTAGATAACCACAGCTGATACTTTTTATCACTGGCTGAAGTATTTGCATCCGTATGTGGTTGTTCTAAATTTATTTGAGATAGTTTTATGATTTCAATTAATTCTGCTAAGGTAATGAAATGGAGAATTATTCATTTCTTCCCTGTTTAAACTAAAATAAATACAGTTTATATTTTATGCTTGCTTACACAAAAATGGAGACATAGTAGGACGGCGGCCCAGTTTTTCTTTTCAGGACCTGTGATATCTTTCTATATTATTATTCGTCCTGTGGAGAGCTTTATATATATAAATTGTACTTATCATCTTTTTTGATCTAAGCCAAAACCTTTCAATATATTGCAGAAGTGGTTTCATTTTTACTGTACCTGGATCACTTAAAACTTCATTTTTAATAAAAAGATACGTGGGCACAATATTTTCTTTTTGCAACGATGGCAAATTTGTTATTTTCTTTACTGCGATTATTAATTTAATATTTACCATAGGATTTGTATTTTTTTTTAAATTCTCATGGACCTTACATATTTATTTACTTTCTGTAACGTGGCATTGTTTTATATTTAATTATTGATCACATGACTTGAGTTATTTAAATCTAAAAAAAAGAATGGGATTACACTAATACTTATGTAAACAAAATGAAATAGACATCCCTGTATTCTACAATTTTCGAATGAAGCTTCAACAGCATTATGTAGACCTATTTCATAATCGACAATGCATACTGTTGGGTTGAATGTTTTTAAAACTTTATATTTTATTAGTAGAAAAACATTTTTATACGAAGTTTCCGTTTTTTTGCATAATAGTCCATACAAAAGGAATAAATTGCAATTAGAATAAGGAGGTTTTAATAATTTTCCTAGTAGCATTTTGAAAATGTGCTGCAGATCCTATCTATTCTGTATAGGAAACAGGTGGGCATTTGATCTTATTAAAGCCTGGAAGTAATATTTCTACAAACAATCTGCAAGAACCTGTTAAAATATTGTTGTTAATTGTTTGCAATGACGATTTTAAAATTAAACGAATGACTCTCTTCTATGTCGAAAACAGAATGATTGAGATTTATAGCAAATTTTCAAAGTACCATAAGAATGCCTACAATAATCAAATTACAGAAAAATTGACCTTATTTCCATATTTTCCCATTATTGATGGGAGTTGATATGCTCCATCTATTTTGGGGCATGTGTAATAGGTAACGTCGACGGAAATGGTATCAGTATAGATGCTAATTTTTTGCATAGGACAGATTTATAAATTGTAAGCATACTTTCAGCATTATTATTATCGTATTGTAAAATTTTTAGTCTGTAATTTCTACCAGAAATTTTAAATGTTAAAAATTATCTCCATGCATTATCATTATTTAATAAGATTTCGCAATCAGATAGTTTTGTAGGATTTTTAGGACATTGTTTGTTATGCCAATTTTTAATTGTTTTTTTAATTTTAACAAATGGGACCAATCTTACAGCATTCAGAAATCTGTAATAGTTAATTAGTCATAACATATACGTCAATTAAGTAACATTTCAATAGACGTATAACTTCACTTGGAAAATCTAATAAATTTACATTAGTGCAGCTTTATCGTATGACTTCCTGTTGCTTTTATATTTTTTTACATTATTAAAAATCTCTTTACGAAATATCGCCATTAATTCATAATTCTCTGGTTTTTCATGATTATGTGTTTTACCAGTTTTAAAATTTACATTATTTATTATTTTTGCTGTACCTTTACAATTTTTTAAAGAGCAAAATTAATATCTGTATATCAATAAAAGAATACTAATTTTTTCTTAAATAAATTTTTCAATTTTAGTTTAATATATATTACTTACAGTACTGTCTCGGCTTTTTTATTTTTACAACTATTACGTAAATAATAGGTCTCACAATCAGGATACAACACATTTGACATTTTCTTTGGTTTCATTCTAATTTATTTAGAGAAAATATTTTTCTATTAATTATTTTTCGTCTTCAAGCCAGAACGTCAAGTGAAACAAATGAGATATGGAAAAGAAGCTACCTTCATTTTTTTGTTTAAATATTTCGATACTCATTAGTTACATTTCAAATTAAGAATTTAGTCAACAAAATAAGTAAGTTGATATAAAATTACAATGTTCTAATCTTTTCTAACAAAATAATAAAAAATTTTACATACTTTAATTAATCCTTAACTAAATCGAGAAGAATTATTGCAAAGAGGTTCAGCGCTTGTAAAAAAATATAAAATAAAAAAAATAGAAACAGAAGGAACATTTATTTTGTCGAAAATTTAAAATACAATCTCTAAAAATATGTTTTTTAATTTTTACTATTATTAATAAATATTATTGTTAAACATATGAGTCGTTTTTCTTTAAAAGTGGATTAAGTCCATTTTTTATACATTTTAATTATTAGAGTTTCTGTGTAGATAAATCCATATTCTACAAATGCTCATTAAACAATTATTCTGAATAATTGAAATTAGACCATACTTAAAATAAACAAATTATATATCAAAATATTTCTTCTAGATTATTTGCGCATAGAAATATTTAAGATAATAACAACTGTATGATCATATAGCTTATCTTAGCTTAGCAACTTAAAAAGTAGCCCAATAAAATTTCAGGTCTGCATAACAATATAGCTTATATGCCAAAATGTTTTATTGATAATTTTACTGGTGGACTAGCCCGCTGTCGATGATAGCTCCTGCACAGTTATTTGATGGGGATTAGAATTAAGAAAAATTTGTAATTTTTATTTGATTTTCGTAATTAGTGGCCATTTTAGATATATTCTAAAAGGTTTTCTGCTAATTCTCATTAAGATTTAAATATTTAGTGTTGCTGCAACAGCGACTCGTACTCGTAGTTCTTCTATTCGTTGTAGTTCCTGAACCCCAAGGTTAAGAAATTTTTTTATAAAATTTTCATACTTAACTGTTGAGCTCAATGCAATTTTAGCATTTAATCTATTACTGCATGTGAAAGAGATTAATGAGGTAATCAAATTGGATATTTTGTTATCATGCAAGATAAGTTTATGCAAAAATTAAATTTGCAGAACTTACCATGAGAACTTTTATGAATTTAATGTTTGCTGTTCATATTATGTAGCTTTAGTCCCAAAGTTTAAGTTTGTTTGAATAATGTAAAAAAATATGTAATTAAACTGTTTGGTATGTTACATTTTAGTTCTACAATCATTTGCACTTTCACTCATTTTCATTAGGTTCATCAGCCTTGCGTTTTGACATCTGTATCTTCTCCATATTGTATAATGTTATCTATTGTAAAATTAATCCCACAAAAAACAAGCTTCGCTTGTAAAAAAAGGACAGCAAGTACATAAGTCGTATCTAGCATGATTAATATATAATAATATAAAATATTTTAATTCAGAAAATAGTGAAATCCAAATTTTAAGCAAGTATCAATTTTGACCATGGCGAAAACTGAAATTTGGAAAAAAGTAAATAGTAATACAAAAATTACTTGCCGGGCCCGTAATATTCATGTGTAAGTCGTTATCTTGCTATACAGGGCGTTTTTCTAACGGCAGCATATAGGAGATTCATGTTAGTTGACTATAGCGCTGAGGATGATGGTATCTGAGAGCGCTGATTGGTCAATATCATGTAGTGCCAACATGAAATGGTACGTTACCAATAGATGAATACGAAAAATGAGACCCATTCGCCATTTTGGAGTGGAGAAGTGTTTACATGCTAGTTGTAGCAGAAAGAGGTGTGAAATGGAAAAATGTCAAATAGTGAGGTTACTAAAATAAAAATGGAAAATAATGAATGGAAAGTTCGAATATTCTTCATTTTCATTCAAAGTATTCAATTTTTACTTTAGTAACGACAACATTTGACATTTTTCCATTTCACACCTCTTTCTGCTACAACTAGCATGTAAACACTTCTCCACTCCAAAATGGCGAATGGGTCTCATTTTTCGTATTCATCTATTGGTAACGTACCATTTCATGTTGGCACTACATGATATTGACCAATCAGCGCTCTCAGATACCATCATCCTCAGCGCTATAGTCAAGTAAAACGAATCTCCTATATGCCGCCGTTAGAAAAACACCCTGTATAAGCGTTGCTTCTAGTAAGTTATAAATGTGGCTATTTAATACGACTGCATACAACAGGCCCGGCAAGTAATTTTTTTATTACTATTTACTTTTTTCCAAATTTCAATTTTCGCCATGGTTGAAATTTATACTTGCCTAACATTTGGATTTCACTATTTTTTTAATTAAAATATTTTATATTATTATATATTAATCATGCTACATACGACTTATGTACTTGCTGTCCTTTTTTTACAAGCGAAGCTTGTTTTTTGTGGGATCTTATAACATTTTGTAAGATATAGGTATTAAAACTAAAAAATTGTTTTAACTAATTCAATCTACAAAACATTTTCCAATGTTGTCATCGTTCGATAATGTAACATTTCAATTCGATTTATTAATTTATTAATCTATTAAAAATAATACAAAATATTACAATGATGAGTTCTTATCATAATTACACTTTTGGATGTATTTAACATAGGATTCAATGACCGTTTGAATTATATTTTCAACATCTTATACCCAAAATCACCTTAAAGCCTTTCGATTTCAAAAATTTGTTTCTAAATTTACCTTTAATTCCACATTTTCCTTAGTTGTTGCTCTCACTATCACCTTTGCATTATGGCTATTTCCCTGATAAACGAATGACATTTATATATTCTTTTCATTAATATAAACTGTAAAATATATACCAGTTAATGCAATGGAAGCCTATGTTTTTTACGTATACAGCTTTCAGTTTCCTGAAGTTTCACATCGTATGCTCTATTACATGTGAAATATTGAATTCATGAATTCCTTCATATTTACATATCTACATGATTTTATTATAATTTTCATCAACTATGTGGTTTCTAATTCCAAAGTTGTATACCCAAAATCACCTGCAAGCAGATTACTCTCTAGGATTTTCTTATAACTCATATTTATCCATCATTTTCTTGGCTGTTACCCTCAACATCAACTTTGATTTATGTAACTTTCTCCAGCACACTAGTGCCATTTATATTTTCCTTTTATTAATATAAATTAAGAAATACACCAATTCATACAATGGATGCCTCTCTTTATTAAATATACAGCTTTCAGTTTCCTAATTTCATTCACCATATGCCTCATCACGTGTAAAATATTGAAATCGTCATCTCTTTTCATATTTACAGATCTACATGAGTTTGTTATAATATTCATTAACTATTTGATTTCTAATTCCAAAATTGTGTACCCAAAATCACCTGCAAGCACTTCAGTCTCAAGAATGTGCTTAGAAATTGATCCCTTCTTTTACCTTTTTCTTAACTGTTACTATCAATATCAACTATGAATCAGGGTTCTTTTTCAAGCTAACTATATTAGTGCCATATGTATTTTCTTTTCATTAATATAAACTAGAAAATACACAAATTAATGCAATGGAAGCCTCTCTTTTGTGGATATACTGCTTTCAGTTTCGCAAAAATATTCAATGTATATTCTATTGCATGGAAAATATTAAAATGATGACATCTTTTCATGGTTTCATTTCTATATATATAGATGATGTTATCATTATATTTATTATGTAATTGACTTATATATTTCAAAGAGTTTTTGCCCAAAATGACCTGCAAGCTTTTCACAACTAAAAATTGGCTTCCAAATTTTTTAATTTCTCCACCTTTTCCTTAGGTTTAACTCGCTCAACATTAACTTTGCATAATGGCTCTTTCTATCGTAAACTGGTATCATTTCTGACTTCTTCTATTAAATATTACAGCTCAAGCCTGCGCAATGACATAATAAACACGTTATTGTAATTCAATCTGAAATAAAATCTCACTAAGTACCAAAAAATATGTTAAATATTATAATATAAAAATTAAATGTTATTCTTATAAAAAATTAAATTTGAATAATTTTTTTGGAGATAATAATAATTTCTTTCTATTTTAATTAAGGAAGCGTAGATAAATATTTGGTTTTAATACTTTTTTATATTATACTTGAATATTAAATAACGATTAGAAAATATTCATCTACTTTTCTTTAATCGTAGTAATAAGAAAGTTTTATTTTCTCCTGGAAAATTGTTTGTATATATAATAAACAGAAGCTGTTATTGTCTCATGGAAAATTATTCTTATATGTGATATAACCTATCGGGCAGTTGAAATCCATATGAGTTTAAAGAAAAGAAAAAGCTGAACATGAATTTTATTAATGATTTCCATACCTGAGATTTTAGCATATGTTTATCAAAAATCTTAACAATTTCTTTTAATTAATATGCTCCTGATAAGCACCGATGCACATGAATGTTGAAAGTATACTTCTCCTTGGCATAGTGTTAAAGATATGTAAATATTAATCTTACTTCATCCAGTCAGCTGTAGCATCAGCAATGAAATTGGCAATGGAAATGTTCTGTCTCAATTTAATCTGAAAAATCAATTTCACAAATACCAAACAATATATGACATTATATCGTAAAATTTATTTGTATATCTAATTGTAGTAAACAGAAACTTTATTAACTCCTGGAAAATACTTCATATATATGATATAACCTATCGGACAGTTGAAATCCATATGAGTTTAAAGAAAAGAGAAAGTTAAACATGAATTTTGTTAATGATTTCCATACCTGGATGTTTAACATATGTTTATAAATATCTTAAAAATTTCATTTAATTATTATGCTCCTGATAATCTCCGATGCACATAAATGTAGAAAGTATATTTCTCTTTGGCTCAGTGTTGAAAATATTAATCTTATTTCATCCAGACAGGACTACTATCCTCAGCAATGAAAATAGAAATGTTCTATCTCAATTTATCTGAAAAAGAAATTTCACAAAGTATATTAACATCCTCTATTGTTAAATATAATGTTATACTTATCTAATAATTGTCGACTCCTTATGTCATTATTATTCGAATTTATTTATCATTTCGAAAATTTAACGCATTCACTAACATAGCAATAATTAACCTCACTGTATTATATATAAATAATCTTACATTACAATTGACAGTTAACAGTATTCGCCGGATTAATTATATCGATTACATCGATTTTATTTGATAGTTCAGAACACTGGTTTTTTCATTAAGTATAACTGGTTGGCAACACTGAGAAAAAATGACGCCATTTTCTTTAGCGGTTAACTTCAGCCCAAGACATACATTCTGGCTGGAAAAGAAGAAGATTATGGAGAAGAATCTCAATTTTAAATATATATATAGCTAACCGTGTATGAGATCTCTGGATTGCGTGAACCGATTTTGATGTTCATGGACTCAAATGAAAGCTTGTTCAAAACCATTTTAAGGAAAGCTTTATTTAAATCATCACAATCGATCTTTCATTGAATTATATTGGTTTAAAAATTGAGACGGCCAAACTTGCTGTTTAAGTTACACGGTAGTGCTCGGCGCTACAGACATGTCATTATCTACTTTTATATGTACTTGCCGTCGAGACACTACCGTGTCTCTTGATGCGTGATCATTTGCCAGAGATAGATCTACCAAATGGAAGAAAAATTTTCTATACCACTTCATGGACTTTCTAGTGGTTTCATTCAAAGACAATTGCCTATCTATATTGTCAACTGCCCCCATATTCTGATTATATTCTAAAATGCACGTAGGTTTTATGATATTTTCCCCAGTTTTCCAGTCTTTTTTGACGGTACAATTAAATCCAAGTTGATGCACGGTAGTTATCTTATAAATCTCTTTCTTGTCCATCCATTTCAAAATAAGCCACACATCATTGTGAGCAACTTCTACTTGACCTTTGTTCAATTTGGCATTCGATTTCGGTACGCTTTTCCCAATTTTTCGAAGTGTACCACACATTCCTGTATCCTTATCATGTAAGAATTCAGTTAATTTAGGAGATGTATACCAATTATCAATATATATTACATGGTGTAACGTCCAGGCCGATAATTCTAAATTCTTAAGCGTTTCCCAAAATTTTTTTTTTCCCTTTTAAATAGATTTGTTACTCTAGAGTAAATGAAACATTATTCCGATACTTTCATTATTTTGTTCAGACCGATCGTTAGCATCCCTTGAAGTTGTTTCATGAACATTTCGGTTTATTTATTATCTTCCTTGCGTTTAAGAGTAAATGTCTTATTTATATTTTAAAATGTTTTCATTTATCATCTTCCTTGCGTTTAGGAGTAAATGTCTTATTTATATTTTAAAATGTTTTCATTTATCATCTTCCTTGCGTTTAGGAGTAAATGTCTTATTTATATTTAAAAAATGTTTTCATTCATATTTTCCCTTGCGATTAGGAATAAATGTCTTATTTATATTTAAGAATGCTTCATATTTCCAAAACGCGCCAGCGATCGTCTTACCATCGCGCCGTGCGGACCCAATTCTCCATATTTTTCTCCCCCTTTTCTTAGAAAGGAATTAACTAACTCGATTGTTAGATGATCTTCCCCTTTTCTCTGAAAAGAATTAATTAACTCGATTGTTAAATAATCTTTCTCATCGTTTTTCTCTTCTTTCTCTGTTGGGTAATCTTTCTTTCACTGTTTTGGTCATTTAAAATGCTAGCGCGTCACCAATCTCACCTCTGGAATTTCTAGTTGATACCGGGGCAGAACCTAATTTCATTAAAGAAAAATTCGTTGTCGATAAATCGGCAGTAGATCTCAGTAACGTCATTCACCTTCGTGGTATCTCTTTCGACCTCGTGAGTACACTCGGTACATTTTCTCTTCCTTTTCTGGGAAACCCCGTGGTTTTCCACATTATTTCAGACCTCACACTAATTGAACAGGATGGATTAATTGGTGCGGAGTTTTTCCGACAGTATCGTGCCAAAATAGATTTTGAATCGAACTGTCTTTTCTTTGATAACTTCTTTATTCCCTTCACTACAAGTGAAGTTATACGAGTGCCGCCGCGCACCGTTCTGCCTGTCAAGGCTCCTATTTTGAATCCAAATATGGCGACGGGTTATATCTCGCGTCATTTCTGCGCCCCAGGCGTTTTCTATGGTGAAACAATCACCAAAAACATTAAAGGGTACGCCTATGTACCCCTTGTTAACTCCTCTGAGGAGGAGTACATTCACGGTTTCTCGCCATTAGAGCTGGAACCTTTTGAAATTAAGGAAGAATACTTCGACAAACTCACGACTTCGATCAAAAACTTAAATATTGACATAGATAAGGAAGAACCCTTAAAATCGCGTTTCGATGCCATCTGGTCTTTATTGCCAACGGATCATATGGGTCCATTGGAGGAAGCCTCAGCTAAACGAATGGTAGAATTGAATCAAGATCGCTTTATTACCGAAGACGATTTAATTCCGCGCACCCACCTTATGCATCACGACATTCGAACGAATAGTCAAGCTCCGACTCACGTCAAACAGTATCGTTATCCGCCTGTACATCGGGAAGAAATTAAACGTCAAGTAGACGAATTATTAAATAACGATATCATCCAACCCTCATTATCGCCTTTTAATTCTCCGCTTTGGATAGTACCAAAGAAACCTGACGCTCAAGGTAATAAACGTTGGCGTTTAGTTATTGACTTCCGGAAACTTAATGAGCAGACTATCGGTGATGCTTATCCCTTACCAAATATTTCTGAAATTTTAGACCAACTAGGCGGAGCTAAATATTTTTCAACTTTTGATTTGGCTTCGGGTTTCCACCAAATCCCTATGAATCCGGAAGACGCGCATAAAACGGCCTTCACGACTCCAAACGGTCATTACGAATTCACACGCATACCTTTCGGACTTAAAAACGCGCCCGCGACCTTCCAACGTTTAATGGATCATGTGTTATCTGGCCTACAAGGCATGGACGCCTTCGTTTATCTTGATGACATAGTCATTCACGCCCGTTCAATAGAGGAACACGAAATCAAATTCGAAAGATTAATGAAACGTCTCCGGGCCGCTAATTTAATGTTACAAACAGATAAATGCCAAATTTTGCGTACCGAGGTAACGTATTTAGGGCATGTAATTAGCGCCGACGGTGTAAAAACCAACCCGAAAACTATCGAAGCAGTAAAAAATTTTCCAATTCCCAAAGATATTAAAAATATCAGACAATTCTTGGGATTGGCCGGCTATTACAGGCGTTTCATCAAAAATTTCTCCAGTATGAGTAAACCTCTCACTGAATTATTAAAAAAAAACAAGCCGTTCGTTTGGGGTAACGAACAAACAAAGGCATTCGAAGAACTAAAGAATACTCTTTGCTCTGACCTAATCCTACAGTACCCTGATTTTAATCAGCCGTTCAATGTAACGACCGACGCATCAGGTTACGCGATAGGCGGAGTACTCAGTCAGGGCCCAGTAGGCAAAGACCTGCCGGTCGCCTTTACCTCACGTCTTTTAAACAAAGCCGAGTTAAATTATTCCACAATAGAAAAAGAATGTCTTGCTATCGTCTATTGTGTAATGCATTTTCGCCCTTATTTGTACGGCAACAAATTCAATCTCATTACAGATCATCAGCCACTTAAATGGCTACATAATGTTAAAGACCCATTATCGCGCCTTTGGAAATTCCGTATCAAGCTGCTAGAGTTTGACTACGAAATTATTTATAAACCAGGCACACCAAATTCAAACGCTGATGCGTTATCGCGCAATCCACCGGTATTAGCTCTCAAGCGAACTTCAGACGAATTCTCAGATAACGAATCGCCATTTCAAGGAAATCTAAAGAAACGTAGGAAAATAATAACCAGGCGTAATCGTAACGCACCTGCTTCCACGGTCCCTCCCTCTACTCCCTCCATCATTCCTCCTGCTCCCCTTAATCCAAACGCTATGGACTTTATTCCAATAGCAGGACCGTCACACTTAAACGACGATGATCTTGTGCCTACGCAAACCACCGATTACCGCGGATTCCTTGACCTTATTGAAAACTCAGTAGATATGCCCATGGCAGATTGTCCTCCGGATATAGACCAAGGTGACGAACCAGAATCTATTATAGATTCCGAAGACGCCTCGGCTAGTGAAGAAGAACCCGAGAACCTGTTGAGCCCAGGAAATAAATCACAGTTAAGGATAGTCGAAATTCGTGACTCGCTACTCAGTAGCGCGGATAATCACGTTATCTTAACTACGCTCAATAATATACCGTTCGATGCCGGTGCAAAACAATACCAGCGCGAAGGCTTATACCCCGAATTTTCTGACGCTGTTCTTGGTCGCTGTAAAGTCAAAACCACAAAGGGTAGAAATTTAATCGCAATGTTTATTAAAGAAACTCTGAATTGCCCCCTTGATATCGACATACTGCATGAGTGCCTCATTTCATTAATGGACGTGGTGAACGAATTACAATTAAAATCATTTAGTATCGCAAAAACCACGGATATTCCTGAATTATCTTGGGAACATTTTTTGTTCACCATTAAAGCACTATTTGAGGAGTACGATATTTTGATAACAGTTTGCGCGATGAAAACCGTAATTCCGCCAGAAAGCGAACGCGAAGCGTTGATTTTGGAAACTCATAGATCTTATCTCGGCGGTCACAAAGGAGTCACAAAAATTTATCACCGACTCCGTCACGATTATCATTGGCCTAGAATGAAGGCCCAAATTCAAAATGTCATTGGTTCGTGTGTAGACTGCCAATTAAAAAAATTGGTAAGAAATAAAACACGCCAACCAATGGTACTAACAGATACCCCCGGATCCAGCATGGAAAAGGTCTCTCTTGACCTTATGGGTCCACTTTCGCCTACCTCTTCTCATAACGTATACATCCTAGTTATCCAAGACCTCCTTAGTAAGTTTCTTGTTTTAGTCCCACTGACCGGCATGACTTCGGTCGATATAGCTAACGCATTTACTAATAGGTTCCTTAGCGTATTTGGCGCGCCTAAATGTATTCTCACCGATCGTGGAACGAATTTTCTAAGCCTCCTCATAAAAGGGCTATTAAAAAAATATAATATTGTGCACGCGACAACTACGGCATACCATCCCCAGTCAAATGGTTCTAACGAGAGATCTCATGCTAGCATAACAGATTATATTAAAACATTTTTGATAAACAATAGAAGCTGGGATAAATTACTGCCGCTAGTGGCGTTATCTTATAACAGTTCCGTTCACGAGGGTACGAAATGCACCCCCTTTGAATTAGTTTTCGGCCGATTTGCTAGAAATCATACTAGAGATCCTGAATTAGAAACCATTCGTGATAACTCATACTATAATTACTTAGCCGGGTTGTTTAGCAGAATTAAAGAAGTCGAAGAAATCGCGAAAGAGAATTTAGAGCGTGCCAAACTAAGAAATAAAGAATATTATGATAGAAGGATTCGTGTAATAGATTTCCAGATAGGAGACCAAGTCTATTTATTAAAAGAACCTACCAAAGGCAAATTCGATTATCAATATACAGGACCTTTCCCCATTCTGGAAATCTACGACAATGAAAATGTTAAAATTAAAACTAGCGACTCTAGGACAAGGATTGTCCATAAGAATAAATTAAAATTAGCTAAATTGTAAATGAAACGCATGCTTCAACAGGTATAGGTATGGCGTTACATCTCCACCTCCTCGTATTATATTTTATCCACCGAATACAAGCAGACACACTCATAGGATACGACTGCAACAGTACACTTCTGAACGTAACAACATTCTCTACCAAGCCGCCTCTACCCTGCAACACTAATGTGGAAACCATCTCTTCCAGCGAGGTCAAGATACAACTCCTCCAAGTATCAGATTATGAAACAACTACAGTAAAGCAATGCAAGATAGAAATTGATAGAACAATCTATCGTTGTGGAATGCATTCACATGTTTCCGTTGTCTTTAACGGACGTGCTGAATATCTAAAAGAAATCACTCGACACGACTGTGATCTCCTACATTCTTCAGGCGTCCTCGTATTGCGAGACAACATTATTTTTTCCGGCATACGTCGAAATAGCACGGAAACACGCAGTGTGATCCTGGCAGGCAATCTACGCTTAGATGGTACCTGTGAAGGTTCACAATACACCGATGAATTTGGTACATGGCCCAGAGTAACAGTTCAAGCGATCGTTCGAATAACTATTAATGATTATCGTGCTACCGTGAATCTCAAGAAAAATCAAATTATTCTCAGAAGCGGAATATCTTGCTCTTTAGAAGAAGAATTCTGCCTTGACAACGACGGCAGTCACACCTTTTGGAGCGTCCTTCCTTCACACACCTGTGATTTCAAGCCATACGTAAATCTATATCATGGCACAGCAACGAAACTCAAGGATTCTCTAACTTCAAACTATCCAGAAATATTTACAGTAACTTCGAAGGATGTTACATTTGCCTTGACAAGGATCCAAACCAAGGTCATCTGTGGTTATACTCTTTATACCACGGAACATCCAAAATTATTAATTCATGAAATCACTACCACTCCAATAGAAGTTCGCCAAGACATATCCGACAAAAATATTGACATTTTCGCATATATAAATACCAAAATTTTATATCTCGAAAAACACGTCAAAACACAACTGATATCATTATATCAAGATATAATTCAGCAACGTTGTGAGATAAAGTTTCAAAACTTAGATACAGCATTGAGCATGGCCAAGGATCACCCTAATGAATTTGCATACAGAATCATGAACAGCACAGGATATTTGGGAATAATTACCGGAGAAAGCATACAAGTTTACAAGTGTATACCTGTTCCATTGACAATTCGCCACACGAAGGAATGTTTTGAAGAGCTACCCATTACTCTGAGAAACCAATCTTATTTTCTCACACCACGTAACCATCTAATAATTAGGAAAGGTACACAAAAAGATTGCAACCCTCTTTTGCCAACACAATTCGAAATTTTTGGCAAATGGATTAACATTCCGGGAACAATTCAACAACCCAGCACACCGATCAGACTAGACCCAAATTCGAAAGGGAACTGGTCCTATACAGATGCAAACTCTTTGGCAACCAGCGGAATTTACTCTACCGATGATCTGGATAAGTTCACGGAACACTTATTTTTTCCAAACCAAAAGGAAGCACTACTACATGAGATTGCACGAGGAGCAACTGGAAGGCCATTAACCCCCGGTTCTCTTCAATCCGATAATCTTTTTGATGAAGAATCTATCAAACGATTAGCGAAATCAACAGCAGAAAAATTATGGAACGGTTTCACTGCCTTCGGAGAAATAAGCTCGGGAGTCATCGGAATCTTTGTTATTCTTGGAGCTATCAAGTACCTTGTCAGCACCATTGTCAGAGGTTATACATTGCATTCACTCTACGGTTGTAGTTTACATATATTCGCCTCTCTATGGAGCGAAATCACACATTTCATAATCTTCTTATCTGAGCGGAGGCCGAACAGGGATCCCAGGGCAAACACCTACGCACTAGTACGTCAACTGGACATCTATGCAACACCACCGAATCGTCGCAGGATCAACGCTGACCAAATTACCGTATAATTTGGTCTCCTTTAAGAGGGGGGGTGTAACGTCCAGGCCGATAATTCTAAATTCTTAAGCGTTTCCCAAAATTTTTTTTTTCCCTTTTAAATAGATTTGTTACTCTAGAGTAAATGAAACATTGTTCCGATACTTTCATTATTTTGTTCAGACCGATCGTTAGCATCCCTTGAAGTTGTTTCATGAACATTTCGGTTTATTTATTATCTTCCTTGCGTTTAAGAGTAAATGTCTTATTTATATTTTAAAATGTTTTCATTTATCATCTTCCTTGCGTTTAGGAGTAAATGTCTTATTTATATTTTAAAATGTTTTCATTTATCATCTTCCTTGCGTTTAGGAGTAAATGTCTTATTTATATTTAAAAAATGTTTTCATTCATATTTTCCCTTGCGATTAGGAATAAATGTCTTATTTATATTTAAGAATGCTTCATATTTCCAAAACGCGCCAGCGATCGTCTTACCATCGCGCCGTGCGGACCCAATTCTCCATATTTTTCTCCCCCTTTTCTTAGAAAGGAATTAACTAACTCGATTGTTAGATGATCTTCCCCTTTTCTCTGAAAAGAATTAATTAACTCGATTGTTAAATAATCTTTCTCATCGTTTTTCTCTTCTTTCTCTGTTGGGTAATCTTTCTTTCACTGTTTTGGTCATTTAAAATGCTAGCGCTTTCCTTTAGTCGGGAATAAAAGATTGCAAGCAGCAAATTAGATTCATTTCCTAAATGTCTAAAATCTTCCTCATTTTCAATTCTCCATATTTTTCCCCCTCTTAGAAAGGAATTAATTAACTCGATTGTTAAACAATCTTTCCTTTATTCATTTTCAATTTTCCATATTTTTCCCCTTCTTAACTCGATAGTTAAACAATCTTTCCTTTATTCATTTTCAATTTTCCATATTTTCCCCCTTAACTCGATTGTTAAACAATCTTTCCTTTATTCATTTTCAATTTTCCATATTTTTCCCCTTAACTCGATTGTTAAACAATCTTTCCTTTATTCACTTTCAATTTTCCATATTTTTCCCCTTCTTAACTCGATTGTTAAACAATTTTCCTTTATTCATTTTCAATTCCCCATATTTTCCCCCTTCTTTGGATTAACTCATTTAACAAATACTAATTTTGTTCTTTTCATTTTCTTCTCTTTCTCTCTCTTTATTTGTTTTCCTGGAACCCCACCGTTAGTCACGTTACTCGCGATAAGGGTTCCTCTCAGACGCTAGTCAGCGGATCTCACGCTTACTGCCTTATGCCTCTTCTATTCTATCTTTAATACATCCTGTGTCCAAATTTTAACCATCAAATCCGTTTCATTATCAGCATGGCCCCAAAGGAACTTTTCGTTTGTGAGCGGTTATTATACAAATATGTTAGGACCAATCCAGCCCAAAGGATCTGTGCCTATTGCGAGGCCGCCCTTCCGGACAACAAACGAAGTATCCTAGCAACAATTCGCCAACACCGTCTTAGAGCTGCAAAAGATGTTAACCACATCTTTTGTAACATCTGCCATAGATCATTGCTTTTCATTGCCCCACTTAACACATGCTTTTGCTGCAAGCATGCTTTTTATTTGCATAGAGAAACCCTTCAGCGAAAAGAAAACAATCGAACCTTTGTAAATTCCATTATCTACGAAGATAGATATTGGAATTTCGATTTTCCTAACCCCAATAAACCATGGGGAACATAATTGCGATAAAATATTAAGCGTTTTTCCTCCGTAACCATTCGGGCATTTTTTCTTCACGCTTAACTATTTTAACGTTTTTTTTTCTTCTCCGTAACCATTCGGGCCACCGTTTATATAAGTCCAACCATAGGAATAAGAAACATTAGATATCAGGTCCCATGAGTAACGGGATATCGAACCACAGGTAGCCACGTGCATACTATTTTTTTATATAACTTGCCCTTGGAAGCGGTCAACCGTTTAACAATTTAATTGTTATGGGTTTTTTAACCCTAAAACGGTGATCGTTTTCCTCTCGCAGTTTTCCTCCTTTTTCCTTTTTTTTATTATTACTTTTCTCTCGCGTCCGGATTAGGACACATTTTGCTCATGCGACGGCTAATGCCGTATTAATCTTTAAATTTTGTTAATATTATTTAATAATTGCGTTTAGTTATAAGTAAACGATTGTATACAAAAGGTGCAAGCTCAGCACCCTTTGTCTCATTCTCTAGCGTACCCAAGCTTAGGCAGTAGCGCCTTCTGATTGGCTGAAGGCGACGCGACGTTCTTCCCCCCAGCTAATTATTTAAGAGCGGAGCGGATGGACGCTGCATGCATTCTTTCATTCATTTTCAAGTTAGACTCATATTTTTTTTTTTCTAAATTACTTTCACTCATCTCGTACGTCTTTGATTAAGAAAAATTCAAGAATTTGCATAAGTTTCGAACCTAGAAAGTGAGACAAAGCTTCGCGTTATAATTTTGTTAAAATACAAACGAACAATTTTTTTTATATTTTTTTTTGTGTGTAACCAAGCGAAATCATTATCAAATTAAAATTTGTCTCGCTAATTGACTCAGTGCACACTTTTCTCTTCACCAAACACTCACACAATCATCCCTGGTTCCCTACGGCGACGACGACCGTAGTCCGAGAAGCAGCAACAGGAGAGTCTCCCTTCTACCTTCTTCATTGTTTTTTTATTATTGTTGTTCATCACCAGGTAATATTTGAATTATATTGTTTCCAATTTTGAATTTCACTTTTCCTTCTCATTTTGTACGCCCAGGGTTTTATTTTTCCTTACCTACGACGCCTTATTTAAAAGAATAATAACGCTACCTAGAGGCTCAGCAATGATATGAAATTGTAATTGAGCATCGTGTTAAATTTAATAATCGTACAACTCTGGACGTTACAATGGCCTTTGTGAAAATACGGCTCAAGGAAATGAGCTACTATACCTCCGGAAATCCCCAAACCACAATTTTTAAAATCAGTAGTGGAACCTGTGTAGACTATCAAATCAATTAGAAATCCAGATTTGCAATCAACAAGTTCAAACACTTTGATTCCAAAGCGGTTCCTTTTCAAAGGAAGATATTGCTTGAACATTAGTCGTCCTTTCCACAACACTAAGCTTTCGTCAATGCATAAATTCTTCCCCGGAGATATAGTACGTGAAAATTTGACTCGAAGATCATCGATTACAGGTTTCACTTTTTTCAATGGATGATTTCCCAATTCGTCGTTATTTGCGAAATGCAAAAAGCGCAGGATTTGTAAATACCTATTTCGACATATTACTGTGTTGAAAATGTGAGTTGATAATAAAGTATCTGTACTCCAATAGTTTTCCAATTTACTCTTTCGAATATGACCCATATTGATCGTTAGAGCTAAGAATACTCGCAGCTCATTGACCATCACTGGTTCCCAAGCCTTCATATTCAAACGATAAGGTTCAAGGTTTTGTTCCTGATATAAATCCGTTTGAGATTTGATCGTTTCGAAGAGAGAATGGTCAAAAAAGAGCTCAAAATAACCAAGAGGTAGGTTGCAACATCTGACAGAATCATGAACCTGAAATGAGCCGGTGAAATCTTTTATTGAAGGATAAAAGAATCTATCATATTTGATATCAGAAGAGTATGTACCCGTATCATAAATATCATCATTGATCTCTATTATAGCCTGCTCATCACCAGAAGAATCTGGCTCTGATTCGTTACTAGATCAAATTATGGTTTCTTCAGTGTTAGCCATTATTTTTAGGAATAAACGTATAAAGTAAATTAGTACTAAGCTAGTAGTAGCCGATAGCCGATTTAAAATATTTAGATAAAAGATCTAAACGTAAAGCATAAAGCAAGTAGGGATGATTTTGGAACACAAGTAGTATTAGCGCAGAAGACTTATTACCAGCGAGAAGAGTTATGCAACAATGGCCATCTGTTAGCCAAATATGAAATTACTTCAGAGGGGTACTAACTGAATATCCCAGGAACCCCACGCATGCAAGTAAAAAATTTTCGTGACCGTTTTATATAAGACTTTCCGGCGCTCCAAAGGTTAAAACTTAGATTTAAAATGGAATATTTATAAGAGTAAACATTCCTATCCTGGGTGCAAAGAGAGCATCCTTATATATTCTCTACCTAAATTATCGCTTGTAGAACAATAAACCAAGAACTGTCTACAAAATTTACCCTTCTCAGACGTCTTTTTTTACATACGGCGAAATCCATCTGCGGTGCAAATGGGCCACCCGGGAGTTTCTCTTTTTTTAAGACTATCTACGAAAACCCATCCTGCGATGTAAACATCCTGCCATCGCCAATTTTGTTTCTGGGAGAAATTTTCTTGTGACGTAAAAGAGGTACTTCCCATCCAGAAAAAATATCCTTAGCCTTCCTACTTCGTGTACCAAAAATTTTCTCAGCAAAGGAACAACATTTACTAAACTGAAGATCTGATGGTCCACAGGGTGGACGATGGGCTCCTTCCTTTTTTTCTCAAGGAGGGATAATTCATTAAAAGCCCTCGTCACCCCTTAGGCGAAGTCTTTTTGGCTGTTTCGTCTTTGGTCTTGGTTTTTAAGATTTTGCTCTAAGCGTATCAGCGAAAATCGATAATTATTTTAAAGTAATTTCTTAATTTACTGATTTCTCTGGTGAAGTTTAGTGTAATTGTGTGAAAACATTTTTAAAGATAGTAAAAGTGATAAATAAAGCAAAATATAAGCTTTAAATTAAACTACATCATTCAGCTACCATCTTCATTCCAATTACGCTTAGTGACACAGACGGTATCCCGAATATACAAATCATCAATAATATAAATCTCTTTGTAATCCCCAAAGAAATACAATTTATTGTTTAATCCCCAGATTAAAACGAACTGTAGCGGTAAAGCAAAGTATCGTAAAACCGTACTTTGTTTAAATTAAAAAAATGTTCGATAAGTGGATTATCAATAACATCGGTGAAATACATTTGAAGCATATATCAGAAAAATAGGGGTAAGTTTGTTACATAAAATCTCTTCCTGTCGCTTCTACTAACATTCTTTAATTTTTAAATTTGTAACAATTTCGTTGATATTTCTTTAAAGGATTTTGATAATGGAAGCCAAGCAAGATTTGTCAGGAAGAGCCCGGTCTGAAAGCAGGGGTTAAAGGTATCGAAAGATTTGGGAAACCTTAGTAAAAGTAGGAGTGTTGGGCGCCAGGTCAGATCTCGTGACCGAGCCATCCAAAAATCCACACATTACATTCGTTCAATCTCCGGCTAGTCAGAGTATTGTTTTTGGTAGAGGGGCAGGGTTCGGAGGACGAGATAACCACGAGGCTAACTCCTTGCGTAGTCAAATGAAATAAACGCTAAATGATACTGGGGGTCGTACGATTTATTCTTGTCTTTGCTTCCTCCCCATTCAATCTTCTAAATACAATTCCGATTGTAACCTCTCTCATTCTCACATTTGCATACACACAATCATACGCAGGCTCGCGGATCAAAGGAGCGGGGATTCTTCAACGTATCTATTTCTCCCCCGTCCCTCCGCATGACGAGGATCTCCCGATCTCGGGGAGTGAACCCTCCCTGTTTATAAGTAGCCAAGTCCCGTAGGAGGCTTTCTCGTCGGGCCAGGTCATCTCAACTCACAGGGGAGGCCCTAGGCACTCACCCCCTATTTGCGCAGTCTAGAGGGACCCCACCAAGAGGAGATGCTCGGAGGGAGGTTCGCGACGAGGCCAGCCGATACCCCGACCGACTCCAGACGATGGCAGCGTCGAGGCATCGACCCCTATCCTCATCTCCGATCGGACATCCCGAACCTGGTTGAGATCAAGATGATCGACTCGCGCTCTCCACTATTGACCAACCGACGGTCTTACTTCTCTCCCAATTAAATGAAAAGGGTACGGTTCCTTCCCACAGGAGAAACAAACTCCGCATTCCCTTCGGCTGGGGGATACCTAGGGAATGGTACCCCGAGTCACCTCGACGGCCCTGAGACGAGGGGACCTCTACACCCTCTCGCCAACTCCCGATTACTCTCACCCACGCACCCGAGTGAATCTCCAGGAGGGACAATCCCTCGTCGGAAAGATCACCCTTGGGGAAGATGTGGAGAAAATGACGGGGAAACCCGTATCGAAAGTGAGCCGGAACACCTCCCCCCTCCTGGGCCAGTCAACCCAGCTAGCCTCGCCATGCGGAGTACATCCGAAATTATACCGCCCTACCTGATCCAAAGTCGATCCGGAGAAGCCCTCTGGTCAGCCTCGAACACTTAACTCCCAACAGCTCCCGACTTTCCTCTTTATGGGTGGCCTGGTGCAATCTTCGGACGTCTCCTTCTCTCCTCTGTGATCCGCCGAGCCCCTACGCCTCAGACTGGCTCTCCATCTCAGGTCCTGTACGATCCCGATCGTTTTTTTCGGAGCCATCCGCTTCGCTCCATGTCTCGAATCGAAGAGAGCTATCCTCTAGCTCCAATTAGTCTTGCTCCCCACTTGATGTTTTCCCCACTCCGCTCCTACTTCTTCCGGGATCGAATCTATCCAACCTAGCCATTCGCGGGTCCTTTCTCCGCGGCCCAATTATTGGTCGAGTATCATAAGACTATCCTAGCGGCGACAGGTGTGGTGCCGCCTACCAATGGAGGGGTCCATGTTTTCAGGATGGGTTCTTGGCTGGTAAAATCCTCTCGTAGATTTGTCCGTCGTAGCTTTCAGAGGGGAGTGAGTACTGTGAGTCTATCGTTCATTGTTTTCTCCTTCGTTCCTCCTCTCGTCCCTGGGGCCAGTCCTTGCTGATGCCTAATCTATTCCCCCTATCACAACTAATCCGTCCCCGCACCTCGATCCGCGAGCCGCCATCTACCACTCCGCGCTTTCACTCTACATACATGCTTTTATTGGAAGAAACAACATTTATTTCAGGCACTCGAGGTGCTGGCTCGACACAATCTTAGATAATTACGATAAATCGTGGGGGTGAAAGGAGAGGAGAGTCGTTGGACTATTATACTCCGCTCTCTTCGCTGAATTCTGTTTCGATCTTCTTATTCAGCCCCAAACTAAGACATTGGGACGGGGAGATTCCAAAAACCGCGTCACACCTCACGCTTCCAACAAGAAAGCATTATGCTCCATGTGCGAATCTTCCATTTCGGCGCACTTTCATACATTACGAAAACACGATCGAAGTAAGAAACATTTGGATTTGATGAGACGTAAAAGTAGCACAAATAGTTTGGACACCGTGGAAACTGCTTTAGAAACTCAAAAAAAAGAAAGAAGAATTGAATCAAGTAACACGGTAGTGTTACGCGGCAAGTAATTAAAAAAATACGAGCCGCGCGACGCTACTTACACTTAAGCAAAGATTGAACCAAACTATACCTCTCGATTCTTCCGATGGATATATTTTCCGATCAGTTCATTTAATGAAAATTTTAATGAAACTTTCATTATATAAATCGATTATAAGCTTTCGAATGAGACTACAAACGTCTAAATCAGTACACTCAATGCTGAGATACCAAGATTGAGCAATTACGATCAGCTATTTTAGTTTCAGCTTTTCTTCTTCTTCCGACCGAAAATTGTTGTCTCGCTCGGAAGTCTCACTCTTTCACATTGGAAGCCTATCCCCGGCATCTTCTGTCCTTCTCCACCACTCTTCCGACATAGTCCGAACGTGTTGGTGCTATAGGTGTGAATCCAAACGCATGCGCAAGGCAGTGATATGTCAAAGCGTTGTACATACATGGTGCATATTCTTTTATTTTAATAAAATAAATATGAGTTACGCTCAATTAGTTGCGGAAACTAATATTTACTTTAATATAATAAAAGTGAGATATGTTCAATTAGTAACGGGAGTTGCAGATAGTGGAAAAGTAAGAATTATCACAGTTTCTGCTCATAACCTCGTATTATTATTAAATATTTATAAATGATAGGCAGTAAACATATTGTTAAATAAAGCAACAACAAGCATTGGATGAGAAAAAAGTAGTGGAAGTAATCAATTTGGATTTAGCAGCTGAATATTTTGAGACTGAGCCATATGTGGATATTAGACAATTAATTCAATTAGACGATGCTATAGAGGATGATGAATTGAGAATTCGACCAAACAGAGGCCTTGTATTTTGCACGGATTAAGATCCATATAATTGAGAGACTAATAAGATATTAAAATTTGTAAATACATTTTCGAGTTTTTAGAGATATATTTTGTTGTATTATTTTCAGATATTTGGAGAAGAATTCCATCTACTAATATGAAAAATAAGGAGATGTAGATGATGATTATATAATCTTTGATTGTTCAGGCCAAATTGAACTGTACAGACACATGACAGTTACGCACCAAATGATGAACATGCTAGAATATCTAAATTTTCATATATTTGTTGTATTTTTAGTAGACCGTCAATTTATAGTAGATGGAGTTAAGTTTTTATTTGACACCATTGCTGCTTTTAGTGTTATGATAAATTTTGATCTCATGTAAATATTTTAAGCAATGTAGATTTATTATAAAAGAGTGCGAGAAAACATATTGATGGTTACTTAGAGACTAATCTACATAGTTTATTGTCAGATTTAAGCAATGACCCTTGGAATAGAAAATATTTGCTAATTGACAAAAGCTCTTGGTAAGCTAATTGAGTATTACAGCCTATTTCGTTCTTATCCATTGAATATCAAAGATGAGGAAAGTATAGCAGATATCAAGAGACACGGTAGTGTCT
The DNA here is from genome assembly GCF_024137725.1 of Prorops nasuta. Taxonomy (NCBI): domain Eukaryota; kingdom Metazoa; phylum Arthropoda; class Insecta; order Hymenoptera; family Bethylidae; genus Prorops; species Prorops nasuta. The sequence continues at coordinate 3,199,570 of NW_027116804.1, read as the reverse complement.
CGACGGCAAGTACATATAAAAGTAGATAATGACATGTCTGTACCGCCGAGCACTACCGTGTAACTTATACAGCAAGTTTGGCCGTCTCAATTTTTAAACCAATTTATTTCAATGAATGATCAATTGTGATGATTTAAATAAAGCTTTTCTTAAAATGGTTTTGTACAAGCTTTCATTTGAGCCCACGAACATCAAAATCGGTTCACGCAATCCAGAGATCTCATACTCGGTTAGCTATATATATATTGAAAATTGAGATTCTTCTCCATAATCTTCTTCTTTTCCAGCCAGAATTTATGTCTCGGGCTGAAGTTAACCGCTAAGGAAAATGACGTCATTTTTTCTCAGTGTTGCCAACCAGTTATACTTAATGAAAAAACCAGTGTTCTGAACTATCAAATAAAATCGATGTAATCGATATAATTAATCCGGCGAATACTGTTAACTGTCAATTGTAATGTGAGGTTATTTATATATAATACAGTGAGGTTAATTATTGCTATATTAGTGAATGCGTTAAATTTTCGAAATGATAAATAAATACGAATAATAATGACATAAGGAGTCGACAATTATTAGATAAGTATAACATTATATTTCACAATACAGGATGTTAATATACTTTGTGGTACTTTGTGAAATTTCTGTTTCAGATAAATTGAGATAGAACATTTCTATTTTCATTGCTGAGGATAGTAGCCCTGTCTGGATGAAATAAGATTAATATTTTCAACACTGAGCCAAGGAGAAATATACTTTCTACATTTATGTGCATCGGAGATTATCAGGAGCATAATAATTAAATGAAATTTTTAAGATATTTATAAACATATGTTAATCATCCAGGTATGGAAATCATTAACAAAATTCATGTTTAACTTTCTCTTTTCTTTAAACTCATATGGATTTCAACTGTCCGATAGGTTATATCATATATACGAACACTTTTCCAGGAGTTAATAAAGTTTCCGTTTACTACGATTAGATATAGAAATGAATTTTACAATATAATATGTCATATATTGTTTGGTATTTGTGAAATTGATTTTTCAGATTAAATTGAGAAAGAACATTTCCATTGCCAGTTTCGTTGCTGATGCTACAGCTGACTCGATGAAATAAGATTAATATTTATATATCTTTAACACTATGCCAAGGAGAAGTATACTTTCAACATTTATGTGCATCGGTGCTTATCAGGAGCATATTAATTAAAAGAAATTGTTAAGATTTTTGATAAACATATGCTAAAATCTCAGGTATTGTTCGTTACTTTTACCAACTGTTAAGAATTATGTCTCCTATCATATTCCTATGATCCAGGGAGGAGGTCGCAACAGACAGACAGACAGGTTTAAACTGTTTACTACAAAGTATTACACCATAATTTGATTAATTGTATTTATTTTCGACTAACCTTAATTTGAGGTAAAAACCCACGAACGTGGTGGGAAAGACCTTTCCTTCTTGGTTGGAGGTTGACCCACGAACTTGGTGGTCCACCTTTACAAACCTTTGTTTTAACAAAAATGTTGTCCAAACATCGCACGTGTATCGCTAACATAAGCTGTCGAGAGAGTGAGTGTCGCGAAGCCCCCCACTTACGCGCTTTCTTAATCGGGGAGTGCGAGAGGGGTCACGTGATCCATACTCCACTAACTGAGGCCCCCTAGTCGTTACCGAAGAACACTCCCTTCTTAAACGCGGGTAATTTGAATGTATCCAACAGGTATGGAAATCATTAATAAAATGCATGTTCAGCTTTTTCTTTTCTTTAAACTCATATGGATTTCAACTGCCCGATAGGTTATATCACATATAAGAATAATTTTCCATGAGACAATAACAGTTTCTGCTTATTATATATACAAACAATTTTCCAGGAGACAATAAAACTTTCTTATTACTACGATTAAAGAAAAGTAGATCAATATTTTCTAAACGTTATTTAATATTCAAGTATAATATAAAAAAGTATTAAAACCAAATATTTATCTACGCTTCCCTAATTAGAATAGAAAGAAATTATTATTATCTCCAAAAGAATTATTCAAATTTAATTTTTTATAAGAATAACAATTAATTTTATATTATAATATGTAACATATTTTTTGGTACTTAGTGAGATTTTATTTCAGATTGAATTACAATAACGTGTTTATTGTGTCATTGTACAGGCTTGAGCTGTAATATTTAATAGAAGCAGTCAGAAATGATACCAGTTTACGATAGAAAGAGCCATAATGCAAAGCTAATGTTGAGCGAGTTAAACCTAAGGAAAATGTGGAGAAATTAAAAAATTTGGAAGCCAATTTTTAATATTGAAAAGCTTGCAAGTCATTTTGGGCATAAACTCTTTGAAATATATAAGTCAATTAAATAATAAATATAATGATAATATCATCTATATATATATATATATATTTATATATAGTTATTTTTAAATATAAAAATTGGAAAAATATTAAATTTTATTTTCTACGATTTTTACTGTAAGCCTTAATTTATAAAGAAAATTTATTATAAGTACTTTTTTGTGATTTCTAAATATTAATTTAAGAAATATTTGTGACATTTATTATATTTACTTTCTCGGTAAACTTCTACCGACGCCTATCACGGTCGTCGTTAAGTTAGCGATAGAATTCGGTAGCGACCGAGAGACATTTTTAACGACAATTATCGAAAACTTTGTGTTACAGAATCGCTCTTAGCGATATCTCTCGGTAACTCGATTCAATTACCGAAAGTTGTCGGTAACTAGTTACTAAATCCATATAGACGGAAGTTACAGAATCGCTGTTTTCGTTACTGTAAGCGAGAACTATCGGTAGTTAGCGATAACGACAATCATCGCTGGGAAGTTACAGAATCCCAGCACAGAACACTAAATATAAAAATTGAAAATGAAACAAATATTTTTGTTGAGATTATCGAATGGAAAGAGGGACGATGGAATTTAACAGAAAGATAAACTTTTCTGTAAGTATGCTTTATTGGCAATGTTTCTTCGTTAAACACGTTACGTGGGCAACGGTCGCGGAGCTACAACTAACGTACAATACCGATAACGCAAGTAGTGCGCTCCGGCGCCTTGATACAACGTTTGGCTCACATATGCGCAGTGAGCATATCGACGTACGATAACTTTATTTCTCAACACTCCCGCCGTTTGAGTGCGTCGAGAACCCTATGCCTAAACCGTTACATAGATGCTGAAACTGTCTCTTTGGAAGTGCTTTGGTGAATATATCAGCTAGCTGCTGATCCGTAGGAACATATTCTACCGATATCTCCCCACTTTCCACAGTCTCGCGAACGTAGTGATGCTTAATGTCTATATGTTTGGTTCGCTTATGGAACTCCGGATTTTTGATTAACCGGATTGCACTTTGATTGTCTACTTGTAAAACTGTCGCATTTACCGGTAGACACCCGAGATCATTTAACAGTTTCCTCAGCCAAATGGCCTCTTTCGCAGCCGCTGCTGCCGCGACATACTCGGCTTCCGTTGTGCTGAGTGTGACTAGCTTTTGTCGTTGAGACGACCACGTCACGACCCCGTTTGATAGACAAAACGCATACCCTGTAGTAGATCTACGCGTCACCACGTCGCTTACGAAATCTGAGTCTGAGAACCGCTGTAACTCCGAGTTACTCCCGCCGCTTTTGTACATTATTCCGACTTTTGTTGTTGCGACTAAGTACCGGTAAATTCGTTTCACCGCTTGCCAGTGGCTCTCATTGTGATTGCTAAGAAATTTACTAACTGAACTCACCGAATACGCGATATCCGGCCGCGTCACAACCGCAAGAAACATTAACGAACCCACTGCTTCTCGAAACGGTACTTTACTTGGGTTTTCATCGTCTTGATCGTTTGGAACTAGTCGCGCGTGCGGGTCGGCAGGAACACTTGCAGCTTTTGCATCGATCATCTTAAATTTATTAAGGATTTTCTTTACGTACGCTTGTTGATGCATGAATATGGTTTTCTTTGTTCGATCTCGTTCTATTTGTACCCCGACAAATAATTTTCCATCCCCGATCGTAATATCGAACGCTTTTCCTAATGATTTTATTACTGACTCGAGGGCTTCACTTGTTTTTGCTGCGATGAGTCCGTCATCTACAAAAAGTGCTAAAAATACATCTACACCGTCTACCCGTCCTCGAAAGATACATTTGTCGGCTTCCGTTTCGCGAAACTGATATTTTTCTAGGAACTCGCGAAATTTTTTGTTCCAGCACCTGGGTGCTTGTTTCAAGCCGTACAACGATTTGTTTAATTTACACACGAAATCACGTTTTTCTTCTTTCTTGGTGTTGAGTCCCTCCGGTATTTCCATGTAGATCTCTTCCTTCAGCTCACCGTGAAGAAAGGCTGTTCTCACATCGAATTGTGTGAGCTCCAAGTCCTGTTCAGCCACCATGGCAAATAGAACTCTCAATGAGTCGTATCTCACGACTGGCGAAAAGGTCTCCGTGTAGTCAAGTCCCTCTTTCTGTTGAAAACCTCGTGCACAAAGTCTCGCTTTGTACCGGCATCCGTCGCCTAAGGTGTCTCGTATAACCTTGAACACCCATTTTGAATCTATGGGCTTTCGATCCGTTTTTCTTGGTACGATCGACCAAGTCTCGTTCTGCTCGTGCGCGTCGAACTCTTCCTGAATCGCCTTGGCCCAATTTTCTGCCTCGGCACTGTTCATCGCCTCCTGAAATGTGTTTGGCAGATTATATTCAGCGAAGTCGACCTCATACCTTATGGGTCGTCGGATGTTTGCACGGTCCCGCAGTTGTCTGTTATTTTCTGGTTGTTGCCGATCTTCTTCTCGAGGATCTTCTCTTTGTTCGTTTCTTTCAGGTTCTCCCTGAGCATCCTGGTACGCTTCCTCTGGTTGCTGCTCGAACGGTTCTGCCACTTCTTCATTTTCGTCTGCTCGAAGATTGAATTCGAGTTCTTCCTCTTTTTCTGCCCTAAGTTGCGACCTCTCGTTGAATGTGATATCTCTCGACACGGATATTTTCTTATGCTGTGGATTGTACAGACGGTAGTTCATCGAGTCGTTCTGATATCCAACTAGGATCAACTTTGTGGCCTTCGGATCTAATTTCTTGCGAAATTGTTTGTCGATATGCATGTACGTATCCGATCCGAACACTCGAAAAAGAGACACATCTGGTGTTTTCCCAAACCAGATCTCGTATGGAGTTTTCTCCTTACCGGTAGCCAGAACTCGGTTGAGCACGGTCACTGCTGTACCGACTGCTTCCGCCCACAGCGACAGAGGAAGTTTCTTTGCCGTTATCATTGTGCGCGCACTCTCGATGATCGTTCTGTTGTCGCGCTCGGCTTTCCCGTTCTGTTGGGGAGTGTAAGGTGCCGTGGTTACCAGCTCGATTCCACGAGTCTCGAGATATCGCTTCATTTCACGGTTGCAATACTCTCGACCATTGTCCGTACGTAGCACCTTCATCGGCTTGCCGAATTTGTTGTCGATCAGCTTTTCGTATTTCTTGAAAATTTCGAAAACATCAAATTTGTGTTTCATGAAGTACACATACCGAAATCCTGATGCATCGTCCTTGAAGATTATGCAGAATCTTGCACCACCGATCGACTCTGTTGAGAATGGTTCGCATACGTCCGAATGTATGTATTCTCCCGGTTTTGTGGTTCTTTTTGTCTCGTTCCTTTTGAACGGAAGCCTGTGTGCTTTTCCGAAGGCACACGATTCACAGAAGAAATTGTCAATGTCCGCTAATTTCCCACCGCGAATTAACCCCTTTGCGTCATTTCGCGCAAAACTTTATTGTTTACGTGTCCCATTCGTTCATGCCAGACACGGAAGTTGACAGTTGATACATTTGCCTCTTTTTGACTACTTGGTTTTCTTGCTCTGAAGAGCATTCGGTAAATTTGATTGTCTTGTTGCACACCGACACCGAAAACCTCACCATCACGGTTAATTGTCACTAGTTTTCTATTGAACAAAACATCGAAACCTTTTTTAGTGCATACGCCGACTGAAAACAGGTTCTTTCGAATCTTCGGAACGTAGAGCACGTTTTCGATTCGAGCCTCACACCATTTTCCGTTCACAAGTCTATCGATGAGTACAGTGCCGCTACCGGTTACGTCGCACACGCCATTGTCCCCGAGCGATATGGACTCGCCACTGCTTGGTTCGAATTCACTGTACCAGTCCCGTCGGTAAGTGATATGCCTGGACGCACCGCTGTCGGTAATCCAGACATCGCTTGTGTCGATTGCCATGAGTCGTTCTACGACCTCACCACTCGGCACTGTCTCTGATTTTACTTGTCGCTGTTTCTGTTCACTTGTCGAAGCGACAAACGCACACTCGCGAGGACTTTCACCGGTGTAGTCTCTGTCCCTTTTCTTTTTCCGGCAATCGCGAGCAAGGTGTCCTTTCCTCTTATAATAGAAACACTCGACACTTGTATTTCTACTCTCGCGGGGTTTCTCACTGTTATTGTTTTGATTCGCGGCGAACTTTTCCTTTTGTTCCCGCCAAGACTAACAGCGGCTAACGCTCGAGTGACGTCATCGTCACCTTCGAGTCTTCTTTCTTCCTTTAATAATCGTTCTAATAGATTATCAAGGATTTGCCTTTCTTCGGGTACACTGTCTCACGCTGTCTGGAGAGCGTTATACTTTACCGGTAGGCTGCCAAGAACCTTCGCCATTATAGCCGTGTCCGAGATTGCTTCTCCCAGATCCTTCAGCTGAGACACCATGTTTTGTACCCGGGAAACGTGTTGTACAACCGACTCGTTTGATTCCATGCGATGTCCGTGGAACTTTTGTAGCAAGAGCATCTTGTTTGACGCTGATTTTTGCTCGTGAATTCTCACCAATTTGTCCCACATTTGCTTCGCTGTATTGCAGTCGAGCATACAGTCGAGCTGGGAATCCTCTATCGACGAGGAAATTATGCACATGGCCGTCGCGTTGTCTTTCATCCACTTTTTGCCATCGGCAGAGTCTGCGCTTGCCGGCATCACTCGCTTGCCCGTTACGACGTCTTTTATCGCGTTCGCAATAAGCATCGAGTTCATTCGAAATTTCCACGCTTGAAAATTCGAGCCATCAAACTTCTTGATGTTCTTTATCAGAGTTGATTCCGCCATTTCCGTTCGATTATTTTCCCGTACGCGTTTACTGGTACACTATGATGGCGACCACGTGTCGGCCACAAAGGAGGAAAGAATCGAGATAACCGTTTTCTCTCTCTATCGTTCTCTCTCTGACCTCGATAATCCAGTGTTACGCAGGCTGCTTGCCTGGGCCCATAACCTGTTGAGATTATCGAAAGGAAAGAGGGACGATGGGATTTAACAGAAAGATAAACTTTTCTGTAAGTATGCTTTATTGGCAATGCTTCTTCGTTACACACGTTACGTGGGCAACGGTCGCGGAGCTACAACTAACGTACAATACCGAAAACGCAAGTAGTGCGCTCCGGCGCCTTGATACAACGTTTGGCTCACATATGCGCAGTGAGCATATCGACGTACGATAAATTTATTTCTCAACAATTTTTCTACATGCATCTTCTCCATGGATTACGGCTGTCAATTAAGTCAAATATTTTAAACTTTGGAGAAAAATAGTATATTTCGGCATAATACTGATACATTTAAACTGATTTTAAATGTTTGAAATAAAAAAAAATTGTAATTGTGTTGACATATTATATTTCTAAATATTTTGATTCTATAATCACTAATCTAATAATTGTTGAAAAATATATGATATAATTTTTTCATATATATAAATTTTATGACGAATAAAGTTTATTTGAAGTTGAAATTGAAATTGTATTTATTCTCTTACCTTCTTCGCTTATGGATCATTATATTGAGTACATTAGTTACTACATCCATATACATAAATGCATCATTAGAGAAAAACTATTAATGAAATTAACATAATGGAAAAAGAAGTTTCAGTTCACAAAACTTTATTCATAAAAACATTTAAGAGTATACGTTACATTGAATTTAATAAGGTAGTAATTAACTCCCTCTTTTCCTCTCCGTCTATAAAAATGTCATTGATAATGTCATTATTTATACTTTCTTCATCATCATCAATTGCTTCAACTAACTCGAAGGGATCATCTTCATTATTTATGCAAATATTGTGCAATATACAACAGGCCAAAATCACTAAAGGAATTATATCCTTATTAAACATGTAAATGTAATTTAACTTTCTAAATCTTCCTTTTAAAAGGCCAAAAGTTCGCTCTATAATCATTCTGGTGCTAGAGAATTTTCTGTTATAATTAATTTGCATATCGTTTAAATGGCCATTGTCTTTATAGGGTGTTAATAGAATTTTAGATATACAGGGTGTAACGAAACGACCGCCTTTTCTCGTAACTGGAGTTTCGGGGCGACAAACTGAGTGCACGTGTAAAATTTCGTTCGAATCGTTCAAGAGGTTTAAAAGTTATTTACATTTAAAAATCACCCTTTTTCGGTCCTTTTCGAACGACTTTGATTGCACAATGGAAAGTGAAGAAAGTGAAAAAACAATTGATGAACACCCCAATTAGAATGTAAAAGTTATCGATCGCACGCGATAATACTTTTGCTATTTCTTCCATTAATCTGGCTATCAGATTAATGGAATAAATAGCAAAATCCTTTTCTTTACATTTCCAATTCAATTTAGTACAATTATCATTGACTGAATTTATGGAAAGAGCGAGAAGACGCAATGAAAAGGAAAGTATCAGAAACTAAGATGTCGCGCGAACGCACTGATAATTTAATAGGAAACGCATGAGGGCATTCTCTTTCTACTAACGAAGCTAAAGAAAATGATTCAAAATCAATATATTGATGATAGAGAAAACTAAACTTACCCATTTAATGTTCTCCAAGTTCTTTTACATTAAAGTTTTTAAGAAAGATTTAAACTGGCTCCTCGATGATTTCCAGAAAGCACCCTATCACTGATTTTGCATTTAAAAACTCGCGAATTTAAGCAAATTAGGTATTAACCTACGTTTCTTCAAAACACCGGTTAATTTGACACTTTTGAACTGTTGGAAGTATGCTGAAGAGAAAGAGAGAGAGAGAGACACAGAGAGGAGAAATAATAAGTAATTCGTTTCGACTACTCTTAATCAGCCTAATTCAAACAGTTCAAAAGTGTCAAATTAACCAGTGTTTTGAAGAAACGTAGGTTAATACCTAATTTGTTTAAATTCACGAGTGCTTAAATGCAAAAACAGTGATAGTGTGCTTTCTGGAAATCATCGAAGAGCCAGTTTGAAGCTTTTTCGAAAACTTCGATGTAAAAGAACTTGGAGAACATTAAATGGGTAAGTTTAGTTTTCTCTATCATCAATGTATTGATTTTGAATCATTCTCTTTAGCTTCGTTAGTAGAAAGAGAATGCCCTCATGCGTTTCCTATTAAATTATCAGTGCGTTCGCGCGACATCTTAGTTTTTAATACTTTCCTTTTCATTGCGTCTTTTCGCTTTTTCCATAAATTCAGTCAATGATAACTGTACTGAATTGAATTGGAAATGTAATGAAAAGGATTTTGCTATTTTTAAAATTGATCTGATAGCCAAATTAATGGAATAAATAGCAAAATATTATCGCGCGCAATCGATAATTTTTACATTCTATTGGGGTGTTCATCAATTATTTTTTCACTTTCTCCACTTTCCATTGTGCAGTCAAAGTCGTTCGAAAAGGACTGAAAAAGGGTGATTTTAAAATGTAAATAACTTTTAAACCCCTTGAATGATTCGAGCAAAATTTTACACGTGCACTCAGTTTGTCACCCCGAACCTCCAGTTACGAGAAAAGGCGGTCGTTTCGTTACACCCTGTATAGGATATGCAGAATCTTCCAGTAAGTGCGTGTTTCCTGGGAAGTATTTTGCACAATCATTGTCGGTACAATGTCATAACACCCATAATTTTTTTTTGTGCGCATCCAATCTACACATTTTTATGAAAGTGGTGTAGAAATATTTTGAGTTGGTAGTACTACTCTGCCGTCGGAAAGTGACGTTATTCATGGTACTACAGACAGACAAAAATATAGTGTAAGGTGAAAGTGACAGCTCGAACATAAATTTGTAGGAATGGGTTATGTTATTTGAAATGTCAGCTTATACATATTATTATTAGAAAAGAAGAATTAATGTTTTCTATATAAGCTGATAATACATTTTACTCCGCAGCTACATTGATTATCAAAATTGCTCTAGTTAGAATTTTGTAAAGTTTTATGTCAATATTAATTGTTTTTCAAGCTCAAGAGAAATATTTATTTTACTATAGGTTCATTATTTACAATTTTTTAAATACGCTGAAAACTTTTTGTAACTTTTCTCAATTTTATGTCATGCATCGATTATACTTATCTTTTCAAATAAATTGATTTTTAAGATATTTTTACAATTATTAATTTATTTTATTTTTGTATTATAAGTTAGTTATAACGAAAATTAACATGAATTGTATATTGTTGTGTGCTATTATTTTCATATAAATCACCAATCTTTATATAATTTGACTATGTTTCCGTAGTCCATTTGCATCAAGTGTTCTGAAATAGAATAAAAATATTAACTTCTCGTGTTTAAACTTTTTTTCGGCAATGTTAGTCTGTAAATCTATCTTTCGTGCTCGTCTATCTTAACTCTGTCAGTAATCTCGAGAAATTTAGAACAGATTTTACTGTAATGTTCGGAGTCGTGTAATTCGCGTATCAATCATAAATAAATATTTGAAGGATACATTTTCTCATGTTATGAAATAAATGAAGCAATTTAGTAGAAAATTAATTATTTACTTATTTTACCCCATACACAGAAGACCGGTTTAAAGACAAAGGGTTATTCTACTTTGTAATTAAATTAAATACATTTATACCCTTGTACTGTTTCATTGGTTTATTATCTACCAGTAGCTTAATATAATAATATAGTACTTTTTTTATATTATTACCTTTATTATTTATAATTTTATTTATTTTCTTCATGCATGTTTCGTTATTAAATGCTGCACGAGTTAAAAAAGTGGATATTTCTTTATTTCCATTTGATAGATTGGAACTCCTTAATTTTTTCCAATTTACTTTAAGCCATTTATTTAGCTTTAAGTTTTTGTTATTTACAAATTTCAAAATTTGCCCTCAGCTATTAATTACTTGTATAAATATTATTCTTATTATGTACATCAATTTAGCTGAAATAGACAATTTTTACATGTATGAATATATTGTGATTTGATAGCTTTCTATAATAATATTGGAGTATGTGTGACATAACTGCAAACTTATTAGTAATAATTGAGACATTGAGTACAAAACCTATGTTAGTACATAGAAATCTAGAAAACTGTCTTAAGCTCACAGCACACCATACTGAACTTCGTGCCAGATTGCTCGCTAGATTTGTGAAGACCAATAACTATTCAGCTGTGAAGTAAATCAGCTGTGAAGTAAATGTAAAAATATTGTTGGTCCTAACAAATCTAAGAAGTAAACCAGCTTTAAATTCAGTATAGTTTGCCGCGGGCGTTAAACCTTTTTTCTGTAAATCTGGAATGTTTGTGTCCTGACTAAAATAAACTATTTTCTTATTAAGTTGCTGTATTAATTTAATACAAATTATGTAGAAATATGTATTCGTTAATCCTTTTATGATTAAAATAAGAAATAAAAGGTTTGTCACCTCAGTATTTTTGTTTTTTAATTTTTTCATTCTATAGACAGAGTAAAAAATAGGGGGACGTAAAACCTTAAGATATACAGACCAAAAGCGTTGAAAAAATATTTACGAGAGTAGGACTAAATCCAATAATCAAATTAGTACAAAGAAGGATTGAAAACATTTACAAATTTTGATATTGTTTTGACGGTTATTAAACTTTTGCGCGCAATACATTAATTAGATTGAGTATCATTATGCCAATATATTTAGTTTCGTTTTAAATTGATTTTCTTTAAATATATTATAAAATTAAAATACATTCAATCTTTGAATTTAGTTCCATCATATCATAGAATGTTGTTAAAGACTTTCTATCAAGCTACTTGTAAAAGGTTCTAAATTTACATAAAAGTCAGCAGTTGAATAATAATATACAGAAGCCGTTAATTTCATGCCTTAAAGTGCATACACATAAGAAATCTTTCTAAATGCAAATAAACAAGATTTTCAAAAATAAAAAGCTTTATATGGGAGAGGGCATTCTTTGATTAATTTAGAGATCAATGTCCTCTTGCATACGTGCTATAAATCGTTTTAAATTCAGGCTTTGTATATGATTTTATGTTCCGATCTTTTAAATTGGTTGTTTTCTTTTTAAGTTTGAACCTAACTAATTAAATTTTATTATTCTAAATTACAGGTCGTTTCAATTTCCCTGTATTATGGGAAATATTTATCTTAGGAAAATGCTTAGGTAGCCCAGGCGGTGTATAATTATTGTTGTTCCTTATTAAAAATCTTTATTTAAATTTGTGTAAAAACGAAGAAAATAAATACTTTCCTTATTGCATCGTAATTCAAAGATTAAAAATTAATGAATGTATATCATTTTTTAAAACATACTTACAAATAAATCTACAGAAAGGTGGATGACGACCCATGACTTCTTTTAAATATCTGTGATAACGTTCTATCACGTTAATTGTTCTCACTTTAGAATTATAGGCAGATAAAACCTGTGGATTTATTTTACGAATCCAATATTTCCTCATATAATTTAATAAAGGCCTTAAATCTGCTGCTATTTCATTATCATCTTCAATTTCTTTTGCAAGTATATTAAATGAAAGATTAATAAAATTAGCAGGCATAAGAGGAATGTTGTATAATTTTTGCATATACAAAGTTATTTTTGACTTCTTAACGGTATTAAAATCTTTAAATTTTCGAAAAATATGTAATCTTTTAGCCCTTTTTCTAACACCCTGTAATATTAATATATTTTTTATAAGAACTAAAAAAATAAGGGCACCAATTCACTAATAACTATATCACAAATATAACATTTTAAAGATTTGCATCTTTCGAATTATACAGAGCGTCTAAAAAGTTACGAACATTTTGCAAACAATGCTTTTTATAATGAAAATATTTTTAAAAATCTATCATGTAGTTTTCTCATCAGTTTAATATTAAGTTATACGTATTGTAGATCATACAACAAGACATTTCCATACTCCGTACTCTTTGTTACACATTATTGGGTGCTTATTCCAAGATTAGTTTAAAATCCTGTTTTCATTTGTACATTTCATGTCGTCGATTACAAGCAGATATTTTTATTTAAATTCTGCAGATGAACGACTATGCGCCTGTACGCGTAGCGATGAAGCACACTACTTCTGTAATACACACACCTACAAACAATTTCAAACTAAAATATCTTGTAAACAACTGCATGAAATAAAGAAATAGAAAGGGAGTTTCAGAAAGAATGATATAAATTAGAAGAATATGCAATAAAAATAAGGAGCTCTATTTTAAAAAACTCAAACCGACTGTCATTCGACATTCCGCCCAAAGTAGAACTGAAAAAAATACTTGATAAATCTTTAAAAATAATTTTTAAAAGTTTTTTACATATTTTGTTTTTAAATACAATGTTTTCTAAATGCAAGTGAAACATTATACGTACTGTATATGCTATATGAAGAAGAAGAAGAATATACAAAAAAATTGTTTAATACTTAAAATAGAAAATATAAAATTATTTATTATTTACATGTTACAAAGTTATGATGATAGTCACTTAATGAAAACATACATACTTTAACAATTTTATAGTGTTTGTGGTAATTGCAGAAATAAAATATATTAATACAAATGTTTAATGTAATATTTTTCACATAGAACTACTATTAGAGCGGTTTAAGAAAAAGTAATGTAGGTCCTAAGTTATACCTGTGAGGGGGTTAACTCCGTCGTTCATGTGTGTATATATATATATATATATATACTATATATACTCTTTATGCAAATTTGAAACAATGAAAGGTGTCTCATCTAAAATAGGAAATCTGAATAACTCGCAACCATGTGAGGAAATAGAAAAACGTTTTTAATAAGAGTTGTGTGACTTTGAGGTGAACACCAAGTAGTATCTTGTGTACATTTGATTTTGACACCCAATTTAAAGGTGACGTAAAAACAGTCTTGAATTTTGCAAATGAAACATCATACTTATATTGCATAATCTTATAGCTTATCTCCAGAGTTTTCCAAGACATTATATACGTAAGTGAGCGATTGAGCGTGTGTATGCGCAGCGGTCACGCATACTATTTTAAACAAACCCACTCCTGTATATAAAATCAAACCGGAATATCTCGTAAATAACTGAATATAATAAAAAATGATAAGAAGGTCTTAAGAAACTCTTGGGACAAGTTACAAGAATAGGCAATATCAATTAAGAGTTCGATTGAAAAAACTTATATTAAGCTCCATATGATCTTCAATTTAAGTGTAAATTCAAACCAATGATAGTATTTTGTGTCCCATTTAAAGTCACACAACTCTTATGGAAAAGGCTTTTTAAAATTTCTCACTTGATTGCGAGTTAGTTCAACTGGCCTATTTTTGACGAAGCACACCTTAAAGGATAAATAAAGAAACGAACGTTTTTCAAGAGACTGAGAACGAAATGTCATTGGAAGATCATGCTTTAAGGTTTCGTTTAATAAATAATAAAGGTCACGATTTACAGTCGTTATTTTGACACAGAACACATACGCTTTGAAAAATTGATTATTTCCAAAAAAAAAACCCATCCGTTATTCGAGAGAATTTATCATTATTAAAATTATAAACACCTGTGCCTCATTAGTATAATTTTAGTGGTAACTGTTTTCTCCAAATGTACGACTGCTTTATAAAAGTAATTCGATTCAAGGGAGTATGGGATATACTGGTTTCAAGCGAGGAGTTATTATTTTAATATAGATCTCAGAAGAGCAACATTATAAGAGGATGAGAATTTAGATAATTTAAGCAAATATATACAATGATTAACCCTTAAGTGGTACACTATCTGAGTAAAATATAGGTGGCATACTGAAGCTCGCTCTGGTAGACCCCGACAAAATAAATGATCATGGAAGAATAATTACTAAGTTGAACTAATTGAATAGATATTAAAGAGCTCTTCAAAATGTTAAATTCAGAATAGAAAAGATTTTTAAGTAGAGTTGAAATTATAATACTTTTAAAAATTTCCGAACGAAGAGATAGTTATACGTAATATTAATAACAATTAAATTAATGTTGGGATAATTTTGACTCGTGTGTACCATGTAAAGGTTAATAAAATGTTATAAACGTATAATTTTTTATCAGTATGTGAATAATAAGAATTAAATAAATAATGCACTTTTGTTATTATACAAAAGTTTTTGGTTAATTAAGACCAAACGGATAAATTAATATATAGCGACAGATTTTTTAAAAAGATCTGAAACATTCCCTTTATTTAGCTATTATTTGAAAAATTTTTAAGGATTTACAAATTCCTACTTCGATCGAAAATTCCTACTATTTCTCAGACTGTCCAAGCGAAGACTCAAAACATACAGAAAAAAACAATAAATATATACTCATATACTTGTAGGAAGTGTAAAATTATATAATTTTTAATCCTTATGAACTTTTTATTTCATTCTTAAATTGATTCGGTCTATATAGACTTTCTTGTCTTTTGCATAAGTTAACAAGAAATCTCGTGTAATAAATAGATAATTAATATAGTAAGGAAAAGTAGATATTAAGATACAGATACATACGTGGACATAATGGAAATAACATCCTTTTATATTTACTTCTGGAAAAGTAGCTTTCAGCGAATTTTGTAAACCTTTCTCAAAGTCGCAGACAATAATAGTAGGTTTTAAACTTTTCGCAACTTTTAATTTGATAAATTCAAATAATTTTTCATATAAGCTTTGTGTTTTATTTTCAGTCAATGCCCAAATAAACGGTACTGCCTATAAAAAGAAAACGTACCTTGTAAATATTATAATCATAGTAAATAGAAAATTTTTACATTCTTATTAATAGGAGCAACAAGGTTTGTAAATTCTATAAAATTGCTATTACTGAATCGATTGTGATTGTCTATCAGAGATTGTTAAGATACAAATTAAAATATAGTTTCATTATACAGCTAAGATTTTTTATTATAGTTTTAGTGCAATTATATAAATAGTAGAAAAGTAAAATAAGAAGATATAGGATCTTAGAATCAAGAACATAAGGGGAATCCGTATATGGACATTACAGAGCGAAATTTACGCCAAACGAAACGGCCTCATTTCTTGACCGATGTTCACGTTTCTGGACCTTTTGAAAACGTAAGAAGATTATCTAGTGATCTTCGTTGACTGATTTTTCACATTTCGTTTTTTTTTTTTAAATCTGCCAACGTAGATCACTAAATAATCTTCCTGCGAGCTCAAAATTCCACAAACATGAAAATCAGTTAAGAAATGAGACTGTTTCGTTTGGCGCAAATTTCGCTTTGTAACGTCGTTATACTGATTTCTCTTAATTCCAACTATTGTAAATCTTAATACGATGGGGTTTTACGAGTAGGTAGTTAAAGGGATTCTGAGAGAATTGCTTCTCGTGAAATTTTAAAAGCGTTTTTTCCTAACTTAAAAAATGTAAGTAACATAAGTTTCCAATTATTTCTTATTTACAGATTGAAAACATAATTTATTATGCAATGCTCCACAACATATATCTAGTTTGTTAACTTTTCAAGTTTATTCAAACTATATGGCAGGATTTTAAATGATTTGATACTTTTGGTTGCTTACTATAGTCGCTAATAGAGAATCCCTATTTGTGACTCTAGTAAACAGGTAAAGTTAGAAATCTTTCCGAGATTTGGGTTATGATCCGATGTAAATCAATATAATAATGATTGCAAACTTGTGCAACTTTCACGTTATATAATCAATTGCGGCAAAATCTAGCTAGCCAAAAGTAGTGGTAGCTAGGGGGTTCCTGTGACACGGTGGTGAGGGGAGTGCGGGTGTGCGGGGGGGAAGTGTCTTGGGTTCCTGTGACATGGTGGTGAGGGGGGTGCGGGTGTGCGGGGGGGAAGTGTCTTCTTGAGAGCTGGAGTATATTGGGTGATGAGGGGGGGTGCGGGTGTGCGGGGGGGAAGTGTCTTCTTAAGAGCTAGGGTTTATTGGGTGATGAGGAGGGTGCGGGTGTGCGGAGGAAATGCTTTGGCTATGGGGAGTGAGAGAGAGAGAGAGAGAGAGATCCCTCTCACCCTCTCTTAGAGTCTCTCACCCCTCTCCCATCAGCCTAGGGCCCGGATGGTTAATTATCCTACGGGTCCGCTAGTTGTCTAAGGCTTACCCCCTCTCCCATGTCACTAGGGTCCAGATGGTTAGTTATCCTACGGGTCCACTAGTTCCCTAAGGGTTACCCCTCTCCCATCACCTTAGGGCCCGGATGGTTAGTTATCCTGACAGTTACCCAGAGAACTTTTTTTTGTATTTTAGTTGGTGGAGGAAAAAGTTTCTTTTTTCTCCACTAGGTGGCGATCACGAAAATTACTGGGGCAGCTACACCGCTAGGGGTCCTAAGCATCTTACGGACTGCCATTTTTGTTTTCTTAGTCCTGCCCTCGGAGGGTCTTTTCTCCCTCCACATACTTATCCTAGACTCTCCCACTATTTTCCTACTATGGACCCGCCATTTAACTTGATTTCACATTTAACCATTTTTCTTCCCTCTCAACCTACCTCTACACCGTTGAAGGGTCTTTTTCCCTCCACATACCCATCTATTCCCTCCTACTATTTTCCTCCTTGGGTCCTTCTTTTAATTTCACATTATACCTTTCTTGAACCTTGGGTACAGATTCCTTTTTTCTTATACAAGCTGTCGATAAATATAAAGTGAAAAAATATGCAGTATCAAGTGATTATTAATTTAGCGTATAGACAGAATTCTCCAGTAATTCATATAATTACAAGAATAATAGATGAAATTATGCAAAATTTATCACAAGCGGTAAATGAAGAAACAATCGAGACGCATGGAATGGAGTATGAAAATAGTAAGTTATTATGAATGAGATTGCATCATACATTTTTCTAAAATCTGATGATTTTTTACAGTAACACGCTGTATACAACTGTTGATGAGAGGTATCAGAATGATTGAGATAGAGGCAGGGATAATTCCGCAGGAAGAGGAGGAGGAGCAGGAGGAGGAGGAGGATGAGGAGGAGACAACGATGGAGGTAGCAAGGGCAGAAGAATAGCTTGATATTTTAAAATATTATATGTTAAAATTCTTTTTAGTTATATATATATATATATATATATTGAATAAAAGTATTATATGTTAAATCTTTTGAATATTGAATAAAAATTACTGTAAGCATATTATAAATGAATAGATTATTCATTACATCTTCCTGTAAGCATGCTCTACATGTCACATAGTTAACAGACATTATTTTTCCTTTTGCGAAACAATGGGGAGTGAAATTCTAGGGACCACCCAATGTTCCTCCTATGAGCTTTCCCAGGGTTCTCTAAAACTGACCCGATACCTTCTGCCCATATTTTACCCTCTCAACCAGTCTCTAGCTATTTTTTTCGATACTTTTCTCACAAACAAGTCAGATAAATGAGCCCACGTGCTAAACAGAGTCACAGTTGTGAAGTAAGATTGTCAAGAAGCCATTGATGCGTTCGATACTTTCTGACCATATTTTACCCTCTAAACCAGCCTCTAGCTATTTTTTCGTGACTTTTCCTCCCACAAGCAGACCAGACAAATCATTCAACCTCTAGCTATTTTTTTCTCAAGACTTTTCTCACAAGCAGAGCAGACAAATGATCCCACGTGCTAAACAGAGTCACAGTGTGACGTAAGATTGTCGAAAAGCCATTGATGCGCTCGTAAATTTTAAGCTGAACTCAGGATATGTCCTTAAGATGCTAGTATTCCCAACCCAAGTAATAATGGACGTATATTTCACGACTCGTTTCTAAATAATGAAAAGTTTATATTTTAAACTGTCATTACTTTATCTGAGGAACGTGACTATCTGCACCATCTAGTACGTGTTATGACACGTTTGAATTAAATATATTTGTTTTAGATGACGGTTATTTGATCTGAAGAACGTGTATCTCACGACTTGCTTTTAAACAATGAAAAGTTTATATTTTAGACTGATGTCACTTTATATAAGGAACGTGTATATAATTAAATGGATTTATTTATTTTAATTAACAACTACTTGATCTAAAGAATACATGTATCAACAGGTTTAAAATAATGAATTCTCTTTGAAATCTACAATCATGAGTGAGTAACCCATCAAAAATGTCGTTCGCCTGCAACAGTCCCTCCACTCTCAATTTCCAATAAGCGTGTATATCTTATCCCTTCCTACGATATTATTCAAAGCCACCCAAGTTTCGTTTGCCTGCAACACTTCCCCTACTCTCAATTTCCAAGTGTGTATATCTTATTCCCTCCTAGGATATTATTCAAAGTCACCCACGCTAGCAATTAGGAAATTTCGTTCAGTCTCGATTAGAAGCGTGAAGCAGTCGAAAGTTCAAGTCTGTAACGCTGCAGTCATAATATTTTATTGTGGTGTAATAGCAGTATTGAAGCTTCAAGCAGTGCAAAGTACCAGTTTCACGTTGCAGATAGAATATTTTTTTATTGTCACGTAATTGTCGTAGACAATCTTTAGAAGGTAAGAATTATTTTTTCTTTTTTACGTTATTCTCTATTCTTAATATTATTTTATTATTATAGAAATGGATTTAACTAAGATTAATGAACTCGCAACTGTAGAACCAAAAACTTTTATAAAACTGAATACTTTGGAGATTGGGGGGTCATACCGAATAACTGAATTATCGAAAATTAAAACCAAATATGGGGAGAGAATAATAGCAAAGCTGCTTACGAAGGAATGGTTCTTCTTGCCTGCGAGGATGATGGCATTACTGGAAAAACCAGAACAATTCAAGAATTTTCAAGATGCAGCTTCAAATCAAATATTAACATTCACGTATCATGGTGGAAATTACAATAATATGACATTTGCAATTGTTAGTCAAATTTCAAAAGATTAATTTAGAAAACATTTGTAAGGAATAATTTAAACACAAATAAATGATTATTATATCTTATTTATTATTTTGTTTCCTTCATTATAATGATAAGCTTAACTATAGTCTATTAGCGATTAACATACATTTCTAACTATTAGCGATTAACTTACATTTCTAACTATTAACGATTAACTTACATTTCTAACAATACTTGTAAGCGGGTTATATTCAACAATTTTATCATGTATAATTAAACAATACGCAGTAGTATTACTTGCAATATTTTTAGAACAATCGATCTCTATTTTAACGTCAACTGTGCCAGATTTAATAGATTCGTTTTGATGCGAACAATCAATGACAAAGAGAGGGCCATATTCTAAGAAATTGTTGTAATCAAGCATTAGTTTCGACGGTTTTTCTCCAGCATAATAGGATTGGATAAATTTAACATACATATCATATAGTACAGAAAATCGTGATTTTTCAGTATCAGTATCAAGTCGATCATACGGATAAAATTCAGAATTAAGATAGACTTTAATATCACGAACAAAACTATCATCGAAGTCAAGCACCTTCATATGCTGCGTATTCTTCTTATTTGTTCTAAATGCTAGAAAAACGTATCGAGGCTTCTCCAATTGTGTTGCAGCTTTTACAGCCCACGTATGCCTCTGTGTTTCTGGTAGAAGCGGGTATTCGTAGAGTTCCCAGGATCGAAAAGCCATGGTGAGGCTTTTGTTTTGGTCGATAATACGTAGAAATTGAAGTTTTGTGTATTCATTCAATGATATATGAGGAATTCTCCATTGCACTTTTTGAACATCAATTTTGGAGTCGGTGATTTTCGTTGAAGAATATATCGAATTCGTATCATTACGCGCTCGAATGAGAACGAGCTCATGACGTGCATTTATTATGACTCTTCTATAGTCTTCACAAAAACCCAACAGCATTTTCAGTGGTACGCAAAAATTAAAATATTTCGTAGGCTTATAATCTGATAGAAACCATCCTGAATGGTGTAGACTCGTACTCTCCTCCCCAGTCAGAGAAATGAGATTCTTCATGGAACTAGTAATACCCACATTCTTACTGCGGTCAATCTAAATACCATTCAATTCATAGCGAATTTCATCGAACAAGAATGCCATGGAATTGCAGTCAAGTCCCACTGTATCTTGAACTGTTGCACCCTGAGCACGAGTGCCCTCGATTAATTTTCCCTCTATGTATAGGTAACTCTCACATGGTAGAAGAATTAAATCTTGCTGTTGTATTGGAATTCGAATTTCGTCACTATTTCCCAATGATGCATTTGCATACGGATTGTAAGCATGTATTTCCATTTTAGTAATGCGATTGTCGTACACAGGTTGTGCGGTTACGTCCAACAGGTCCATTTTTATTTCTGACCTTGAAACCCAGTGATTGAAGAAAGGTTATATTTTTTCTTGTTAGCGGTCTTCTAACGTAATCCCCACCCAATGTATCTGCTCCTGCAGCAACTGTTGGACTGATGATAGGCTCATCTGGTATCGGTGATTTATAAGTATTCTTGTAAATTAGCATTTTCTAATGTGTAATCGAATTGTAATTTCTTCCCCACCGAAATTTACTAGACGGTTTTCCTGATCGAGAATGCGCAAAGTAAGACGGTCAATTACTTTCACAATGACTGGCAAGTAAATGACGTTTTTCGGTGTTTCCGAGATTTTATAGCCTGGTGGCACGCTTGGAAAAAATTCATGTATAACATGTTGAGGTTTGCCGTTTGTATATGCACCAGCAGTAATATTACATTCAATTCGTAAAATATTGACCCTTATAATGTTTACGGGCTGGTCTGATTCGGCTAGAGTGTTCGGCTGAATAATTCGATCTGACGAAAAACCCAATAAAGAGCCTATATTATTAGGTTTTGTAAAATCGATCAGATATTTACACTTTATTTCACTTTTCAACGTATTATTATTAGCACGTAGAATAATGACATCTTCATTATCCGCCTCATGCATCAATGTAAGCAAAAGATCATTTATAGCACTCAATTCATAACAACCTGTAGGTATAGTCAGATCTTCAGTATCGTAGTAAAACTTATTGTTCGACTCATCAACATTATCGATTGAATTGAAGCTCTGAAAGTCTTCGAGACCAAGTTCATATTGCTCCTCCCGAAGATTGATCGGTGGGAAAAAATCTGCCTCTAATATGGACTCGCGGTCAGACAGCGTAACCGTTAAAGACATTGTTCACGTAGAAACTTGACACACAACTGACCGCATATGCTTGTATCATACGATTGATATTGATCGTGGTTGTAGTAGATTATAGCAGAAGGACCAAAATAATCTAAAAGTTCAATTGGAGGTTTCAAATTTCCAAAGGAGTCGAAATACTTTACGTAATTATTATGTTTAACGTAGGCAACCCAATGTGTACCAGAACCTTTATCTTCATCAAGATTCACGATTGCACACTCATTGCATAGTACGGTTTGCGGTAGAGATGTGCGCATAAAAACTCCTCGAAAATGTGGTATATCCTGACATGCATGTAATAATTGAATATTACTAGTAGCTCCAGATTTCGGGAGGTTGCTTATTTTTTTTTTTGCGAGGTTTTTTTCCTCCTTTTCAAACCCTCTCCCCTTCGTCCGTAAGGGGTTAGGTATAAACCATGTCCACGCCTGCCTTCTATTACACGATTGTGACGCTGTATCTCTTCCAATTGTCTCTTGGATGCTTTCGCATTGTTTACAGCTTTTGTTATACCTGCTGCGCCCCCAGCTAATGCGCCCACTGCACTCAACAGTGGGAGCAGAGGTAATATACCCCCCCGTTTTTTTTTTTGAGTAAATTGCTTTTTCCTCAATAAACCTCCTCGTTTCTTCGGTACACGAATTTTTCTTTTCTTCATGCTTCTTCCATGCACTTGTAGGCCTAAGCCAAGTTTTCGTTTTACATTCATGGATGCCCAGACTGCTGCTGCAGCTGCTCGTTCACGTAAAGATGAGTCACTAGCAGTGATACGTTTTCGTGCACGCTGTGCAAGAACTTTATCAGCCTGGTGACGTGGTGGCAGATCCTTATATATTGAATATGCGATATCGTGTTCACGACAGGCTTCGTCTAGAGGATTTATACCAGGATCACCACGTGCTAACCGTTCTCGAAGTCGAGTACCTGGTCCGCAATAATTGTAGCCAGGTATGTGTACTTCGAACGGTAATTTATTCAGTATTTTATTGAAAAAAGTTCCACAACCGTAGCTTACCATGTGGAACTTTCTTTCTGTTTCTCACACAGAGTTTGCTGACAAGCCCAGCAATCTTTTATTGAAGGGAGCGGTCCATCAATGTGATCTGTATTAGGTAGATTATGATGTTTAAAACACCAGCGATATTGTTGTACTTCAGGATCTGCACGAATATGTTCAGGCAATTTATTCCAAACCTCTTGAATACTACGCGGAAAGTACTTTAAAAGTAAAATTTTCGGTATGTATTCAAACTGCTCAGCGGCTAATACCTCCAAACTTGACACATCTAACACTAATAACGGCATGATGAGAACTGATCAAACAATTCATTTCATTCCTATAAATAGGTTGTATGACCACAGAGTTTTCAGTCATGGACTTCGTAAAGCAGCCGCTCGGTATTCGTGTTTCTAATATAGAATACCGAACAACCGATAAATGCATGAGACGTCACGGACCTCTACTCCCATCAACCATACGCTGTATAGTTTGTGGCCCTTCAAATTGTGGAAAAACAAATGTATTGCTGAGCCTTATAGAAAGCCCTCAGGGTGTGAGATTTGAAAACCTATACGTTTATTCAAAATCGTTGCAGCAACCAAAATATCGATACTTGGAGCGACTATTATCGGACAATGAAGAAATTAGTTATTTCCAATTTTCTAATAATAGTGAGGTTATAAAAGTAGCTGAAGCACTACCAAATTCAATTTTCATATTTGATGATGTTGCAACCGATAAGCAAGACAATATAAGAGACTACTTCTCCATGGGCAGACATTCTAAGATTGATTGCTTTTATCTTTGTCAGACTTATGCAAGGATACCAAAACATCTAATACGTGATAATTCAAATTTTTTAATTATTTTTAAACAAGATGGAACTAACCTAAAACATATATATAACGAACATGTAAATACAGATATGGCGTTTGAAAAATTTTATGAATTGTGTTCAAATTGTTGGAAGCGTGATTATGGATTTTTAGTAATTGATAAAGACAGTGCAATGCAAAATGGACGATATCGAAAGGGTTTCAATAAATATGCTGTGATTAAAGAGTGATGTTAATGGTCAAAAATGTTAGTTTAACCTTGAACGTTGAACAAGTCTATATATTGAATAGAGAATAGCTTTACAAAATGAAGGAGAAAAAGCTTCTAAAGAAGATTGCTGAGGCAAGTGAAGTAATTCGTCAAAAATATCGCGCACTCAAATCAGACAGAGTAATGATGGAAGACAGTTTAAATGAAACTTTTAAACCAATAGTTGAACCATTAAAGAAGCTCACCGAAAATAATCAAGCAATTTTCGTTGCACCGAAACATGAGATGAAAATGGAACCTATAAAGAGATCTCTCTCACACGAGGAATCTTTCATAATTCCGATGAAACGAAGAAAGTCTTATCTCACATCGACTCCACAGCGGAAAGATTTCATACGCAGCTCCAGAATTAACGTTCAAGGTCATTCATCGGATGATGAGCAGGAATATCCACAGTCGCACGAAACACAGTACCTTTTTCTGGAAGATGATGAAGAGGAGGAGGAGGAGGAGGGGGAGGGGGAGGAGGAGGAGGAGAAGGTGAAGAAGAATAATGAATATGGCACGCAAGATTTAGCGAGACAAATAGAATTACCTGTGCATACATCCATCGAGGATGTAAAAGATGCTAATCGAAGTACGATAAAGTCTGGTTCAATTGCATCCAAATATATAGAATTGTTGACGAATAATGCTAAGGATAAAATTGACAGTAATTTTGGAGTTAAGTTAGATAAAGTGACGAATAAAATGTGGCTTGCGAAATGTGCTTTTAATGTAGATGATTACAGTAATTTTATTATTATCGATAAGGAGTATTATCCTGGCACGAAAGGTCTATTTGAATTGATCTTCATGAAAGAACCTGAAGATTATACTAAAGATGATTTAGACACATATAAAAGTATTCTTTCTCAAACTAATGTGCACAGAGCAGATAACATTAGTACAGGAAAGCTTCGTGGGAATAAGGGACATAAATGGAAGAAAATAATTAGTGAATTATTTCCACCGAAGACAAAACTTGTACAAGGCAAGGGATATATGCGTGTTAATAATAATCCCGTGAGCTATGTACATTGGAACGATCCAAACGAACTGGTCGAACGATTAAAACTATTAATTGCATCATCTGCTGCTGGTCATACGAATCACCATAATGAGATACAGTCAATAATTGAGGAGCTCCATGAAGAAGGTATCATCTTATAAAAGAGATTGCAGTTTCAAGATTTTCTCAGTTCAACGTACTACTTCACTATGACGATAAATAAATTTGGAGCTGGTTTCAATACTGGTAAAGTGAGAAATTATTTTCACAAAATTGATGATGATACGTTAAAGTTTGATAAATATAAGAATGCATTTAATGCCAAGAAGAAAATAATTTCAAACTTGGGATCTGATGTTACTGATGAGACAAGTGCGGTGAATATCAGTGTTCTGATGAGTAATTTGACACCACTGCGTGATAGCTTTACAAAAGAAATGAATGAATATAGTGTGAAGCTGAATGAATATGCATTAAAATGTGAAATTCTTGAGGAAAAAATGACAAATCTGTTGAAAAAACGTATCGACGAAATTGATGAAAGAATCGAAAAATTGAATGATAAAATCGATCATAATAGTTACAAATTGGCAGGATCTAAATAAGAGAAGAAAGCGTTATTCTATATAAAAGAGATTGCAGTTTCAAGATTTTCTCAGTTCCACGTACTACTTCACTATGACAATAAATAAATTTGGAGCTGGTTTCAATACCGGTAAAGTGAGAAATTATTTCCACAAAATTGATAATGATACGTTAAAGTTTGATAAACAAAAGAATGCATTTAATGCCAAGAAGAAAATAATTTCAAACTTAGAATGTGATGTTACGGATGAGACAAGTGCGGTGAATATGGCTGCTCTGTTACGTAATTCGATGACTGTACGTGATAGCTTAATAAGAGAATTGTTTGAATACAGTGAGAAGCTAACTCACTATTACCTAAAATGTAACATTCTTGAGGAAAAATTTACAACTCTAATGAAAAAAATCGATGAAATTGATGAAATTGGTATAAGAATCGATAAATTGGTTGATAAAGTCGATCATAATGATTATAAATTGGATCGAAAAGACAAGGAATTACGAAATGATATGATTGTTGGATTGAAAATTGTTGTAGAATATTACTCTAATCAGCTGGCAAAAAAAGATTTTGCAAATGAGAAGAATAGAGAAGACGATATAAATTATGCCTTGAAGAAACTTATACTACCGCCAGTGCTTGATGACCTGCTGTAAACATAACACGTAGTGGAATAATTATGAGTAGTGAGGAGAAGAAGCAATTGGTAGAAGAGTTGCATGTGCCTGCCAGACGGAACTTTTTACGTAGACGGGTAATAATATGAGGCTTCGATGACCTCTGGCAAGCAGACCTGGTAGACATGAGAAACTATGCAGACGCAGGCTACCACTACATTCTCACAGTTATTGATGCATTGTCGAAATATGGCTGGGCAATAGCCCTGAAAACCAAGTCAGGCAAGGAAGTGACAGCTGCATTGCTGAAAATCCTGAAGAGTGGGAGATGTCCGAAAAATCTACAGACCGACGATGGCAAGGAATTTTATAATAGTGATTTCCAATCGCTTATGAAAAAGCATGGAATAAATCATTACTCAACATACAGTGTATTGAAAGCAACCATAGTCGAGCGTTGGAATCGAACGTTGAAGACAGAAATGTGGAAAGGATTTACGTTGAATGGAAATTACAAGTGGAGAGCTATGCTACAACAACTGGTTGACAAATACAATTCAAGAAAACATCGTACTATAGGAATGCGTCCAGACGATGTGAAACCTGAACATGCTAATAAGCTCTTAGCAACAGTATTCAGTAATATAAAGATCGTTGGTCGTGCCAAGTTCAAAGTCGGTGATTTTGTACGAATCAGTAAATATAAGAATGTATTTGCAAAAGGCTACACACCAAATTGGACAACTGAAATATTTGAAATTATAAAAGTGCAGAAAACAAATCCTGTTACATATTTACTAAGGGATTCTAGTGGTACAGATATATATGGTGGATTCTACGAACATGAACTTTTAAAAACTGCTAATCCTAATGTATATCTAGTTGAGAAGGTATTACGTAAGAAGGGGGACAAAGTCTTTGTAAAATGGTTAGGATTCAATAATACACATAATTCATGGATAAATAAAAACAATATTTTGTAACATACAATTTATTAATAAAGAAGCAATTATTTAATCTTCATTTAAATCTACTTCACTTAATTCTATTTCATTTATCCTATAATGACCCCATGGTAGAGTTGATACAGTACCTTGTACAATATAGCGCTTATCATCATGTGGACTGAGAGAAATTTTTTGCTGTACAATTGAATAAACATTATGCAATTTTGAACGAATTAAATTTTGATTATGGATATGAACAGTAAAATTTTGTAAGCAGTCTCTATAATCTTCAAACGTTATTTTTCTAGCGATAACGCAACTCTTAACGCCCTTAGCTTTTTTAAAAATTTTATCTTGTATTTTAAATGTATACATTTTCGATCTCAGCCCAATAAACTCAGTCATAATTCTCCCGTTATTCTCATCTTTCATCAAACCAGGCACCTTTTTTATTTACTAGAGGTAAATTATACTGGTTATTAGGCGAATAATCACTAGTATCGAATCTTGAAAGATTTTCTCTCATGATCGTGTAAATGTCATCGCATTCGATACTGTATATCAAACTATCTGTATCGGTATACAATGCTCTACATTTACTACCAAACGTTGGAAGCATATATTCATAATGGAATTCGTATAAACATGTTTTTGAAATATCTAGAATACTCATACCTACATATATAGGTTTATCAAATTTCGCCGTTAATTTTTTTAATTCTATCGCAACCAAATTTTCGTTGAATATGGCGCTACTGTGAAAATTTGGTTGGGATATCAATGCTTCTGCTCCATATCTTCCTTCCCACTTACTAACTAGCCTCACATCAACTCTATTTCTTACATTTTCCATCGTCTTACCGAACACTGCATTGTTCATTAGTTTGAAAAAATTTTTCTCAAACTCATTTTTAGATGCAGCTCGCAAACGTGTGTTTAAGTCTATATATTTGTTTAGCCAGGCAGATTGCTGGAATCTTAATCCGCGATGGATACGTTTCAGTACCATTCCATGACGAATACATTGTTGTAAAGCCCGATAATGTATAACATAACGCTCCTTATTTTCGACAGTTGCAAGTAGCTTCTTCTGTCGTGCTCCGGGCGGAGCCTCACGTACCGGACAAAATGGCAAGTCAGAGTGATTATCATGAAGTACGCTTGGATACTCCAAGTCTACCTCTAAAATAAAACCCTCAGATGAATCTATAGGTATGCTAGAGATATCAAAGTTGTTAGTATCTTCAATCCAGCGAAATCCATGAGTAGGTAGAGCTTGACACATTGCCCATCCGTATAGATTATTTACATCATAGTACATTAAATATTTGCTTGGTTTTGTTGAGTCATAATCATTCATATACCGATTGTTTGCTTTTTCATAGCGGTGAAAGCACTGACACAAACCACCACGTATTCCGCGTTCTACGAAAAGCAACATTTCAACATCAGTGAAAAGTTCCAATTTTATTCTAGTATATTTAAGCATTGCATCCCAAGTGAAGCCTGGGAGTGTAAAATAATGTGCAGGATCCAAATTATAATTTTCCATGCAGCTATCGCGAAAATTTTCAAAAACGTCTGTCAGTAATAATACGTCAGTTTTTAAATAGAGATCGCTGTACTCCCCAAGTGTTTGTATTTGAAAATTGATCCATACCTCCTTAGCATGATTATATGCCTCTTCACTAATATCACTGTCAGTTAATTTGTTATAGAATAACTTGCGAGGCGGTAAAGCATTTTCTTCCAGACGATTCAGATTATCTACGTAATCATAAGGAAAAATACCTTTTCTTGTTAGTAGATTAAATTGTTCCGTATTTAAATTCGAAAATTCTGACTCTAAGTTTTGCAATTGAGATCTCTCCAAGTATGAGCTCAATTTGTCTAAACTTGATGCAAGAAATTTAAATGAATCAATAAATCTGAGCTGAATATTATATTTCCGTATGTATTTTGTAAATGAAATATACTTTTCCTTATGTACAGGTAGCAGGTATACTGAACCCTCATACATGTTAGCGATCGCATTGAAGATGAAATGTGCATCGTAATTAGATAAATTATGAAAAATTACTGGAATAACGTGCGAATCTTTATAGTTTAAATTACAATTGTTGTGAGAGGGTCCTCTATATTTACCTGTTAAATGATCATGATCGCGAACACGTATTTGATTTGGAAGAAATGGCTTTTTACACATATGACAGTCGGGATCATTGTTATGACGAAAATTTTCGCTAATACTTAGCGTTCTCATAGGCACTACAGTCTTTAGTTTTTCGCTCGCTATGCTAGCAATTTTATCGAGTTCTCGCACAAACCATTCTATACACTCGAGTCCACGATATGATTTATAGGTTGAGAGCGATGAATCACGAACGCTTTTAAAATAATATCCTACACTAAAGGGTAAATGTTTTTGATAAATACTACTATTACCGCTCGTTTCATTCACTTTCTCTAATAAACATTCAATGTCTGCATATACGACGAATGGGGTCCTCTCATTGTTCTTGTCATTTTTAAAGGACACCCAACGGTCCTCTTCAGGTAGCAGTATACGGACGTTTATATTGAGCTGACTGCAATCACGTTTATGAGATTGAAGTTTATCCTCATTGAAGAAATAGTGTAAACATCTAAGAGAAAAATCATATTAGTATATAAACATTAAATAAAATTATATTAAAATATAAACAGTATAACATACCGATTACAAATAAGATGAGATTGTTTTTTTCGAGTCAGTTGTTTCTTTAGCAAGCGAGAAAGATTCGTGATACATAAAAAATGTGCTGCACCTTGATGTTCGAGAAGAAGAAGATTCGCATGTCTCGATTTCTCACCTTTTGTGAGTTGAAGAGGTGCAATAATTTTATTCTCCTGCCCTTCCTGCTCATCCACCATGGTGAAAACATTAATCGACACATCATTATCTTCTTCAAATTTAGGTATCTGCCTTAATGTGGTTGGAAATGTTATACTTCTGACGTTGAAAACAGATTTAAAATGGGGGTATGAAGATTGTCGTTGTGGGTTTTTAGTTGAAATAGTCGGATAGAGTGCAGCCGTTACAGCCCATGCAAAACATGTATTATCATCACTCTGTATGTTTATCACTGCATGTTTGCTCTTAATATATTTTGGAAGGTCGATTCCACAGCCTGCATGTAGTGGATTATAGTGATTAATATTCACAATTAAATTTAATATTTTTTCCAAAGCCCACCCACTATCACGCTCTTGAAATTCACCTAATTTTGTTAAAATTTTATCTATGACGTTTGTTTTATACCAATCACTAAAAGTATCAGTCTTGAATAAAATCACATTTTTTGTGGAAATATGTTTGATATCACTAATTTCCTTGCAAATAAATTGTCCGTTGAATACCATATTTATCTTAACAGCGCTTACTTTACTGAATACTTTCTTCATGTAGGATTGCAGCATTTCTGATGCTGCCAATAGAAATTCATGTGGTTCGATATAATTAGTGTTTACTATCATACCACTACACATTCGACTTTTAAATGATGAATCAAGATCTTTCCAAATAAGCTTTTCCGCATTAATGCCCGCTCCAATTGAATTTTTATTTTTCGCCGCATGGAGAAGTAACTTTCGAATACATTTTATTTCTGCAAGATTTTTCTGTATAGCATCTGGAGTTGCATTCCGGTTGGATTCTCTCAAATCTCGAATATAATCACGACACTTGCAAACCCACTCACGATAATCATGCTGAGTTCTTAAATCGGGATTCTTAAGAGCGTGATTTGAAGAATAACTTTTTTCTCTTGCTGCTCTGATTAATCGGCACAGTATCTGAGCAATTTCCGTAAATATTTTCTGCCTTGCCCCTATACGTGTATTGCGGCTAGCAACTCTCAATTTTTTAATGTAATCGCGACAATCACGTACCCACTCACGATATTCATCCTGGCTATTTAAAACTCTATTTAGAAGCGACATCGTAGTTCTTTCCGTTTAAATGATCAGCGTGAAACTAATGAAAAATCTTAGATGGAGAGCCCTTCAAATAATCAGTCTCCGAGACACTTCAGTAACATAAATACTTTACGGATCAGGTTTCGCGTTGAAGTAAAAAGAATGCATTCAAGTTTAAAATATACATAAATTCTAGATTTTTGATTCATACATATATTTCATATAATACAGGGAGGTTCTCTAACAGCGGCATATAGGAGATTCGTGTTAGTTGACTATAGCGCTCAGGATGATGGTATCTGAGAGTGCTGATTGGTCAATATCATGTAGTGCCAACATGAAATGGTCCGTTACCAATAGATGAATACGAAAAATGAGACCCATCCGCCATTTTGGAGTAGAGAAGTGTTTACATGCTAGTTGTAGAAGAAAGAGGTGTGAAATGGAAAAATGTTAAATAGTGAGGTTACTAAAGTAAAAATGGAAAATAATGAATAGAAAGTAAGAATAGTCGAACTTTCCATTCATTATTTTCCATTTTTACTTTAGTAACCTCACTATTTAACATTTTTCCATTTCACACCTCTTTCTTCTACAACTAGCATGTAAACACTTCTCTACTCCAAAATGGCGGATGGGTCTCATTTTTCGTATTCATCTATTGGTAACGGACCATTTCATGTTGGCACTACATGATATTGACCAATCAGCGCTCTCAGATACCATCATCCTGAGCGCTATAGTCAACTAACACGAATCTCCTATATGCCGCCGTTAGAGAACCTCCCTGTATACATTTCTCAGTGCGCATATACCTTCATGATTCATGCAAATAGGAAGTTGTGAATTATATAAACCATCTTCTAAATTATAATTTCCCCACACATATTCATCTACATTACTAATTTCTAAATCACAAATACTCTTTAACCAATTTAACTTTTCCACCCCTTTTACAAAACCGTATCCTCATATACATATTTTTTTATAATATCTTTATATTTATAATATGGTGAAAAACCATCCATCCAATTTAAGCCATGATGATTGAAAAAGATTGAACTGAAAAAGAAATTCCTTATTCATTGAAAATAATAATTCGTTGTTTTTTATAAAATATAATTACTCTGTTTTCTTTCTCTCCTCTTCACTTAACCAAGTATGTGGAAAGGGGGGTGAAAATAAAATATGATGCACTTTTAGTTCTTGTAAAACTGCAAATTCTTTAACTATAAATGTCTTATCCATTAAATGGAATCCTTGAAAATCGACGAACGTTGGGATCATCATGTTAGCGTTTTTAATACTAAATTTATTACACTTTGCCGTTATTTTAAATATATTCTTTTTTTGTTTCTCTAAAGTTTTCCCCTTCTCTTCAAACCAAGTATTTCAATTCTCCCACTATCCTTAACTATTCTCTCTTTGGACCAATGGTGTTTCTAAAAGTGTCTGGTTAGTCACCTCCCACCACAGACCAAATTTTTCACATCCCTTACAGCATTTAAAAGATCTTGAGGAGCGTGTAGGGTAGTCTTCAGTTTAGTTCTAGCTTTAGAATATTGAATACTACTTCATTTTTTCGCTCAAGTTAGAAAATGTTCAGTTTAAACTGTATCACCCATATAATAGATATTGATGGATTTATGGTGAACAAGAAAATAGTATATAAAGAAGTAGCCATAAAAAATGTAAAAACTGATTACACATATTACGCCCCGTTTAAAGTGAATAACACATTTCATGATTTAAGTATTAAAGATCAAAAAAGTGCTAACTATGTGTATAGAAATGTACATGGCATAGAATATGGAAATATGGGTTTTGAAAAGTATATACAAAGTGAAATATATGACTTCATAAGAATTGTGCAACGAGACTATATGTATCCAGTAGTTGCATACAAAGGGGGCACTATAGAACGTGATATTCTAAATTTAATGGGCATTGAATGCATTAATTTAGAATATTACAAGTGCCCCAAGTATGACAATTTAAGGCAACATTTTACAACTTTCAACCTCCCATGCGAACTGCATAAATTAAAATTCAGTGGCAGATCAGGAAAACCAATCCACTGTGTCTACCAGGAGGTGGATGTTTTCGCAAAGTGGGTGCGAAAACAAATAGAAGGTAAATAATAAAAATTAAGTTCGCAATTTACTTGATATTAATAACTTTTTTGTATGTTTCAGAGTCTGTTATTAGCTGAATGGGCTAAATATTAGTTTAATTTGTATTAGTTTTTTATATAAGTTTAATTTGTATTAGCTTTTATATAAGTTTCATTTGTATTAGTTTTTATATAAGTTTCATGTTCGTTTTTAATTATATGATAAATTTTATTTAAAAGACTCTTTCTTTTCCTCTACTCCTATTTCCCTTAATTTAATCTGTAAAAAACAAAAAAAACAGAAAAAAGAAAAAAGGAAATAAATTTGACATGATTTCACCTATTATTCTTGTAATTATAGGAATTACTTGAGAATTCTGTCTATACGCTAAATTAATAACCATTTGATACTGCATATTTTTTCACTTTATATTTATCGACAGCTTGTATAAGAAAAAAGGAATCTGTATCCAAGGTTCAAGAAAGGTACAATGTGAAATTAAAAGAAGGACCCAAGGAGGAAAATAGTAGGAGGGAATAGAATGGGTATGTGGAGGGAAAAAGACCCTTCAATGGTGTAGAGGTAGGTTGAGAGGGAAGAAAAATGGTTAAATGTGAAATCAAGTTAAATGGCGGGTCCATAGTAGGAAAATAGTGGGAGGGTCTAGGATAAGTATGTGGAGGGAGAAAAGACCCTCCGAGGGCAGGACTAAGAAAACAAAAATGGCAGTCCGTAAGATGCTTAGGACCCCTAGCGGTGTAGCTGCCCCAGTAATTTTCGTGATCGCCACCTAGTGGAGAAAAAAGAAACATTTTCCTCCACCAACTAAAATACAAAAAAAAGTTCTCTGGGTAACTGTCAGGATAACTAACCATCCGGGCCCTAGGGTGATGGGAGAGGGGTAACCCTTAGGAAACTAGTGGACCCGTAGGATAACTAACCATCCGGACCCTAGTGACATGGGAGAGGGGGTAAGCCTTAGACAACTAGTGGACCCGTAGGATAATTAACCATCCGGGCCCTAGGCTGATGGGAGAGGGGTGAGAGACTCTAAGAGAGAAAGAGAGGGTGAGAGGGATCTCTCTCTCTCTCTCTCTCTCACTCCCCATAGCCAAAGCATTTCCTCCGCACACCCGCACCCTCCTCATCACCCAATATACTCCAGCTCTTAAGAAGACACTTCCCCCCGCACACCCGCACCCCCCTCATCTCCCAAAATACTCCAGCTCTCAAGAAGACACTTCCCCCCCCCCCCCGCACACCCGCACCCCCCTCACCACCATGTCACAGGAACCCAAGACACTTCCCCCCCGCACACCCGCACTCCCCTCACCACCGTGTCACAGGAACCCCCTAGCTACCACTACTGCCAAATACCCTTACCACTTTCATAACATTATTTTTAAGATACTCCCATATTGGTGGTGGCTTGGAATTCTCATCTTCATTAAAGCCAGACATACTTATATATGTGTGTGATCAGTGTGCCTGCCGGTTGTAGCAAAAGAGAAAAAGCAGATGAGCGCCATCCACATAGCACATCTAAGAAAATTGCAGTCACTTGTACATCTTTGAAACATCTCTAATATATAAAATTATAGTTGTCATATATCAGAGATCTTTCAGGAACGTGCAAACGTTTACATTTCCTTATATGTGCTATATAGGCATGAAAAATGGCAAAGATACCCGTTTCACTAGCGTTTGCTGCACCGGACTATATATCGTTGGTAAAAGAGCTGCTGGAATGAGTTTTAAAAATGTAACGCTAACGAACTTATATTTTTTCATTTATGCCGTCTCATAAAATAGAAACCATAAGAAAAGTATACTTTTAATTTTACCTTAGTTTTATAATAACCCATAAAGGTTATTAATTGATAAGCATCGTCCAATTTGGGAATTGTTTCAAAAGTACCATCCACATGTAATATTGAGGTTTTCATCATTTTTTGCATAAAATGGTATCATAAAATATAACAAATTTATGTTGATCATCAAGAGAAACGAAATGCTTCAAAGTATGTTGGTTTTTTCCAACGTCAAATTTTAAGAAACGTTTCCATGCATTCGAGTCTAAAGCTTCGCATTGTGCCATAGTTTTCGGCACTATTAAATTTGTGGAATCTTTCCACCTTTTAATGGAACGTTCCAGTTTTTTGAATGGCAAGGTTTGCGATTCTTCGTGATTTCTGAAACAAAATTTCAGATAATGAATGACTCTTTGTTTAAAGCTACCACTTATATATATATATGAATCTTAACAATTTTTTTTTTTTTTTTAAATAAAAATTGTTTGGTATTGAATGCCTAATTACTTTACCTTTTTATTCAATTTTTTATCAGTTTAATTAAGCTATTGTTATTTAATTTCTAATATTATGCGTTAATAAATTATTACGATTTTCATAAAAATATAAAACTTTGCTATGAATAATTACTTTTGGAATTGAATTAAAATTATGAAAACATTAAAAATGAAAAATAAAGTATCATACATTAATGAAGACTTATCATAAATTTGCTTGCACGTTAAATCTGGATGTAATCTTGATAAATTGTACGTTTCTTGTCTAAACACAGCTTCTTCTTTAATATTAGTATGTTGAACATGATTGTGCGCTCGTATGGGATGAAAATTATCTTTCGTGTTAATAAACTTCGCGCTTCCATTACAGGTACTTTCAGT
Organism: Prorops nasuta; assembly: GCF_024137725.1. NCBI lineage: Eukaryota > Metazoa > Arthropoda > Insecta > Hymenoptera > Bethylidae > Prorops > Prorops nasuta. The sequence continues at coordinate 3,163,139 of NW_027116804.1, read as the reverse complement.
GCATTTTAAATAACTGAAAAATTAAATTATGAGCTAACTATAGAATGATAAGAGCAATTATGGTTAATTAGAAGATTAAATTCATGAAGCTAATTAAATAAAAATATTTATTACGTTGTTATAATTCCATTTTTCTTCTTATATGAATCTTTAATGTGATATTTAAAACCATCGCTATAAATTGAATCTAAACCTTTCCTAATTTTAAACATTTTTAACATTGTCTTAATTGACATGCGAGAAATTAAAATTATTTGCAATGCTGCCATGGCAACGAGAAAGAGAAACAAAATATAATAATAATATCAAAAGTGATAAACTCAGTAAACTTTTTTTCTGTTAGTTAGAAATAGAAATATGTAAAATGCTTAGGCAATAAAGAGTTTTCTTAAAAGGACCCATACTATGCCAAAAATAAATTTTAATTAATGTTTTACGAGATTTCATTTAAATCTCATAAAATGTTTTTTAAAATAGTACTTCAAAAATGTCTGTAGATTAGCTGTAAGAATATATAGAATAAAAAAAATATTCCATTTTTAACACAATAATGAATCTAAAATCTTCAAAGCCAATATGTTAACAAAATATAGAACTACTATCATATTATGATTAGCATTTTAAAAATAAATGGTTATTCTTTAAGCATTTTTGCATATTTACTGTTATAAGAGAAGTATGGTATATTAATAAAGTTAATAAAACATTGTAAACAACAAAATATGTAATGTCATCAATATAAATCGCATATTATATTTTTTAATGAAAGTAATGAATATATTTTTAACTTTTTAATTTTTATATAGATACCAAAAGAATGCAGTGTCAAATAAAAGCATAGGTAGCTCAAAATATATATATATATATATTCGCTTGTATATGTAAAGAAGGAGTTAATTTAACAATAAAATAATAACTAAAGAGATTGAACGATTTGGTTTCCGCAAGGACTTTCTACTTACTTAACAAATTTTGCATAATATATCACAAAATATATTACAATCATGAGTAAGGTACCTTAAAGTTGGCACATTCATAATATTTCCAGTGTAACGCAATAATTACTTTTATTATAAGTTCAGAAACATTCTGATGAATAAATTAAATATTTGTTAGACTTACTTTTATTGCTAGCACCGCAGAACTTCATTAATAAAGTAGTACGATATATAAACTACTTTCCTGTATTTCGCGTTGAGTCAACTAGATCGTTATTAGCCTGTAAACATTACATGAGCTTAGCTTTGTTAACAAAGTAAAATTTTAAGACATATCTGCTTACCATTATATAATAAATTCTATATGGCTTAAAACGAAAATTAATTAAAGCATAATATTACTTATATTAATCATTAAAAAATATTTTGATAGCGGATGGATGCTTATTAACTAAAGCCTTAAGATCTGCTACCAGGTTGATATTTATATTCAATAATGCATATGAATTATAAACAGAAAATAAATATTTGCTGAAGCCAGACTTCAACGCGTATTTGATAAAATATGAAGACATAACAGATAATGTTAGAAAATAGTTTAGCAAACAGTTACTTACATGATGATTTGTAGGAGTGAAGACTAAATACATAAAATAAAGGCTAATCTCTATTCAATATAATTAGGTGAGATTACCATCATATTCCCCATTGCTTCATCGCTGAGAAGTGGCACATTTGCGATTACTCTTCTATTAAATGTACCTGACAATAATAACACCTTATTTTATTCAACATTAACCTAAAAATAATACAAAATATACTGACAAAGAATCTTGTTTTTATATTACAAGTTGTGCGAAACAGTGCCTCAAGTTGGCTCCGAACCTGTGGTCAGAAAGGAAGGCCTTATTCTAAAATAAAGTATTCAAAGCCAGGTTATGTGGTAAAGGAGTTTTTATTTAATAAATAAAATATATATACAAAAGTTTACACTAATTTTACAAAAGAACCGCTAAGTTAAATAATCGACTTCCTAGGGAATTTTGTCGTCGTCAAATTCTAGGGAATTTCGGTAAACGAAGTTTCCCAAGAACCCCAGAGACTAGAATTCCCCAGAAAGGAGCGCGGACTTATAAGCTCCCGGACTGGACAATTTCCCTAGGGTATTCCCTAGTAAAATCCCCAGCCCCGGGAGGAAGCGAAGTTGGAGAAGTGGTTTTAGGGAAGGGGAAGTCCCCTTGCCCTTCGGCCGCCTTCTCCAAGAGCTCTAGTGGCTCCGAGCCACCCCAACCCCTAGGGTGAATTCTACCCCTCCCACTACCCGACTCGTCGAGAGCCCTGGACTTGGGGGTCGGAACACTGGGTCCGAGGTAGTCCTCGGAGGCAGTGTGGAGGGGAAGGAGAGGGTTGAATTTCTCCCGGGCAGTCCCCGGAGAAATCTCCCTTAAGGAGGGAGGAATGTGCCGCAGAGGGGAAGTCCCCTCTTGGTAGGCAGTGGGTGGTGGGTGATACTTACCAAAGTATGCTCCCAATGAGTTCGCCGGTGGAGGCGCTCTTGCTGGCCAATAGGAGGCGCTGCCGTTGAGGCGTCAAAAACAAAAAGGAAGAAGCCGTGGAGGCGTAAAAGATGCTGCTGTTGCTGCGGTCAAGCAGCTGTCGAGCAAGGCTGAGGTGCGATGGGTCCTTATCAAGGACCCATCTATATAATTACGCGACACTAATCTTGCCAGCGAGAGAGCTGCCGCGGGCGCTGGCCACCTAGTGGCCAAGCGCGCAAGTAGTGTCGCTTCGCGGCCGCGACGCGCCAGGGCCAGAAGACGCGCAAGCGCGCCGCGGAGAGAGAGACAGATAGAGCGACTAGACGCTGTCGGTCTAGCCGTCTATTGTGAGCGCAATAGAGATGGGAGATATAACAGAGAAATGCGGAATCTACTTCGCAACATTTTCTGCTCCTCCCAATCTCGAACAAACTCCCCCCGTTGACGCGATGGCGTCAAAACAAGGAAGAAAGAGTGTAGTCAGTTTAAACCAATTTTATTTACAAAAAAAAATAAAATAAAAGATATAAAAACAGATAAGGACGAGACGACTATTTACAGGGCTTCATTTGAAGCTTCGCGGAATTTAATTCCAGGGCCGGAGTCCACCGGAGTATAATTTTTCCCTGAGGGGCCCAGGCCTTCCATCTCCGCAGTTTGAGGGCCGAATATAGCGGCACCTCGATTGTCTGCCCGAAGGCTCGGACAATAATTTTTTGCGCATTGCGCTCGATTTCCCTGGCGCTGGGATCGTCTAAGACTTTCCCAGCCCAGTTCGTCGAGGCAATGCGCTTCTGGGCGGCAACCACGGGCCTCCGACGTCGCGGGTTCGATGGTGGTTTCCGCGGCGTTGGTGGTGGTGGCTTCTCTTTTTGCCCCGCCGGGAGAACGTGGCCGAACAGCCGTAGAAATTCCGCTTCCTCCCGGGGGGCATGCAATTCGAGGACATCGTCCCCCTCGTCCTCGTACCCTACGCCCAAGAGGTGGGCCCATGGATAGTCCGCCATGATCAATTGTTCTGCACCGAAAAGGCAAATGATGAGTACGAAGACTCAGTAAGTATCGTGGGAGTTTTGGAAGAAAAGACATGGCGGAGATCATAAAGTGTTCCTGAAGGTTTGGAACAGGAAACAGGGCGACCTGAAGAGTCCCAGGACGCCCGAGAGGGAAGGTGGTAACCTGAAGAGTCCCAGGAAACCCAGAAGGAGAAAGTTAAGCGACCTGAAGAGTCCCAGGAAGCTTGAAAAGGAAAGATGACAACCTGAAGAGTCCCAGGATGCCGGAAAGCAGGGTAAAGATAGACCCTGATACGACCCAAAGCGAGGGTTAAGAAGGGAGTTTACAGAGTTGCGAGAGACTCCGTTGAATCTCTTTTCTCGCGGTTTTAACTATCGCTACGCGAGCTACCCCGTCTACTCCAGGAACTAGTTTGAGAATCCGCCCCAAGGTCCACATGCGCGGGGGATTGTTAGGTACTTTAACAAGAACTAGATCTCCTTCACCAAATTCCGAGTTAGAATTTTGCCATTTCGGCCTATGCTGCAGAGTATGTAAGTATTCGGAAGACCATTTCTTCCAAAATGTCTCGGTGATTCGATTCACGGTTTGCCAACGGTTTAATGATGATTCGCGTAAATCCAAGGTGGAAAGTTCAGGGGGGGAATTTAACGCCCGTCCTGACAAGAAATGCCCCGGAGTGAGTACGTCCAAAGACTCTGGATCATCATGTAACCGCGATATAGGTCGTGAATTTAGGCAGGCCTCAATCTTAGTCAGTAGTGTGGTCATTTCCTCGAAATTAGGCACGAAAACTCCAAGGGAGCGCTTCAGGTGGTGTTTCATACTTTTTACAGCACTTTCCCAAAGCCCGCCCCAGTGGGGAGTAGCGACCGGAATGAATTTCCACTCGATTTCACGGCTGGACTCGGTGGGTTGAGCGCGGGCGGCTTCTAAGGCACATCGGTAGGCGCGTTTTAGTTCCGCGTCCGCTCCTTGAAAATTAAGGCCGTTGTCGGAGTACATAACGGCGGGTTTTCCACGACGAGAAATGAATCGAGACAGCGCAGCGAGGAAGGCCTCGGTATCCAATCGAGAAACGAGTTCCAAGTGAACAGCACGGGTGGATAGACATACGAACACTGCCACGTAACATTTCATGGATTTTGCGTTACGACCGTGATGCAATTTAACTAAGAAAGGCCCAGCATAGTCTACTCCGGTGTGTTCAAAAGTGAAGCTTCGCGAAACCCTAGCGGCAGGGAGTGATCCCATAAGCTGGTTACCGAGTTTAGCGCGTTCGCGAACACACGTGACGCATTTGTGAACGCATGATTTTACTAGATTTCGCGCATTCACGACCCAAAACTTTTGTCGCAACGTGGACAAAGTTAGTTGGAGCCCCCCGTGAAGTGTATCTAGGTGCGTTTGCCTAATGAGTATGGCCGTTAAGTGGCAATCCGGAAGAATAATGGGGTGTTTCATGTGTTCAGAAATTTCGGCATTCCGAAGCCGCCCCCCTATTCTTAAAATTCCTTGTGAATCAATGACCGGGTGTAAGGAAAGAAGCTTTGACCGCGACGGTAAACGTAACCCATGATTCAAGGCTGAGATTTCGCTCGCGAAGTGTGTTCGTTGAACAACCTTTATCAAGGCTTCAATCGAACTGCGAATTTCCGATGCAGACAGGAGGAAGTCCTCCCATTGGCCGGTTTTCCTGGTCCGCTGGACAAATCGAAGAACATAAGCCATAACTCGGACCAGTTTAGACCAAGACGAAAACTGATCAAAAAACCAACACTCAGTTGTGTCGAATTGAGCGGTTAACGCTACCTTCCGACTTTCTTCCGCGGTTTCAAAGACCTGAACGGGATTTGCGGTGTGCTCACGGAGAAAAGCAGGCCCATGCCACCAAAGTGAGTCCTCTGATAACTGTTGAGCACTGGTTCCTCTTGAGCACAAGTCTGCAGGATTCAACTTAGTGGGTACATAATGCCAGCTGGCTTCCGATAAATGCGTTTGGATATATGAAACGCGATTAGCCACAAACGTCTTCCAATGCACAGGTTGCTTTGCTATCCAGGCTAAAGCGACTTGCGAATCCGAATAGCAACGAATCGCATCACAACTCCCGACCAAGCTTCCCTTGACGTGAACCAATAACTTGACTAGAAGGGCAGCTGCGACCAACTCCAGACGAGGGATTGAAGTGGTCTTGATCGGAGCGACCTTTGTTTTGGACATCACTAAATGTACCGAGAGGTTACCGTCCTCATCAGTGAGGCGTTCATAAACGACTGCGCCGTACGCAAGTTCTGAGGCGTCACAAAATCCAATTAATTCGCGTTTTCCAGTAGTAAGTGATTGTCCGGTCCACCGTGGAATCCGTAAAGTCTGTAAGTCTCGGAGATGCTCATAGCACTTGAGCCATTTTGACTGAATAGGCTCAGGAATTTCTTCGTCCCAAGAGAGTTTAAGCAACCAGGTGGATTGCATTAACTGCTTTAGAGTGATGACTATTGGAGAAATCCATCCCAATGGATCGAAGATCTTAGCATTCTCTGATAAGAGGATGCGTTTGGTTAGTACACCAATGTGTGAAGGAGAAACACGGAAGCGGAAGCTATCATCCCCGTGATCCCAATATATGCCCAAGACTTTACTTGATCCAGCAGGATCCTCAAAGAAAGAATGCAGCTCGGTAGGTTCAAGCGGGGAAGACCCCGGTTGATTGAATGCCCATTTGCTTAAGGAGAAGCCCCCTTTTGCCAGTAGAGCGATGAGTTGTTCCCTGACCGAACTAAGTTGCTGTAAGTCATGGGCCCCAAAAAGTATATCGTCTACATAAGTAGAATTTAAAAGCACATCCTGCGCGAGAGGGAAGTTAGCTCCGTCCGTGTAAGCTAATTCGCGCAAAACTCGCGAGGATAGGAACGGTGCCGGTCCAGTACCGTAGGTCACCGTGTTGAGTTCGAAGGCCTGAAGCTCACCGGAATCAGACTTCCATAAAATGTTCTGATACTTGCGGTCCTCAAAACGCACAAGAATCTGTCGGAACATTTTAACAATGTCAGTGACGCCTACATAACGAAAGGAACGCCAATTCATCAGGATCCGCGTGATGTCCTGTTGGAGTTTGGGTCCAATGAATAGCGTATCATTAAGCGAGACGCCAGTAGAGGTTTTAGAAGATGCGTTGAATACAACGCGAATCTTTGTTTTCTGGTTCTCGGTCTTAAAAACGGCACGATGAGGCAGAAAGACGCGAAAATCAGAGTTCAAAGGAACAGGAGACATATGTCCTAACACTTGATACTCCTGTAAGAAGTGAGAATAACTTTCAGCTTGTTCTGGAGAGGTTTCCAATCGCCGAAGTATTCGTTTTAAGGTTTTCTCTGCTACCCGAGAGGAAAAACCTAAGCTGTGCTTCTCGATGTCAGATCGAAAAGGTAAAGCAACGACAAAACGACCTGAAGAGGTGCGTGATACCGTATTCACAAAATGTTGTTCACAGAGGGAGTCCTCTGTGGACATGGGTTTGACTTCCGGAACTTCTTCCAGTTCCCAGAAGTCGCGAAGAGTTTTTTCTACCTCAAAGCAATGATGCACCGTGACACAATGAGAGCGACCAGCCTTGGGTACGACCCCCGAAACGATCCACCCGAAAATAGTCCGCTGAGCAAGCAACGTATGATCAGGAGAATGCATGTACGGGCCTTCCATCAATGCTGCAAGATAGTCTGCACCAATGAGCACATCAATTGGAGCCCTGGTTGAAGCGAAGTTATCAGCCAGATCAATTTCGCTAAGTGCTGGAAAGGACGACGGAGAATAAGTCGGAGGCATATACTGAGTAATCCTGGGTAAGATCAATGCAGTTACGTCCAACGAGACACCGTGTCGTGATAGAGAATGAAGCGTAATCTGTACCTCTGCTCGAACGTTTTGAGCCGAATTCAGAGAGACGCCATGAATGGTCGCGTTGACACGTTTTCGTGATACCCGTAGCTGCTGAGCTAGATTTTCCGAAATAAAGGAAGTTTCAGAGCCTGTGTCAACTAAACCGCGGACTATAATACGAGAACCGTCATGAGCGTCGATTCTGGCAGAGAAAGTGGCCAAAAGCACTGATCGGGTGTCGGAAACACTAAGATGTGTTGTAGTATTCGAGCTAGAGGGTTCTGGCTCGGAAAAGGAGTTGACCGCGGGGGTAGACCCCCGTGCCTTGCTCCCCCCGGTGCCAGATTTGTCAAAATGTAATAAAGTATGATGCATTTTACTACATTTCCTGCATCGTGACGAAGAAGAGCAATTGGAGCAACTATGCCCGGGCCTCAGACAGTTGATGCAAAGATTCTGTGAAAATGCGAATTTTGAACGTGCCTGAGGGGTCAATGCAAGGTAGTCCTTGCACTGATACAAGAAATGGTTACTACCACAGTGAGCGCAACCGGTACTATTCACGCTAGTAGCGTGTGACTTCAAGGATCTCCCCGATTCCTTTTTGGAAGTTCTAGGTTTGTTACCTAATGATTGCAAAGAGTTAATGTGACGCGTTAGAAACTCCGAAAATTGAAGAAAGGTGGGATAATCCTTGCTGCTTCCCAGATACATCTCCCAGGCCAAGCGGAGGGTGTCATCCAGTTTGTTCTTCAGTGAATGAACAATGATGGGATCCCAATGATCGACGCCGTAACCCATAGTTTTGAGGGCGTTGAGCGCAACCGTGACCGAGTCCCTAACTTCCTTGAGAACTTTAAAATTGTCACCCCGAAGCGTGGGTACTTGCGAGATCTGGTCCAAGAACGTATCCGTGATCATTCGTCTGTCAGTATACCTAGCTACTAGAGTGTCCCATGCTATCTCATAGTTCTCGGAGGTGATCGCTAAAGATTTAATAACCGTAGCCGCTTCACCTTGCAAGCAAGATTTTAGGTAGTGGAACTTGTCTCGTCCGGAGACATATGCCTTTTCATGAACAATGGAACTGAATGTTTCATAAAAGTTGTTCCATTCTAAATAATCCCCGGAAAACTTCGGCAAATCGATAATTGGAAGCCTAATGTGGTTTATTTCGCCTGAAGGCGCCGTGGGACCTGATGCTGGCATCACCTGATTGGAGCGAAGTTCATCTAAATGTCCTAGGATGTATTCTTCCGCGTCACTATGGGCATCAAGGGCCGCTTCATACCAACTTTCGGTTACGTAATCCATTTTAGCTAATTCAGCCGGTTTAGTATGAGTAGTGATCTTAACGTGAGTTTTATGCAACACCTTAAGCCACTTCTCGACGGCCGCAAGCCTATCCTCCAAGAAAGGGAGGGTGAAGTTGCGTACTCCACGTTTCTTAATGTTAACGACCAACCGAACGAATTCATCCCGAATCATGGGCACGTAATTGATCGCTTCTAGTAATTCCCCTGAGCTAGGCGTAGTCATCTTGAATCTCTATTCCAGAACAAACCACAATCTTAACCCAGTCAGAATCTCCAACTTAAAAACACTGATGCACTTCGAACGTTTTTTGCCGGAAATCCGGCTCGAAGGACCATAAATTTGTGCGAAACAGTGCCTCAAGTTGGCTCCGAACCTGTGGTCAGAAAGGAAGGCCTTATTCTAAAATAAAGTATTCAAAGCCAGGTTATGTGGTAAAGGAGTTTTTATTTAATAAATAAAATATATATACAAAAGTTTACACTAATTTTACAAAAGAACCGCTAAGTTAAATAATCGACTTCCTAGGGAATTTTGTCGTCGTCAAATTCTAGGGAATTTCGGTAAACGAAGTTTCCCAAGAACCCCAGAGACTAGAATTCCCCAGAAAGGAGCGCGGACTTATAAGCTCCCGGACTGGACAATTTCCCTAGGGTATTCCCTAGTAAAATCCCCAGCCCCGGGAGGAAGCGAAGTTGGAGAAGTGGTTTTAGGGAAGGGGAAGTCCCCTTGCCCTTCGGCCGCCTTCTCCAAGAGCTCTAGTGGCTCCGAGCCACCCCAACCCCTAGGGTGAATTCTACCCCTCCCACTACCCGACTCGTCGAGAGCCCTGGACTTGGGGGTCGGAACACTGGGTCCGAGGTAGTCCTCGGAGGCAGTGTGGAGGGGAAGGAGAGGGTTGAATTTCTCCCGGGCAGTCCCCGGAGAAATCTCCCTTAAGGAGGGAGGAATGTGCCGCAGAGGGGAAGTCCCCTCTTGGTAGGCAGTGGGTGGTGGGTGATACTTACCAAAGTATGCTCCCAATGAGTTCGCCGGTGGAGGCGCTCTTGCTGGCCAATAGGAGGCGCTGCCGTTGAGGCGTCAAAAACAAAAAGGAAGAAGCCGTGGAGGCGTAAAAGATGCTGCTGTTGCTGCGGTCAAGCAGCTGTCGAGCAAGGCTGAGGTGCGATGGGTCCTTATCAAGGACCCATCTATATAATTACGCGACACTAATCTTGCCAGCGAGAGAGCTGCCGCGGGCGCTGGCCACCTAGTGGCCAAGCGCGCAAGTAGTGTCGCTTCGCGGCCGCGACGCGCCAGGGCCAGAAGACGCGCAAGCGCGCCGCGGAGAGAGAGACAGATAGAGCGACTAGACGCTGTCGGTCTAGCCGTCTATTGTGAGCGCAATAGAGATGGGAGATATAACAGAGAAATGCGGAATCTACTTCGCAACATTTTCTGCTCCTCCCAATCTCGAACACAAGTAAATAAATTAACTAGTAGCTGTTAAATAGTTTAAACTTATCTGAAGATATCAAGAAGACTTCAATTTTGAAAACGTCATTGTCAAAACATATTACAGCTCAAAAGACTTTAACTTATTACTTTTCACTTATATCAACTGCTTCATTGAGGTATTAACTACTTCAATTAAAAAAAAACCAACGGAAAGAAACTTTTTAAATAACAACCCATTCCTAAAAATTTATGTTCGAGCTGTCACTTTCACCTTACACTATATTTTTGTCTGTCTGTAGTACCATGAATAACGTCACTTTCCGACGACAGAGCAGTACTACCAACTCAAAATATTTCTACACCACTTTCATAAAAATGTGTAGATTGGATGCGCACAAAAAAAATTATGGGTGTTATGACATTGTACCTCATTGTCTATCATTCTTTTTATTTCACTATTTTGCCACACGCGAGCATCATGAACACTGCCACAGTAACCCACAAAAACATCAATGAATTTTCTGTTGAAATCACAAATCCCTTGTAATTGTATTGAGTAGAATCCCTTACGGTTTATATAACTGTTTGGGTGGATTTTTGGAGCACTTATCGCTATATGGCACCCATCTATAACACCAATAACTCCTGGAAAATTACTCATTTTTGCAAATTTTTCTACATTGTGTTTGATTTGATGATCTTCTGGCCATTAATATACTCTGCTGCATGATTTTGAAGTATATATGCAACATTAAGCACGCAACTCCATATTGTACTTTTGCTCAATTCAAATCTATCTGATACAGATCTGAAACAGCAGAATTAATAAAAACAATGATATAAGTTGTAACGTTATTCCCGTCAGTGTGAGGGGCCACTCACTCTACGGGATTTCCCATTACCTTCGCCCGTCCTTTTCTATCGGTATCAGGGCGCCATTTGATCAGTTGGGTGGACAACAACCCTACGTTATCATTTGAGTCTTTCGACTCCATTCTCTATGCATTCTTATACGACCCTGCGGCCATGCATTTGGACGGTAGCGGTAGCCAGGATCGCTCAGTATGCTAGGTCGTGGAGAAAGGGGAGGGTTCCTTGCGGAAGTCCGAGCCTCGCAGACCTATCTGCTGAGGGGCATATATTTATCCCTCACCACCCACACACAGGTGGTGGTGAGGAGTGCGGGAACATGCGGTATCATTGCCAAGCATAGAGTTTGCCAGGAGCGGACCACCACGGAGGCAATATTCGCGGCCCGTCCAGCCATAGCGCAAGCCTATGGAATTACGGAGGGCACCGGGACACATTCCAACGGGCTAACTACGCCCCTGCACGGGTTTGTGGGTGGGAGGCGGAGGGGTGGGAGCATGTAATGGATAGATGTGGGGGGTTTGGGGAAAGTGAGGGAAGGATAGAAGAGAGGGTAAAGGAGGTGTTAGAAGGGGATGGAAGAGGAATAGGGTGGATGAAGGAATTGGAGAGGAGGAGAGATAGAAAAAGTAACCCGGAAGCGAAGGTCCAAGAGGAATGAATGAGGATGGATGGAGGAGCGAATGGAGCGGAGATCTCTCTCTCTCTCTCTCGGAATTATTAGAATAAGATAGAATAAGATAGATTAAGAATGAGAAATGTAAGAAGGAATTGTAAAGAAGAAGAGAAGGGAGGTTGTAAGAGAAAAGAGAAGCGAACCCTGAAAAGGCGCCTGGAAAAATAAAACAAAAACTACGCCCCTGCACAACCCACTATACGTTGGCCGGTAACCAATCGTGACGTACGTGCAGACTGGCCTATAGCACACGCCTCACGTACGCGAACTGACCCATATCTGTCTGAGTGCCGCGTCACGCGCTCACCAGCACGCACGGACACCTCAGCACAGTCCCATGGTCGCGTTCCGACTGCCTGCTATGGCAGTCTGCGCACGACATTCGCGCAGCCTGCCTGACGCGCTAACCAGCGTTCAAGCCAGACTCGATGTTCTATCTCCCCTCCTCGTGGGGACTTATAGACACGGTCATTTTTTTAGGACTCCCCGAGGCCGCTTCTTCTTATCTCAGGTTGCCTGGGTTGTTTGGCATGGCCCTGCCTTACTTCTCAGGTCAACCTGGACATCGTTTCCTGAAGCGCCGGTCTTTTCATCCGGGCCTCTGCCTGTCAACGGGGTCTATCCTTGACGTTAGCTATAATCCACTCGTGAGCCTATCTCACGAGTCGGTAACGTAGAGATTAATAATATCCACTGTTCGGTAGCTTTTATACTTTTTGTTCGGTATCTCGTATACGTAACGGAGAACTTCGTTACAATGTTTTATATTCAAATTATTTTTTTTTGAAATTAAACTTATTTTTATCTGTCATACTAAATATTGTGCACTCAACAGTTATCTCTGCTGAACACACAACTAATGATGATATTAAACCATATTTCTGTTATTACCATTCACAGTTGATATGAAAAAACTAAAAACTACTAATTCGATATTCAGCAATACACCAGCTAGCTAGAATAAGATTATATATAGCATATACCTATATACTTCCTGATTCCCAAATATCCACTATGTTACGGCTAATTGCTTAAATGGATGTATTTTAGGGCCATTAGTTCTCTACGAAGTAGACATCCTCCTACACGCTGTATCAATATTTCAAAAGTAGACCTTGACAGTCTAAAGTGGGATTTAAAATCTGACAAAAATAACCATTATTATATGAAACATATCATGCAATAATGAAAATTATGGGTATTTTATAAATGACTAGTAGAGGTAAATAATATTATAAACTGTTAATTTAATCATTAATATTAAAACTGAATAGTATGCTACATGTACAATTATAGCAACAATATTGTATATAAAGATATTTTCAATTACCAGATACAGAATAACGGAGTACTACATTTGGTAAATAATTTGTCATTCTAATGTGGTCTTCTCGAGAATAAAGTGACAAATTGTTATCATCTTCTGAATCGCTGTCATCTTTAAATATTGTATTCCAAAACAGTAATAGGTCCATGATAACGATATACCTATTAATTAGTTATGTTTATTAATAAAAACAGAATATATTTTAACACATCCAAATAAATTTAGAAAATACATATTTTAAATGTGAATATACTAAACTACTTTACTTTTTAGATATATATATATATATATATATATATTTATTTATAAACATTAACCGTGTCTATAACATTTATTTACACTGTAGCATAAAGCCCTCGAAAACTTTCAAATTTGTCAATCTGCAATCTCTGCAGTCCAGATTAGCTTTGTCGAAAAGCGATAATCCAGATTGAACAAGGGGAATTCATTTTCGTTCGGTTACCTTACTGAGACTAAGTGAATCCGGATTGATAATCTAATCTCTTTTCGTAAACGTCCTTTTTACATCGAGTGTAAACCTAGCCTAACCTTATTGTGTACTAGTTACTTTACTAGTCTAGTGAGTTTGGATACCGTAGCGCGCCGCTACGGAAGCGGTGGTAGTGGTCATGCCATTGTCATAGCAGAGATGAAACGTGAGATTGCTCATGGCAGGGTCCTAAAATAATCCTTGCCGGTAGGCGGCGCTGATGTTTGTAAAAGTCGAAAATTCCATAAAGCCACTAACGCCATCTGTCGGACGCGAATGAGAAGCACTTTGTTAGGCACACACACCATTACTGCGGTACGAACGCGTGTGCAACCTCCTTCGGCTACCATCGCTCAGCTTCGGACATCTTCGCTATACATCGAGTTCGAAAGAGAACGGCATAGTTTTATCGGATCTCTCTATCCCTCTCGATCTAACTTTCGTTTAGCCGAAGAGCCGAGTAAAATTCCTTTTCGTCCTGCTTCCATCCTCCTCCATCTTTCAAACCTCAGATTCGAGTTCGATTCCATCCAATAGTTTTTTTTTATTGTAGAATGTTTTTTTATTGCCATGAACATATGAGATTAAAAAATATGTAAAAATGGGGTTTTAATACTCCATAGTTACGCTCAAAATATTCTTATAAAAATTTAATTTTTATTTCATTATCAATTCAAATAAGTTATTAATGATTACTATAAATATTCTAAAATTATAAAAAATGAAAAAAAAAGAGTCGAAGAGGTCTCGAACCTGGGCTCCTCGGTTTCAAAAGCCGAGACCTTACTACATGCGCTATAAGAGACTTAAGAATATAGATGATAAACTTGCATAAACTTTATAACTACAAATTCGCGTACTCTCCATGTTACACAGATACAAGTATACCTTCTTTCGATCAAGAGACACGGTAGTGTCTCGACGGCAAGCACAGAAAAAAGTAGATAATGACATGTATATACGGCCGTCGAGGCACTACTCTCGTATACAGCAAGCTTGGCTGTCCTAATTTTCAAACCGATTTTTCTTTGTGAATAATCCACTATCATGATTTAAGCAAAGCTTTTCTTAAAATGGTTTTGAACGAGCTTTCATTTGAGCCCATAAACATTAAAATCGGTTCACGCAATCCAGAGATCTCATACTCTGTTAGCTATATATATGCCGAAGTTGAAATTCTTCTCCCTTTTCTCTGAATGTCTCGGGCTGATCTGTATGTCTCAGGTTGATCCGTATGTCTCGGGCTGAAGTTGGCTGCTATATTCACCTGCTATATTCAATACCAGCATAACCCTAAATTTCGATCGATTTCGATAGAACTGTCAAAATCAAAATTACTCTGTTGGGATAAAAATAGTATGATATAATTCAAAGTGTAGATAATTAAACAAACTAAAGGAATAAATACATGAAGGAGTCTGATGGAGAATCAGATAATTAACACAACATTGTAAAATATATTAAAATTTAATAGTTTGTGGTACTTTGTGGGATTTTATTTCAGGTTATAAATAAAATATTTTCCTTGTATGCACCTCTGATTTGAAGTCATACCAGTGCCAAATGCTCTAACAATTCTTGGAAATACCCTGTTATTGAAGAATGTAGATTAACGAAAATTGTAAATGAAACAGAAGGATGAGGTTGTTACGTTCACTCATAACCAACACACATGGTAGTGTTTCAACAGCAATTAACATAAACGTTTTTAAGAAAAGTAAGTACATTGTGAAAAAAATTAGTTTAATTAAAGCAAAGTTATATACAAGGTATCCTTTCATAGTTTGCAATTTGATGCCAGACCAGTGCCAAATGCTATAACGATTCTTGGAAAAATGCAAGCACAAAAAGGTACTACCATAGTTAAAGAGGAATCAGTTACAGTTCCAGTGGATATTACTACTTTTTATAATAAAATAGATAATGAAGATAGTGCTGCCATGTGTTGCTGGAAAACAGAGCTTTGGTTTAATGCAACTACGGAGTACTGGTTGAGCAATGGAAACAGTAGTTTGAAATGTGATTAACTGTTGATGACTCAATGATATGTCAATTTACTAGCGAAAGAAAAAGATAAGCCAATTGTTCATTATCACATGGTAAAGTATGTGTAACTCATTCAACCGCTTAAAATGTATGTAATTAAAAATTAATTGTTTATTTATTTATTTTTTAATTCAGCTCAAGCATGTATTAAAATATAACAATTACTTTGTTGAGTCTCTCTTTCCAGATGTACTTCAAAGGTTATTGAAATACCCTGTTATTCAAAAATGCAGGTTATTGCAGATAAAACAGATAAGGATGATCTTGTTACATTCACTCATAATTAAGACACACGGTAGTGTCTCAACAGCTATAAACATAAACATTTTCATGTAAAGTAAGTACATTGTAAAAAGAATTTGTTTAATTAAAACAAAGTTATATATAGGCATTATTTCATAGTTTGCAGTTTGGTGCCAACCAGTGCCAAATGCTATAACAATTCTTGGAAATACCCTGTCATTGGAGAATGCAGATTAACGAAGGTTGTAAATGAAACAGAGAAGGATGAGGTTTAAACATATGTTAAACATCCAGGTATGGAAATCAATAACAAAATTCATGTTTAAATTTTTCTTTTCTTTAAACTCATATGAATTTCAAATGTCCGATAGGTTATATCATATATAGAAACAATTTTCCAGGAGACAATAAATCTTTCTTATTACTACGATTAAAGAAAAGCAGATAAATATTTTCTAATCGTTATTTAATATTCAATTATAATATAAAAAAGTATTAAAACCATATATTTACCTACGCTTCCCCAATCAGAATAGAAAGAAATTATTATTATTACCAAAAAAATTATTCAAATTTAATTTTTTATAAGAATAATATTGATTTTTATAATATAATATGTAATATATCTTTTGGTACTTAGATAGATTTTATTTCAGATTGATTTACAATAACGTGTTTATTGTGTCATTGTGCAGGGTTAAGCTATAATATTTAATACAAGAAGTCAGAAATGATTCCAGTTTACCATAGAAAGAGCCATAATGCAAAGTTGATGTTGAGAGTTAAACCTAAGGAAAAGGTGGAGAATTTAAAAAATTAATTTGGAAGCCAATTTTTAATAGCGAAAGGCTTCCAGGTGATTTTGGGCATAAACCCTTTGAAATATATAAGTCAATTAAATCATAATTTTAATGATAACGTCATCTAGAAATGAAACAATGAAAAGAGAAATCATCCATATTAATATTTTCCATGCAATAGAATTTACAGTGAATAACTTTGCGAAACTGAAAGCAGTATATCCACAAAAGAGCGGCTTCCATTATATAAATTGGTGTATTTCCTAGTTTATATTAATGAAAGGAAAATATAAATGGTACTAGTGTGCTGGAGAAAGTGCCATAATTCAAAGTTGATATTGACGGTAACAGCTAAGAAAATGATGGGTAAATATGAGCTAATTTATAAGAAAATCCTTGAGAGTGAAGTGCTTGCAGGTGATTTTAGGCATACAACTTTGGAATTAGAAATCACATAGTTGATGAAAATTATAATAAATTTATGTAGATGTGTAAATATGAAAAGAATTCATGATTGCAATATTTTACATGTGATCAGGCATATGGTGAATAAAATTAGGAAACTGAAAGCTGTATATTTAATAAAGAGAGGCATCCATTGTATAAATTGATGTATTTCCTAGTTTATACTAATGAAAGGAAAATATAAATGGCACTAGTGTGCTGGAGAAAGTGCCATAATTCAAAGTTAACGTTGAGGTTAACAGCTAAAAAAGTGATGGATAAATATGAGTTAATTTATAAGAAAATCCTTGAGAGTGAAGTGCCTGCAGGTGATTTTGGGCATACAACTTTGGAATTAGAAATAACATAGTTGATGAAAATTATAATAAAATCATGTAAATGTGTAAATATGAAAGGAATTCATAATTTCAATATTTCACATGTAATAGAACATACAGTGTGTAACTTCAAGAAACTGAAAGTAGTATACCTAAAAAACATAAACTTCCATTGCATTAATTGGTATATATTTTACAGTTTATATTAATGAAAAGAATATATAAATGTCACTAGTTTACCAGGGAAAGAGCCATAATGCAAAGATGATAGTGAGAGTAACACCTAAGAAAAAAGTGGATTTAAAGGTAAATTTGGAAACAAATTTTTGAAAGCGAAAGGCTTTAATGTGATATTGGGTATATGATGTTGAAAATATAACTCAAACAGTCATTGAATCCTATGTTAAATGCATCCAAAAGTGTAATTATGATAAGAACTCATCATTGTAGTATTTTGTATTTTACTTATTAGATTAATAAATTAATATCTCGAATTGAAGTGTTACATTATGGAACGATCACAACATTGGAAAATGTTTTGTAAGATTGAATTAGTTAAAACAATTTTTTAGTTTTAATTCCTATATTCTTACAAAACGTTATAAGATCCCACAAAAAACAAGCTTCGCTTGTAAAAAATGGACGGCAAGTACATAAGTCGTATCTAGCATGATTAATATATAATAATATAAAATATTTTAATTAAAAAAAATAGTGAAATCCAAATGTTAGGCAAGTATAAATTTTTTCCATGGCGAAAATTGAAATTTAGAAAAAAGTAAATAGTAATACAAAAATTACTTGCCGGGCCCGTAATATTCATGTGTAAGTCGCTATCTTGCAATATAAGCATTGCTTCTCGTAAGTTAAAAATGTGGCTATTTAATACGATTGCATACAACGGGCCTGGCAAGTAATTTTTGTATTACTATTTACTTTTTTCTAAATTTCAATTTTCGCCATGGAAAAAATTTATACTTGCCTAACATTTGGATTTCACTATTTTTTTTTAATTAAAATATTTTATATTATTATATATTAATCATACTAGATACGACTTATGTACTTGCCGTCCTTTTTTTACAAGCAAAGCTTGTTTTTTGTGGGATATATTTATACTTTATACTGTGAAATTAAACGTAATATATGAAAATATTATTAGGTTAATTATATGGCCCTAGACATCTACTATATTATTTAGACATCTTTTAAATTTGTAATAAATCAATTCCGGCTTTATGACTGAATTAGTAATTTTGAAGTGTCAAATAATATTTAAAACGCAAAGTGAAACACAGAACACTTCACTTTTATATTTGAATCGCATGCCATTTTAATACCTACGTATTTTTTCATTTCCCTTTAGGACTTGGGTTTTCTTTCGAAAAGATTGTATTTTTCGTTCCATTACATGCATAGTTTAACGCGCGAGTGAACTTAATCGTTAATATTTATTACTCTACAAATTCACCGCTTCGACTATTTAAATTAATATTTCTGTATAATTACAAGCTTTTTTTCTAAACATACAGTTATTAATTAAACAGAACAAATTAATGTTTTACGTGTCTCTGTAAATTAATTTAAGAGTCAAAACGGCGAATTTATAGAAAATGTATTAACGATTCTAGGGCCTTAAAATTAACCTAATATTATTTTCATACATTTGGTTTAATTTCACAGTATAAAGTATAAATATATCGAAAGAAGGTATACTTGTATCTGTGTAACATGGAGAGTACGCGAATTTGTAGTTATAAAGTTTATGCAAGTTTATCATCTATATTCTTAAGTCTCTTATAGCGCATGTGGTAAGGGCTCGGCTTTAGGAACCTGTGAGCCCAGGTTCGAGACCTCTTCGACTCTTTTCTTTTTTAATTTTTTATCATTTTAGAATATTTATAGTAATCATTAATAACTTATTTGAATTGATAACGAAATAAAAATTAAATTTTTATAAGAATATTTTGAGCGTAACTATGGAATATTAAAACCCCATTTTTACATATTTTTTAATCTCATATGTTCATGGCAATAAAAAAATATTCTACAATAAAAAAAAAAAAAATTATTGGATGGAATCGAACTCGAATCTGAGGTTTGAAAGATGGAGGAGGATGGAAGCAGGACGAAAAGGAATTTTACTCGGCTCTTCGACTAAACGAAAGTTAGATCGAGAGGGATAGAGAGATCCGATAAAACTATGCCGTTCTCTCTCGAACTCGATGTATAGCGAAGATGTCCGAAGCTGAGCGATGATAGCCGAAGGAGGTTGCACACGCGTTCGTACCACAGTAATGGTGTGTGTGCCTAACAAAGTGCTTCTCATTCGCGTCCGACAGATGGCGTTAGTGGCTTTATGGAATTTTCGACTTTTAGAAACATCAGCGCCGCCTACCGGCAAGGATTATTTTACGACCCTGCCATGAGTAATCTCAAGTTTCATCTCTGGTCATAGCACATGCATGGTTGCTAATATTGGGATTGGTTCATAGTTGGGATGCCCTAAAATTTGAAAAATGAAAATGTAAGTACTAAAATTCATCATAATAATCCAAAAAGTGGAAATTAATGATATGATAAGAGATATTTTATGTATTTCTGAAAGATATAACATTAATTAAATAAATTCCAGATTAAATGTGTTTTGAAACGTTTGGCCTTGGACCCCTCGACATAGTTCAATTATTAGAATAATGGAAGTATATTTTAAAATAAATAGCAATTTTGTTTTGTTAGTCGCTCAAGACGACAAAGGCTATAAAAGACTATCAGGTTAATTTTGAAGGTTTAAAATATATATTTAAAATTAAAAGAATAATAAGTATTGTTTGTTAATTGCAGAATGTGATAACTATGTTGTAAAACATTTGCATAAGCTTGTTAAAAAGAATATAATACAGGTACCGGAGGGAAAAATAGAAAGAATTTATAGATGTCTAGATAAGAATTTAGAGTGAGTGTACACAGAAAGAAATTTTTCTATTTACACATATTTATATATAGGTAAAATAATAACTATTTGTATTAGAAATATGACGCTAATATATGATATTCAAAATATTGAATGCTCTCAAGATGATACTGAAAGTTATAATGATAACCCTACAGAAACTAATTATATCCATGAAGAGAATGTACAATACTCTATGGATGAAGGTGTTGATAACCCACCCTACAGAGATGAAGATATCGATGATCCATCCTGCTGAGATGAAGATGTTGATGACCCACCCTGCAGACTTGAAAAAGAAAAAGCAGATTTTGCAGGTATTTCGACAGTTAATATTATTGTATACAAAAACTTTCCATACTTAGTATTATAGTCATGCAGAAAAAACATTGCTTTTTTTACTTTCAATATTTAGTTAAAGTAACTAATGCTTAAAAATTAAATTTAAATGCATGTTGAAGTGGTAATGAATTTGAAATAGTACTATAAAGAAATATTATTCAGATTCAATAATTAAAAATTGATAGATATAAAAAATGAAAAAAGGTAGTAAAAAATGTGTTGTAGCTCTAAATTTTGTATTAAAAAGTATACGAACAGTAATTAATGCTGACACAAACATTTAACCTCTCAGTGCATCATAGACTTATAAATTTTAACACTCATTACAAATAAGTTTTTATCTTTCAGAAGAAGAAACTAAATTTATCCTTAATAAATATTATGAATTTTCAAACCAAATAGGCCCTACTAAATTATTTTAAATTAAAAAAGTAATGTGGCTTGAAATTAGCAAAAATATGAGAGACGAGCTAAATATCAACAAAAGTGCACTACAAATTGAAAATAGATATAAAACTGTTCTGCGTCAACAGAAACTTGCCATTGATAACAATATAAAGTCAGGGAAGACCAGAATCAACGTACCATTTGAAAAGGAATTACGAAAAATTATATCTCAAGACGATAGCACAGTACCAGAATTATTACAAAATTCACGAAAAAGAATAATATTAAAGGAATATAATGATGAAATAGAAAAAGAAAATGATATAGAAAGTACAACGAAAGTGCATCTACAAGAAGAAAGGGAAAGGTATGAAAAATAAGTTTATTAGAAACTTCTAACGTCAATCAAAATTATTTCTCATCATTCATTTATTACTTATACAAATATAAATTTTCATAGTTCAAAAACGAAGATCTTTTGAATCAATTTTATAAAATAAAAAAAGAAATAGAAGAGAGACGAGGAGAAAATAGAGAAGACGTCACAAGGAAAAAATGAATTTATTGACAAAGTTATTAAAAAAATGAACATTGTTAAATAATTTGTAAGTATATTTTAATATATTTGTCAAGATATTCTATTATTTTACGTTAATCCATATGAAATGTTAACATTGAAATGGTTAAAAACTATTTCAGATCCAAGTCTAAAAGTTTGTTTTAATAAAATTGAAGTTTATAAAATATATAAAAGAAAACACATAGAAAAGCAAAAATAAGTTTTATTGTTATTATTACAAATGTTTATTGATATAATTATATTGCAGTGGTTGAAATATTTTTTTAATGTGTTAATACCTCTATAAAATGTGATAGCTGCATCTTCGTTAAATGACAAATGTAATTATTTGACAAGTGA
The DNA here is from genome assembly GCF_024137725.1 of Prorops nasuta. NCBI lineage: Eukaryota > Metazoa > Arthropoda > Insecta > Hymenoptera > Bethylidae > Prorops > Prorops nasuta. The sequence goes on along the minus strand of NW_027116804.1, from coordinate 3,141,181 downwards.
TATAATAAAGTATTATTTCAATAATGATGAAAATTTAATCGTTCCTACATAATTTTTCCATTATGAAATTTCGCTTCAATCGTCCTCTTTCTAATTCTATTTCATCGTGTGTTTCATATTCATTAACTATATTTTCACTCGATTCATGCTCATTTTCAAACAAGTCATTACAATCAATACATAAATTATGTAAAACACAACAAGATATAACAAAATCTGAAAGTTTCATAATTTTGTGCATATCCAACTGAGTTAATTGCCGAAATCGGACTTTTAAAAGGCCAAACGCGTTTTCAATTTTTATTCGCGTTTGAAAATGCTTTTTATTATATTTACGTTGATTTTGCGTAAGATTACCAAAGTCTTTAAATGGCACCAGTAAGTAATTTCTTAGCGGATATGCGCTATCCCCTAAGATGTGATTCTCATTGCTACAAATTCTGGACAATGTATCAGAAATATTTAACAATTTAAATGCTCTAGCATTGTGAATTTTACCAGGAACTCCCGTAAAGACATCTAAAAATTTTTTATTTTCATCGTAAATTGCCTGTAGCAACATTGAAACTAGGTTGTGTCTATTAACATATGTAGATCTGTTTTTGTGCGCGGGATTTCTCATATTAATGTAAGTTCCATCTATGCAGCCAATTACACCAGGAAATCCTGCTATCTTTTGATTCGAAATACATATAATTATGTTACAATATATGTAAAAATTATTTTATAAAGGTGTGTCATTTTACAAAAAAAAAAAACTACGATAAGTATTCCAAAAGTGTCACAAATAAAATTTGTCTCATTCCCAGTAGGGATATAAAATTTATATGGTATCACTGACTTAATTTTGAAAAGTCATTTGATGATTATTTATTTTCATTTACATAATATATATGCATAATCTTGTTTATCGCTTATACCTTGAATGCTTTTGAATACTATAATATTTCATTAATCATTTAATCTATTTGTTCACTACATATTTTTATTTGAAGCGTAAGGTTTGCATAAATACTTCAATCAAATCAATAAAATTTATATATACAATGTTTAATAGAATTATACTCATCAAACAAATAAAATTGAAAAATTAATATAGTGTTTCTGGAAAGGTCAGTTTGAAATATTTTGCAGAAGATGCCACAAAAATATAAATGGTTTCATTCAAAAACTCAAATAGTGAACTTCATGTGATTAGGAGCTGAAGCTTCGAAGCTAATAAACTAATTAACATATATATATATATAATTTATAATATTTATAAAAAATTAATAATATGTATTGTTATGGGTTCACACCGTGACAAACTAATTCAAGTACTTTTGGTACAACTAAATTTATTCAGTCCTTGTAGAGTTATTTTACAATGTTGAGTTATAAAAATAAATTATAGTTATACAGGTTTTTAGAGGTTTTAAATAAAAAGATTATCTAATTGAAGTTAGATTGAAATTAGAGTAACTTGGGAGCTAATGCTCGGTTAAAGTCAGATGACTTGTTCTAGTTACTGCTGGGCCTGGACTGATCGGTCAGGAACCGAGCAGTCAAGTCGTTGCCTCAAAATGCATCGATTCTCATGACCATATATGGTATGGTTTTAGGGAATCGATCGTGCGTCAGTGGTTACTAAGTCAACCGTGCGTCAATAAGACGATTGTTCTAATAGCTGACTAAGATTTTTAGCCACGCGCGCTCTGAGGCCCTGGCAACAGAGAAGTACTGTTGCCTAAGAAAGAGGTTCAGGTTGCATACGAATGACGCCACACGGCTCTTGGTTAGAATGCAACCGGAGCCTTTTTGAATTAAACTAACTTTTATTAATTAAATGTTTTAATTCTAGTTATTGGCTAGTTAATAGAGAAAAGTAGTATAAGTAGTTATATGTATATAACAGTATACATACGCTTATTATAACATTTATGTTTACAGATTAGTATAAATTTTCTATTACGTGATCTTAAAATTTTGAAATCGGTGGAAATTAAGATTTTGTTACTCTGCAGACTGTAAGCACATAAAAATCTACCTTTTGGTAGTGTTATCCTGGCAAAACAACGAGGAATAGTTAATATTACAAATGCTAGGGAAGAAGCAGTAGGAGAAAGCATTGAGGAACAAACCACAATTGGCTCAAGTTATAAGCTGCTAATTCAAAAGCAAATAGAAGTAGAAGAGATGAAATTGGAAAACCAGAAAAGGAAGATGATTTTGTTAGATACAAAAATAAAAATATCGCAGGAAAAATTGAAGAAATTACGAGAGCATATACTATAGATACATTTTGAACTATTGAAAAAACTTCCATTTTCTGTTTAAAATAATGCACATATAAAAATAAAAGAGTTAATTATATTTTGTAATTATCAATGTATTTTATTTCGACAATTTTTCATTCCTCTATAACAAATCAATTTTCTTTCCGTAATCAAGCTATAAACGTTTAAAATCTGCATTTTGATAGTGTTATCCTGGCAGAACATCGAGGAAATCGTGTTTTATAGTTTAGGCCCAACGGCAGAAGGATGTAGAAAAATCTTCATTTTCGGCTTTCATCCAGAACTCTGCGACGTTGTACCGCTGTTACGTCCTGATGAAGGCTGCCTGGTTGGGTCTTCTTTGTCCCTTTGGGTGCGTTCTCATGGGCGTAAACTCACGATTTTGCCCTCTTTGGTAAAGAGGTTTGTTGAATTTTGTAGGTTCGGGGTACCGTCTTTCTCACTATGCGTGATAGGAATCGAGATGGTAGTTGATTGATGAGAGTCGTTAATGGTTTTATGTTGATTTATTGTTTGCTCGTACAATGATTTATACACTGGTTGAATGTTACTAGCTGATAGTAAGTTCGGTAATTGGCTTTCGCTGAACTCCGCGATTCGAAGGCGCAAGACTTATTCTCTGGAGATTGAATTTCGTCGTCACGAAATTCCAAGCAGAGCTAAGAATACGAGATTCTAACACAGGAGCAACAACTAACGTATGTACGAACGCAAAAGACAAAAAAGGAGAGCGTCTAAGGGTTGTCCGGGGTTTTTAAAGGAGCATCCCTTATCTGAGAGGAAAGGAAGGGGTCCAGCGTCGCTTTTCTGGACCAATCAAATCTTGGTTTTCGGAAAGCGTCACTCCGTTGTCATGGAGATTTGGGAACTAGGAGTAGGGAAGGCTAGGAGATGTTTTCTAGATTGAGAGTAACCTGATTGCGTCACTGGGAGATTTTTGTAGGATGTTGCGTAGTTGAGAAAAGAGAAACTCGCGGATAACTCATCTGCGCTGCAGATGGGTTTTCCCGGTACTTGAAAAGGACGAGAGAAAAAAAAAGGTTGCAGTTTTATTGCTTTGTTTGTGACGATTTAGGTAGAAAAAAGGATGTTAAGACGCTTTCCGTACAACGAAAGTTTCCTCTTTATATGTGGAATAATATTCTAAATGAAATCTAAATTCTAATGGATTCAATGTCTACCAGCCATTATTATTAATTATTGAGATTAACGTATGGGCTCATAGGTGGTGCTGTAGCGGGTTTGGTCAGCACGTAACACCGCCCGAGTATGGTTAAGAGCACTTCACTGAAATGATGAACATGTTAAGTGGCACACACATGCAACTAGAACATGGATTATAATAGGCAAAGTGTAGAGGAATATGTGATGAAAATATTGCACAATATCGGACAAAATCTAGCATTTAAGACATACTGTGCATTTTGATTTGCGAATATCAATAAGTATATTCGCACTTTATAATTTATGAATTTTTAATATCTCGAAGTTTAGAGCTATCCACAACTAAAAATTTTGTGATTAGAGTGAACTCGCTGAATACATTTGTTGTGGCTATTTTATTTATCATTAGCTGTTAAAGTTGGTTTTTAAAATATCTGTAAGACATTCATATGTGTATACATATATATAGCTAGCTTACATTTGGCTTATAAATAAAATGGATTGCAGCACACTTTCATAACATTTCATGCTTTATTCGGTGAATCATGAATACAATATAACTTCTATTTAGTAATAATTTATACAATTTCTCATTTACATATATATCGCCCTTTCTAAGTTAGATAGTACAAGCAGTTTGATTCAAAAACATTTAATTTATTACACGTATTATTTAGCACATTCTTAATTTATTCTACATTATTCGTTTCAACAATTCATAAGTTGTACGGGTCTGTCAAAACATACTACCAGTTTAGAATTTATTGGCTCTACGAAATGACGTCATTTCCTCACTACTGCCAACCTTATTTTCGATTTTCAGATTTTTCTTTTTTATGTTGGACATGAGACTTGCCTGATTTGTAAAATGTTAAGGCCCGTTAACATTTTACAAATCAGGCAAGTCTCATGTCCAACATAAAAAAGAAAAATCTGAAAATCGAAAATAAGGTTGGCAGTAGTGAGGAAATGACGTCATTTCGTAGAGCCAACAAATTCTAAACTGGTAGTATGTTTTGACAGACCCGTACAACTTATGAATTGTTGAAACGAATAATGTAGAATAAATTAAGAATGTGCTAAATAATACGTGTAATAAATTAAATGTTTTTTGAATCAAACTGCTTGTACTATCTAACTTAGAAAGGGCGATATATATGTAAATGCGAAATTGTATAAATTATTACTAAATAGAAGTTATATTGTATTCATGATTCACCGAATAAAGCATGAAATGTTATGAAAGTGTGCTGCAATCCATTTTATTTATAAGCCAAATGTAAGCTAGCTATATACATATATGTATACACATATGAATGTCTTACAGATATTTAAAAAACCAACTTTAACAGCTAATGATAAATAAAATAGCCACAACAAATGTATTCAGCGAGTTCACTCTAATCACAAAATTTTTAGTTGTGGATAACTCTAAACTTCGAGATATTAAAAATTCATAAATTATAAAGTGCGAATATACTTATTGATATTCGCAAATCAAAATGCACAGTATGTCTTAAATGCTAGATTTTGTCCGATATTGTGCAATATTTTCATCACATATTCCTCTACACTTTGCCTATTATAATCCATGTTCTAGTTGCATGTATGTGCCACTTAACATGTCCATCATTTCAGTGAAGTGCTCTTGACCATACTCGGGCGGTACAACGTCGCAGAGTTCTGGATGAAAGCCGAAAATGAAGATTTTTCTACATCCTTCTGCCGTTGGGCCTAAACTATAAAACACGATTTCCTCGTTGTTCTGCCAGGATAACACTATCAAAATGCAGATTTTAAACATTTATAGCTTGATTACGGAAAGAAAATTGATTTGTTATAGAGGAATGAAAAATTGTCGAAATAAAATACATTGATAATTACAAAATATAATTAACTCTTTTATTTTTATATGTGCATTATTTTAAACAGAAAATGGAAGTTTTTTCAATAGTTCAAAATGTATCTACAGTATATGCTCTCGTAATTTCTTCAATTTTTCCTGCGATATTTTTATTTTTGTATCTAACAAAACCATCTTCCTTTTCTGGTTTTCCAATTTCATCTCTTCTACTTCTATTTGCTTTTGAATTAGCAGCTTATAACTTGAGCCAATTGTGGTTTGTTCCTCAATGCTTTCTCCTACTGCTTCTTCCCTAGCATTTGTAATATTAACTAATGGAAAACTAATTGGGTTTCTCAATGATTTAGGACCTACGCCTTTTCCAAAATTAGCTATTTTGGCTCCATCCGTTACCATTGCCTATAATGGGGAAAATGTGAATAAAAATTTCAACTTTTTATATAATTTGATGAGAAAAAATAAATATTACATCAAAAATAGGTTGTGGATCATCAATATCATCATCTGATTCCTCGATGAGTTGGCTAATTGTTACAGAGGTAGTATATGGGAATGGTAGACGGTCAGAATCATTAATACCGGCTATGCCTGTAGACGATTTACCCAAGAGCGAGCTAATTCTCTCCAAAAATTCGTCTTCTATTGGAGCTTTAGATTTACCACCTCCTAAATAGAAATAACATATGATATTGAAACATAATATTAATAATGAAAAATAAAATAATATATTATTACCAGTTTTATATAGATCGGATCTTCGAGCTGCTATATATTTTCTGGCCCGCATTTTTAAATTGGTCCATGTACTTTTAACACATATGTTAACCCATTTTCCTTTTAGTTTTTCTTTCACTTCTTTTTTTATGTTCTCCCATGCTTTTTCTTTTTCACCCGGGGTTGTGCCGTCTGTTTTTTTATTTTCTATTATATGAAAATATTTTTCTATAATTTGTAAAAATATTTCTTTTGATTCAAGATCCATGTTTTAATTGGTATATAATAAACAATTGCCTTCAGTTGTCTAGCACAATGATGAACTATCCAGGGACGTCGAGATTCAAAACCCTCAGCAAAAATTCTTCGTCCTTTTTGGCATAGAAAATGGAAATCATGGTGGGGGGTTCTGGCGTTCCTGCACTTTTCATTCGACTGAACTATTGACAACGAATTCTTCTACGAAAGTTTTAAAAGGCTTGTAATTTTAAGCAAATTTAATTAAAATGGATAATGTAGCTGAAGAAGAAAGACAGAGGCAAATTCAGAGGAATCGCATCAAATGGCGAAGGGTTAATTATTTCGAGACGTTAAATAATAACGAGTTTCAAATGAAATTTCGGCTTTCAAAAACACAATTTTTAGAGGTTTTAAAACAAATTGAACCAAAGATACAATGCAAACAACGGTAAGTTGTATTTATAACAAAATTAAAATTAAAACAATCTTTTGTGATAAGTTTTATACATTTGACATTATTTTTTTTTTAGGAAATATCCGATTCCACCAAATATTAGACTCTTAACTGCTTTAAGATTTTATGCCACCGGCACTTTTCTGCAAGTTGTGGCCGATTTTGCAAACATCAGTGCAATGAGTGCTTACCGGATTGTGCACGAAGTATCTAAGGCTATCGCAGATTTACTACCTAATTATATTAGGTTACCGAGGACTGACCAAGAAATTATGAAAACAATGAAAAATAATTTTTCAATTGCTGGAATGGTTCGAGTCATTGGTGCAATGGACTGCGTGCACGTGAAAATTGAATCTTATGGTTAGTTTATAAACATAATATTTCATTTCTAAAAGTATATTGGATTTCAGTTGAACAGGATGCTAACCCGAAAAATCTAAATAATGGAAGGAATTTATAAAATAAAATTTTTTTATATGTATATTACGATATTATTATTACTAGAAAAGCTATTAAGGATTAAGAATTATTTGATTAGAGATTTTCTAATAATTGAACAATCCCCAACTCTGCTTTATCATTTAAGTTTGGTATTGCTTAAATACAATCTGCCTTAACTAATATAATCCTGCGAATTAGAAAACTTGAAAATTATTTATAACGATTCTTTCTTCAAAGTATCCAAAAATATTTAGATTTTTTGGATTGGTATTTATAGACCGAAAGTCTAGTGTAATTTAATGTGATATATTTTTGATTTATTCATGTTTTTATAGGAGGTGATGATGCTGAATTATTTAGAAATAGAAAGGGATACATGAGTATTAATGTTCAATGCATGGTGAACAGCGATTTGGAAATATTAGACATTGTTGCGCGGTGGCCGGGGTCCACCCACGATTCGACCATTTTTCAAAACAGTCGCTTGAAACAAAGGTTTGATAATTTGGAATTCAGAAATGGTGCAATTTTGGGTGACCGCGGCTACGGCAATCATCGATATTTGCTAACTCCGCTCGCTGATCCACAAACACCTGCTGAGTTTCTTTACAATGAATCCCACATCAGAACTCGATGCATGGTAAGAATAATAAATTTAATAAATAAAATAATGATTAATTAATGACAATTTTCGATTTATGGTATTATTTCAGGTTGAAAGATGTTTTGGCATTTGGAAAAGAACATTCCCCGTGTTAAGAATAGGGTCACGGTTTCAAAAACCAGAGAGAACAATAAATGTAATTTTAGCCACTGCTGTATTACATAATATAATACGTCGAGATAATCGAAAAATAAACGGTAGCATGCAAAATTATTTAAGTATTAACGCAGCGTTTGCAGACCCAACGGATAATGATCGCCAATATTTAATAGATCATTATTTTTCAAAGTAATATATATTGTAACGTTGCGATCTCGCAACGTTACTATAGCTGCCATCTAGCGCTTTGCTAATCTCAAGCGCTAGATAGGCGGATCGCGTACGAACTAGGGAGTCATCAACCGATAAGTATTGATCTAGGATCGATAACTTGTCGGCTCCCTAGTGCCGCGCGATGGGTGTAGCGGGGCAGCGGCGGGAAAGGCGCAGGGCCTTACCTGCTTCCGCGGACTGCCCCGACACACGTAGTTTAGAAGTCAAAGGTGACACATAGTGCCTAGAAGCGCCCCGCCGCCGACAAAAGTGCGACCCCAACGACAGCCGCCACACAGAGCCTAGGAAAGAGGAGAGGTGCAGCGACTGCCAGGGAGCCGCGAACCCATATCGGACGACGGGACACCCCCAGCCCTTCGGGCCAGCCACCAAGGGCGAGAGCGAGAGAAGGAGAGAAAGAGAGAGAGACCGAGAGAGCGAGAGAAAGAGAGAAGAGAGCCTACCTATCGTAAGCGGACATTTGGGTGATTATTCGTTTTGTAATAAAGTCCAGTGACGTCCCGGGGTGTGCTAGGGCTTTAGGGCTCGTAGCACCGACCGGTTGTATAGGGAACCGCTGGCCCTGCTCACCTGTCACGGGTAAGCGGGCAACCTAGCGGAGTGGTCATTCCGTCGGACCGGTAACGAGCATCTTATTGTGTACAGGCGCGAATTAGTAAAAGTGTTCGCGATTGCATCGATTAGTTGTGAGTTGACCGTTGACGGGAACGTTCCCGTAATTCGTTTCAAGGCCGCGGACTTAGTATAATCCCCGTGAGGACTAGTGACCTTCGAGTCCTCGACGTAAACAATCCGGGTCGTTGTTGTGTTTGAGTACGCGGGAACGGAGTCAGTGCGAATAACCGTCGGGTGACGCGCACGCGCGGGGATAGGGACCCATCCGCGTAACATCGCGTCGTGGTTAGCCTACGAATCCGCCGGAGGCGCGCGAGTACCGCGCGACTCGGCGGGACCGCCGCGAACGCCAACTAGTGGCTCGAGCGCGGGGCTAACTACTACGTCATCGGGGCTTCAGCCGCGTTCGCACGACTTAGGCCGCGCCCACATTTAGGACCACGCGTAACACCGTTATACCACGTGCGAAGGATCGGGTATTGTATTAAGCACCGATTTTATAATAAAGAGAGTTCAATCGAAATTAGCGAGTTAGTGTATTAGCACCCCACCCCCTATATTCGCGTACGAGGGTTAGAACCCCCTCTGTACCAATAAATATTCGGGAATTATTAAATAATTACATCGAAGGCGCCCGGGTCTTATAGGAAGTCGCCTATTGGGACGCGAACGCAAGCGGTGGGGGGAATCACTCCTCCCTCCCCGCCTACACCATCCCTTGGGATAGACAGTAGCGTCACAATTTGGCGCCCAACGTGGGGCCCACGGAGTGAGGTCTCGTACGCGTGGTAGAGTGCTAATTTTTTTTTAGATTTGAGAATAGTTTTTGGCGAGAGTAAGATTTTTTTTTGGGAATTGAGAACAATTTTTTTTGTAGGTCGAGTAGCGGAAAATTTTTTTTCTCGCACCCCTACCGCGGATAGAATTTTTTTTTGTTTTTTTTGCGGAAATAGAGAATTATGTCGGATTCCGACAAATCGAGTGGAATGTCAGTACGCGATCGTGAAATATTAACGGAACGTAACGAATTACGACGGTACGCGAAAAATATGCCGCGTAGTAAATTAATCATGGCGCTGACGGACGCGGAGCTAAATACACGCGATAGCTCGGAAGATCAACTACGCGATCGATTTGTGCGTCATAGGTTACGTGAGAGTTTCGGACCGGAAGCAGCTCAGTGGAATCCGCGGGTGGATGAATTGGAACCATTCCACCCCGCCGTCCCACCTCAGCCGCTTCCAACACCTTCGGCGATAAAAACCAACGAGGACGAATTAGCGACACCGAAAACGAACCCGAAATTAAGTCGGCAATCGGAAGATGCGCTTCGTGAATTGTTTGAGACCCCTCGGGGAGGGGAAACTTCGCGACAGATAAACATGTCAGAAGAGAGTAGCGACTCGAATTTGACATGTATTGATAAAAATCGCAAACTAACGCCGAAACCGAAACGAGGGGTTACGTTTGAATCAGATTCAGACAGGTCGGGCTTCCGAAGGCGTGATCTTGACGAGCGGTCTTCGGAACCACCCAACCGAACCCCAGCGAACCCGGAGTATTCGAGGGAACGAAATGCGCCGGTAGGAGTGGGAAATTCCGCATTAGGAGCGGTTCCGCCCGAACTACTAGCTAGCATCGTGCAATTAGTAATTGCGTATCAGTCGGCAGGAGCGCAAGGGTCTGCACCGGTCGAAAGGGCACCGGAGATGCCTCAACCCCGCGAAATTAGTAGAGATTCGCCGGGAACAAGCCGGGGTGCGACTAGTCGCCGTCGACAACCCTCTGAATACCGATCGCGAAATAGATCATCGAGTTCGGAAAGATCGAGCGAGTCTAGCTCACGATACTCCAGCCGGAGAGGAACACGGGTAATAGATGCTTTCCGGAAATGGGGTATTCGGTTTAAGAATCACGATGCTGACGACGCCGAAGACTTTATAGAGAACTTAGAACATTGCCGCAATGTTTCCGACCTAACGTTTAGCGAGATCAGGGAAACCCTCCCCGTCGTGTTGAGCGGGGAAGCCAAAGCCTGGTTTAAGGTCGAAGGCAGCTCCTGCTCAACATGGCGTGACTTCCGCGAGGCCTTCCTCAGCCAATTCGGGGATGAGGAGGATAACGACGCGAAATGGGAGAAGGCGCGACAACAGACACAAAGGGAGGGCGAATCGATCAAGGCGTATTTGGTGCGTATTCGGTCGATTCTAAAAGAAATTAGGCCGACCCCTTCCGTCTCGGTTCAATTGGACCTGGTTTATCGAAACCTACGTCCCAATTACCGCCGTAGAATGTTTCGTAGGGATTTTGATTCATTCACGGGTTTGCGCGAAATAGGTCGGGAAATAGAGAAGAACGCGGAGATAGACAAGGCGTTTAAACCACCGCCTGGAGCTACGAAAACGCGCGAAGAGGATAAATCGTCGCGTAAAAATCGTGAAGCTCTCTCTGCAGTTTCCGAGAAAAGCGAAAAACAGCCCGAAAAACAGACAAAAAGCGACGCAACCGGCAAGAACGCGAAGAAATCGGACGAGGAGAAGCCGAAAAAGAAAAAGTCGCGTTCAAGGAGAGGAAAACGCGGTAAATCCAAACGACGCTCGTCTGGATCGACCAGCGACTCTAGCTCGGGGTCAGATAGTTCGCGGGAATCTCCTAAGAAATCGTCTGGGAGATCGTCCCGAAGACATTCTGACAAAGGGAGTAGGAAAGGGAGCTCAAGCCATAGCGGACACCGTAGCAGTTCGTCGGACGAGCTAGGTGCTATCGCTGCAGCTCCAAGACAAGGTCAGAGAAGACCAACCTCCTCCTCACGAGCGCCGGGAGGACATGTAGCGGGTCAGTCGCGATATCAGGATCGTGGGGGTCAATTCCGCGACGCAGCGATATGCCATCGTTGTGGAGGAAGAGGACACTACGCGAGAGAGTGTCCTTCGCGTGAGCCGACTCAAGCCGCGATTGCGCCTGCACCCTGGTGGGCCCAACAGGCCGCCGGGATGCAGGCGCCGATGCCACCGCAAACGGTGACCACACCCGCGCTGTCTTATAATCAAGCGCAGTGGCCACCAACAACGTCCGCGTCGACAATAGGTCAGAGCCTATTGAATAATGTATACGGGAATGCGAGAAATCCGGGAAACGGACAGTAGGGCTCGCGGAGGAAGCTCGCGCGGGCCCGGCTGATAATCTTCGTAAATCGGGTAGGACAGTACGATTTACTGACCCCGAATCGTGGAGGGACTCATCGGTGAGTAGCACGGATTACGAAGATTACGCGTCGGAAAGCGAACAAAAAGATTTGCGGGACCCTTCGACCTCGGAGTCAGAAGATGAGCCTAATTCGACGCGACCGGACTTTAGCGCTGAAGATTCTAGTGAAGAGAGCGTTTGTAGTTTTACCGCAGAAGTAGGAAGACGACCTTCACTAGAAAGTAACCCTGAAGATTCGATAAATGAAACGGAACCGAGTAGTTTATCCGATCATTTGTGTGCTTTGGACGAATTATTGTCCAAGGAGCGCACCGCGACTCTTGGCCAGGTAGGGGGGAAAGGGAACATCACAATCCGAACTCGTCGCTGTGTTCGGAGTGATGTGTTCCCTAATCAACCGAATACCGATGGCCGCTATTATTTGCAGCTAGAATTATTTGGACAAATTTTTCCTGCACTAATAGATACGGGAGCATCGCGATCGTACCTCGGACATCGAACGCTGGAAAGAATCCAAGCGAAGATTGACAGGTCGCAAGATAGAGTAATGCGTACTGCCGATGGTACGGAAACACGAGTAATAGGGGTTATTGCGCTAGAATTAGAGTTAGGAAAAACAAAGAAAGTAATGTATTTCCGCGTGGTACCGGTTTTAGACTACGACTGTGTCCTCGGTATGGATTTTCTCCGATTATTCGGAGTTATAATTGATACTTCGCGCGATTTATGGCAAACGCGCGACCGAGTAAATTTGAGATTCGCGAAAATAAACGCGGCAAGCTCAAATGAGACACACGTATCTTCATGTTTTGCTATCGCTGAAATGACTAGCGAGCAAAACGTGGTACTAGAGAAGTTTCTAAGTGATAACTTCCCCGAGATAGTTGGACCAGTCCCGGCGACTACCCTGGTCAAACATCATATAGATGTCCAGGGTCAGGCTCCAATCCGCCAAGCGGCAAGGAGAGTGTCGCCGGTGATCTATAAAGTAGCGCACGAAGAGGTCGATAAATTATTGGGTGAAGGGATTATCGAACCCTCCACGAGCGCGTGGGCCAGCTGTCCGGTTATAGTACCAAAACCGGGCGGGAAATATCGATTTTGCATAGATTTTCGACGCGTGAATGAGGTAACGCGCAAAGACGCGTACCCGATTCCGCATATCGATAGCATTCTCGATAAACTCCGCCACGCGAGATACATTTCGACGTTAGATTTAAGTCAAGCGTACTTCCAAATACCGCTAGGAGACGAGAGTCGGGAAATTACAGCGTTTATAGTACCCGGAAAAGGACTCTTCCAATTCAGGCGTATGCCGTACGGTCTCACGAATGCTCCTGCGACGTTCCAGCGAATGATGGATCAGTTAATTCCACCTGAATTTGATCCGTATGTGTTCGTCTATCTGGACGATATCATCATCGTAACGAACACGTTCGCGGAACACCTAGGATGGTTAGAGCGTGTGTTAAACATTATTCGATTCGCGGGTTTAGAAATCAATCGCGAAAAGAGTAAATTTTGCAGGTCGGAGGTTCGGTTCCTTGGGTATCTGATCAATCGTAATGGTTTAGCTCCGGATCCCGAGCGAACCGCACCGTTAATGAATTATCCGCCGCCAAAAGATTTAAAAACACTGCGCCGCTTCCTAGGGATGGTTGGATGGTATGCGCGGTTCCTACCCAACCTGTCGAAGGACAAAATTCCACTCGTCTTGTTATTGCATAAAGGCGTGCGCTGGCATTGGGATCAAGAGCAACAGACTTCCTTTGAGCGATTGAAGGAAGCGCTGTGCTCGGCCCCGGTCTTGGCAAGGCCCGATTTTTCGAGACCTTTCCAAGTACAGACAGATGCTAGCGACTATGCAATAGGAGCAGTATTAACTCAGCGACACGGAACTGAAGAGCATCCGATTGTATTCGCTAATCGAGTACTATCCAAAGAGGAACGGAATTACACGACGACCGAGAAGGAGTGTCTCGCTGTCGTGTGGGCAATTCGGAAACTAAGACCGTATTTAGAAGGCTATCATTTTACGGTTGTCACGGATCACAGTAGTTTGCGTTGGCTACATAACTTGAAAGATCCAGTAGGGAGATTAGGTCGATGGGCCCTCGAATTACAACATCATTCGTTCGAGGTGGTTCATCGTAAAGGCGCATTGCATCACGTACCCGATGCATTATCACGCGCCCTCCCAGTAGGCACCGAAAATGAATGCGTCTCCGCGGTTAATGAAGAAAATAGCGAAAATTTGGTCACACAGTCGCGTATCGACTTCGAGAGCGACCCGTGGTATACAGCACGACGCGGAAAAGTAATTCAGCGACCGCGGGCTTACCCAGACTGGAAAGTTGAGGGAAACCGGCTGTATTGCCACCGGCCGGACGTGATACTCGAATCGATAGGTCGCGATTATGACGCGTGGAAGTTAGTCCTCCCGCGAGAGGCTCGACTTTTAGCCCTACAGGAAGCTCACAATAATACTTCCGCAGGACATGCTGGCGTTCAGAAAACTCACGCTAGAATCTGCAAAGATTACTATTGGCCGGGAGTTTTCAAAGACGTCGTAGCATTCGTACGCGGGTGCAAAGTCTGTCAGCAACATAAAGCTGTACAGCTTGCCCCTGTAGGACTTATGGGAACTCGGGTAGTGGAGCGACCATGGACTGTGGTTGCGGGAGACATAATGGGCCCCTTTCCACCAAGTAAGGCCCAACAGCGTTACGTAGTAGTCTTCCTCGACAACTTCAGTCGTTACGTGGAAATGCGAGCGATCCGCACAGCTGACGCCAAAAGCATCTTGAAAGCTTTTAGCGAGCTGGTTATTTACCGTTGGGGATCACCGGAAATATTTCTTTGCGACAACGGTACCGAGTTCGTAAACAAGGAAGTGACCAAATTTCTAGATGAACATCAGATTAGGCAATTTACTATTCCGCCGTATCACGCGCAGGCTAACCCGGTAGAACGCGTGAATCGGGTAATTAAAACGATGATTAGGATATTTGTAGAGAGCGACCACCGAGACTGGGACGTTCATCTCGCAGAATTCCGTTTCGCGATTAATTCCGCGATGCATTCGTCGACTGGAGTATCTCCCGCGTTACTTAACCTCGGTCGAGACCCAGTAATTACTCCGAATCTACGGCGAGAGATTGAAGGTCCTCGTACGATACTTAGGAGTGACCCCGAAAATTGGGTGGCGCGACTAAAACGTCTTCCTTTGATTCATGATATCGTGCAGGTAGAGATAGAAAAAGCGAGTGCCCGTCAAGCCCGCTATTACAATCGTGGCCGGCGCGATGTCAGGTATCAGGTAGGAGACGTGGTATGGCGGCGCGGCAGACCATTATCGTCATCTGCTGATAATTTTGCTGCGAAGCTAGCACCATCGTACGAGGGTCCGTTTAAAATAGTTCGCGTAATATCGCCGGTCGTCTACGAGCTTGAAAATCAAGGCCGTAGTAATCCGAAGGTCCACGTTTCGGATCTAAAACCGTTTGTCGCGTCGTTTTGCGTTCCGGACGTCGATGAACCGGGTGAGGAAACCGTTGCGGGGGAAGGGGACGACGACCCTGCACCTTCCCCAAAACCGACCGGTAAACGGAAAGGGACTCCGGGGAAACGGAAAATGTCGATCGTGAGCGACTCGTCGGATTCCGCCCCGTCTACGTGGACGGCACGCCTGCGTCCACGTCGAGACCCAACCTAACCCTCGCGAACCTGAGTGCGGACTTGTGTGTGCGAATGGATGAATGTGTGTGTCGCGCGATTTTGTTTATATATATTTTTTTTTCTTTTTTGTGTTTTTTTTACGGATGCGTGACGAGGCCCTCCTCATTGCAGATGGACCCCTATCTTCAGCAGGTGGTGACCCACTGCTGGCTTCAGGGGATTCCCCTGCCGGGCCCCCTACCAGCAGTGGGCCCACCCACCGCCTACCCACCACCCTCCCACCACCACCAACCCTCCACCCCACACCAGCCAGGGTACTCCTTCCCTCCGCCCCGCTACCCTGAGCAGGGTACCCCCTACCCTCCGGCCTACCATCAAGCCCAGGCCTCTGGGTACACCGGACTGCAGCCCGCTGACTGGGAGGCGGAGAATCGCCGTCTGCGGTGGGAGAACGAGATGCTCCGGCGGGGAGCGGGCTACTCCCTCACCCGTACGGGCACTCGTCCTCCCCCGCAGAGGGTTCCTCCGCCACCAGCGGCGGGAATCGGGCCGGCTGTACCCAAGCCGAAGAAGAAAGCGCATCGGGGCAGGCGGGGTGGCCGGAAGGGCCAGGGAAGGGCCCAGCAAAGGAAGCGGGCGGAGGAGAGGAAGAAGAAGGAGGAGGAAGAGGATGAGGCTCGACGACAGCGCATCCGCGCTGCCGTCGAGAAGAGGAGGGAGGAGGAACGGGAGAAACGGAGGAAGGAGGAGGCGAGGAAGAGGGAGAAGGAAAGGAGAGAGAAGGAGGGAGAGGAAAAGAAGAGGAAGGAAGAGGAGGCAATGGAGGAGGACCTCCTCCTCCTGAACGTCTAATGTGTCCGCGTCTAGTGTTTAAGTTTTGTTTGTATAGAGTCTATTTTTTTATTATGATTAATATTTTTTTTATTTTTTTGTATCGAGCCGGATAATTATTTTTTTTTGTGTTGTTTATGTAGGCCGATTTTTTTTTTGTGTGTGTAATAAAGTATATGTGAATGTTAAGCGAGCGTTTTTATTGTAGGATTGCGCGCACCAGAGAAAAAAAAAAAGTAAATCGAATCAGAGACACCCCAGGGTCAACTTCAACCGGGAGGAAGTTGACCAACCCCTACGTTGGTCCTAACGAGGGGGGAGTTGTAACGTTGCGATCTCGCAACGTTACTATAGCTGCCATCTAGCGCTTTGCTAATCTCAAGCGCTAGATAGGCGGGTCGCGTACGAACTAGGGAGTCATCAACCGATAAGTATTGATCTAGGATCGATAACTTGTCGGCTCCCTAGTGCCGCGCGATGGGTGTAGCGGGGCAGCTGCGGGAAAGGCGCAGGGCCTTACCTGCTTCCGCGGACTGCCCCGACACACGTAGTTTAGAAGTCAAAGGTGACACATAGTGCCTAGAAGCGCCCCGCCGCCGACAAAAGTGCGACCCCAACGACAGCCGCCACACAGAGCCTAGGAAAGAGGAGAGGTGCAGCGACTGCCAGGGAGCCGCGAACCCATATCGGACGACGGGACACCCCCAGCCCTTCGGGCCAGCCACCAAGGGCGAGAGCGAGAGAAGGAGAGAAAGAGAGAGAGACCGAGAGAGCGAGAGAAAGAGAGAAGAGAGCCTACCTATCGTAAGCGGACATTTGGGTGATTATTCGTTTTGTAATAAAGTCCAGTGACGTCCCGGGGTGTGCTAGGGCTTTAGGGCTCGTAGCACCGACCGGTTGTATAGGGAACCGCTGGCCCTGCTCACCTGTCACGGGTAAGCGGGCAACCTAGCGGAGTGGTCATTCCGTCGGACCGGTAACGAGCATCTTATTGTGTACAGGCGCGAATTAGTAAAAGTGTTCGCGATTGCATCGATTAGTTGTGAGTTGACCGTTGACGGGAACGTTCCCGTAATTCGTTTCAAGGCCGCGGACTTAGTATAATCCCCGTGAGGACTAGTGACCTTCGAGTCCTCGACGTAAACAATCCGGGTCGTTGTTGTGTTTGAGTACGCGGGAACGGAGTCAGTGCGAATAACCGTCGGGTGACGCGCACGCGCGGGGATAGGGACCCATCCGCGTAACATCGCGTCGTGGTTAGCCTACGAATCCGCCGGAGGCGCGCGAGTACCGCGCGACTCGGCGGGACCGCCGCGAACGCCAACTAGTGGCTCGAGCGCGGGGCTAACTACTACGTCATCGGGGCTTCAGCCGCGTTCGCACGACTTAGGCCGCGCCCACATTTAGGACCACGCGTAACACCGTTATACCACGTGCGAAGGATCGGGTATTGTATTAAGCACCGATTTTATAATAAAGAGAGTTCAATCGAAATTAGCGAGTTAGTGTATTAGCACCCCACCCCCTATATTCGCGTACGAGGGTTAGAACCCCCTCTGTACCAATAAATATTCGGGAATTATTAAATAATTACATCGAAGGCGCCCGGGTCTTATAGGAAGTCGCCTATTGGGACGCGAACGCAAGCGGTGGGGGGAATCACTCCTCCCTCCCCGCCTACACCATCCCTTGGGATAGACAGTAGCGTCACAATATATATATAATTTATAATATTTATAAAAAATTAATAATATGTATACATACGCTTATTATAACATTTATGTTTACAGATTAGTATAAATTTTCTATTACGTGATCTTAAAATTTTGAAATCGGTGGAAATTAAGATTTGTTACTCTGCAGACTGTAAGCACATAAAAATCTACCTTTTGGTAGTGTTATCCTGACAAAACAACGAGGAATAGTTAATATTACAAATGCTAGGGAAGAAGCAGTAGGAGAAAGCATTGAGGAACAAACCACAATTGGCTCAAGTTATAAGCTGCTAATTCAAAAGCAAATAGAAGTAGAAGAGATGAAATTGGAAAACCAGAAAAGGAAGATGGTTTTGTTAGATACAAAAATAAAAATATCGCAGGAAAAATTGAAGAAATTACGAGAGCATATACTGTAGATACATTTTGAACTATTGAAAAAACTTCCATTTTCTGTTTAAAATAATGCACATATAAAAATAAAAGAGTTAATTATATTTTGTAATTATCAATGTATTTTATTTCGACAATTTTTCATTCCTCTATAACAAATCAATTTTCTTTCCGTAATCAAGCTATAAATGTTTAAAATCTGCATTTTGATAGTGTTATCCTGGCAGAACAACGAGGAAATCGTGTTTTATAGTTTAGGCCCAACGGCAGAAGGATGTAGAAAAATCTTCATTTTCGGCTTTCATCCAGAACTCTGCGACGTTGTACCGCCCGAGTATGGTCAAGAGCACTTCACTGAAATGATGGACATGTTAAGTGGCACATACATGCAACTAGAACATGGATTATAATAGGCAAAGTGTAGAGGAATATGTGATGAAAATATTGCACAATATCGGACAAAATCTAGCATTTAAGACATACTGTGCATTTTGATTTGCGAATATCAATAAGTATATTCGCACTTTATAATTTATGAATTTTTAATATCTCGAAGTTTAGAGTTATCCACAACTAAAAATTTTGTGATTAGAGTGAACTCGCTGAATACATTTGTTGTGGCTATTTTATTTATCATTAGCTGTTAAAGTTGGTTTTTTAAATATCTGTAAGACATTCATATGTGTATACATATATGTATATAGCTAGCTTACATTTGGCTTATAAATAAAATGGATTGCAGCACACTTTCATAACATTTCATGCTTTATTCGGTGAATCATGAATACAATATAACTTCTATTTAGTAATAATTTATACAATTTCGCATTTACATATATATCGCCCTTTCTAAGTTAGATAGTACAAGCAGTTTGATTCAAAAACATTTAATTTATTACACGTATTATTTAGCACATTCTTAATTTATTTTACATTATTCGTTTCAACAATTCATAAGTTGTACGGGTCTGTCAAAACATACTACCAGTTTAGAATTTGTTGGCTCTACGAAATGACGTCATTTCCTCACTACTGCCAACCTTATTTTCGATTTTCAGATTTTTCTTTTTTATGTTGGACATGAGACTTGCCTGATTTGTAAAATGTTAACGGGCCTAACGGGCCTAAGGGCCGGTGTAACAATCCAATTCAGGCAAGTCTCATGTACAACCAAGCGAACAAAAATCTGAGCACGTCAATTTGGGTTGGCAGCAGTGATTATAAGGTCTAATGACGTCATTTTTCATAGAATCAGATTTTTGTAAAATGGATAGTACATGAAAATTTTGACAAGTCTAATTACCCACATATTTATGTTATAAATATTAGTGTAAATGAAAGAATGTGTTAATGTGTTATTATGATTCAATGTGTATTTCTGAATCGCTACTAAACGTATTGTAACTAATTGATAAAGAAATGTATTATTTAAATTAAATAAACTGTAAAGCTATACATATATATATATATATATATATTAATTAAAATAAAAATATTAACAGTATTTGATTGGACAAATGTTTTTTATTCAGTTTTTATTCAAATAAAAAGGTACTGATAATCTTACAAATAACAACGATAAATATTGAAATAATTTCATTTTTTTTTCACGCCGTAACTCTAAACTCTGAAAAGAATACAGCTTGCTTTATTAAATGATTTTTGTTTAAACTTTTATCCTAAGATTTGAATTAATTATACCTCATTTCCTTTAATTGCTTTAGTTTTTCCTCTGCTATTTCTATTTTTTTATTATAATATATAATTTTTTTTTGTTCTAACTCAATTTTCTTATCGATTAGCAATTTAAACTGCGATCCAATATTTTTATCAGTAGTATTGTCGCTCTCTCTCTCTTCAGCTAATGCAGCTGCACTGTTCTGCATCACAGCTTGTAATGATGGATTTATATTATTTTTTAAAATTTTCGTGCCCTGGTTGTGGGTCCAAGTGGCAATTTCATCTGTTTCTAACAGGGCCTATAATTTAAGAGAGGTATAGATTCCTATTAATGCAATTTTGCTATTACGTAAAGGTATAAATAAAAAGAACCTACATCGAAAATTGGTTGAGGATCGTCTATGTTCTCCTCATCTTCCGTTATAATTTCTTCTACCGTCTTAGCTATTCTCCCGTCTAGCACTACTGTAGATGAGATTGAGGGAAAAGAGTCACAGTCTCTACTGTGGATAATGCCTTCTGCAGTTTTTCCTAGTAAAGCGCATACTTTTTCCAAAAAACTGTCTTCGACAGGGGCTTTAGATTTTCCACCTCCTAAACGTTATTAATTAAGTTTAATCTTTCGTTTTTTTTTTTATTAAAACCTGGTGTTTACTTAAATATATATATTTATAGTATATTACCTGTTTTATAAAGTTCACTTCTTCTAGCCCCTTTGTATTTCTTAGCCCTCGCTTTTATATTTTTCCACGTATTTTTATGTACCAAGTTATCCCATTTTCCACCAATTTTTTCAGCAACCTCAATTTTAATTTTTCTCCATGCTTTTTCTTTATCCAAGAGTGATACGCCATTGGTCTTTTTATTTTCGATAATATTGAAATATTTTTCAATTATTGATAAAAAGATATCCCTATTTTCAATATCTTTGTCCATGGTTAATCGTGCAATACAGCGAAGGCAGAAGAGGTTGTCTTTTGAACTTGACAAATGATACAAGAATTCTTTTGCACATTTAGCATGCCTAACTTCGCATTCCTTTGAGATAATTATCCATAATCATCAGAGAAGTTGATAAATAGAAATTATATATGGCCGAGGAGCAACATATTCAACGTAGACCAAGGCGAAAACGTGTTAATATACGAAATAATGGTCTATTATATTTTAATGATGAAGAATTTCGTATACGTTTTCGGTTGAATAAAGTACAGTTTAAAGAAGTGTTGTTGCAAATCGAGGCAAAAATAATCCAAAGAGACAGGTGCTTCAGATGAGTTTTTATAATTAAATATTATTCATACATAAAAATAGGTAGTCGATTTATAGATTAATATAATATTAAGTATATCTATATTTATTATATATTTTCAGAAATAACGCTGTCCCACCCGTAATACAACTGCTAGCTGCGATGCGATATTACGCGACAGGTTCTTTTTTAATTATGATTGCTGATTTCTCCGGAATTAGCAACAAAATGGCACAAATTATTATTCATCGTGTATCATCAGAGATAGCAAATTTATTTCAGAGATACATAAGACTACCCCGAACCGAATTTGGAATGCTGAAAACTGCCAAAAATAATTTTTTAGTTTCTGGAATGATTCGGGTAATCGGAGCAATTGATTGCGTGCATGTACGCATAAAATCATATGGTAAATTATTTCTGCCATATTTAATTTTTAAACCGAATAAATTATTTCAGATTTGCTTCACAAAGCTTTCTTATAAATAATAATCATTTAATTAAAAATTATTTCAGATTTATTTATTCAATTTATTTTTAGGAGGAGAGGATGCTGAAATATGGCGTAATAGAAAAGGATTTTTTAGCATTAATGTACAATGTTTAGTGAACAGTGACTTACAGATAATGGATATCGTTGCCAGGTGGCCGGGGTCAACCCACGATTCTACTATTTTTGATCATAGTCGATTGAAGCAACGCTTCGATGACATGGAGTTAAATAATGGAATCATCTTGGCCGACCGCGGCTACCGTAATCACCGGTATTTGTTAACTCCACTGGCTAACCCGACAACACCGGCAGAAATACTATATAATGAGGCACACATTAGAACACGTTGTATGGTAAGTATTAACTAATAAATGTAACAAAAATTTTATTTTTCCGTTTGAAAATGGTATGCGTTTTAGGTAGAGAGGTGCTTTGGAGTATGGGGTCGCTTGTTTCCAGTGCTTACCATCGGTTCGCGCTTTAGAAAGCCTCAAAGCACCATAAATGTTATAATTGCGACTGCCGTTTTATACAATATTATTCGTCGTGATAGCAAACCGGCTGATAAAGGTAACATGCAAAATTACCTAAATATCGATCAGATTTATGCGGATCCAACTGAAAATGACCGTCAATACTTAATTGACAATTATTTTTCTAGGTAAAGTATACATTATTATAAATTATAGTCAATCTTACAAGTTTAATAATGTATCTCATTATTACAAATTAATATAAGACATTCAAATGTGTTTCATGTAAATATTGTAAATAGAATTTAAATTTTGCCGTCGACAGCCAACTACAAATTAAGAACTGGCAACGCGGGCATAAAGGCTGCGTTCAACAACTAGTCCAGCGGGTCCAATGGCTTAGTACTTCTTTACTTTTTGTTAATGTCATTGGAAACCCATATTCACCAGCATTGTAAAGAATAGTGCAAGAAAGGTAAATCTTTAAAAGGATTAACTGATTCCAAACATTGCTGTTGGAATTGGCGGTAAGACAAATAAATTAAAAATTCTATAATTTCTGAATGATTAAGGTCTAAACTTTTTCAGGTATATGATAAGTGATAGAAGGTATCCATGCACAAAAGCTAAAATCAAACAGAGATAGGCTGATTGAAGCTCTTACCCATAGGCAAAATATCAATGCTGAGCTGGAGAATGTTTTTAATGAGAATATTAAAGAGACCTGGTATCAGAAGAATTGTCTGTCTTTTAGTGTTCTCTGTGAAAGGGCAGTTATTAAAATCTGAAGCGACTTATATTAAAATCGATTTTTGGTTTCTAAATGCCAAACTTTTATAAATGAAATTATGTTTTGAATGATGCAATATTTATTGCTATTATTGTAAGATTATCAGTACCTTTTTATTTCACTAAAAATTGAATAAAAAAAATTTGTCCAATCAAATACTGTTAATATTTTTATTTTAATTAATATATATATATATATGTATAGCTTTACAGTTTATTTAATTTAAATAATACATTTCTTTATCAATTAGTTCCAATACGTTTAGTAGCGATTCAGAAATACACATTGAATCATAATAACACATTAACACATTCTTTCATTTACACTAATATTTATAACATAAATATGTGGATAATTAGACTTGTCAAAATTTTCATGTACTATCCATTTTACAAAAATCTGATTCTATGAAAAATGACGTCATTAGACCTTATAATCACTGCTGCCAACCCAAATTGACGTGCTCAGATTTTTGTTCGCTTGGTTGTACATGAGACTTGCCTGAATTGGATTGTTACACCGGCCCTAAATCTCTTGATCGGATCGGATCGAGCTCACGCGGAAGCCTCTGATCCATCTAGTAATTTTTTTTCCGACGTTGCATTCCTGCGGCTAGGTTGGATCGTGATCTGGATCGGATCACGAACGTAAACGTCCAGTGTCTCCTGGTGTCTCCTTGTGTCTCCTATCCTCTTATCAAGCATCGAAAATAACGACCATTCGTATTATACTCCATTGTACTCTGTTCTCCTTCCTTCTATTCTTCATGGCCTAAGTGAACGTTGATTTGTTGTTCATTTTATTTTTGGAAATGTCATGTGTTGCTCTGTGCAGTGCCGTGCACGCACTAACTGGAGATATAGTATATAACAGTATTTCCTAGTTGGAGAACTAATTGTGGTCGATCAAAAACAGCCTAATGTTGAAGGTTTTTAATTTCTTCAGTGGTTTTATAAGTAGTGTTACCGTCATAATATTTTTCCACTATATAAATACTTTATACGAATTAGATATTTACAAACATAAATTGATGCAAAATATTCCAGACTTAAAGGAGTACGATTTTATAATTGGTATAAAATTGTTTTTTTATATAATACAGAGAATTCTTAAGAGTAATGCCCTAACATACTTTTATGTACAGTAGGTGCAGGTAGTGCAGGTTCTATAATTGCAGCACGTCTGTCTGATGATGGTAATAACGTTTTATTAGTTGAAGCTGGTGGAGAAGCTATACCATTCATAGATATACCATTATTAACTCCTTTACTTCAGAAAACTCAGATTGATTGGCAATATGTTACGGTTCCACAGGAGCATGCATGCAAAAGCCTAGTTAATAATGTGAGTTTCACATACAACTAAAACATTCTAATTCATTTAAGATAACATGTTTCAAAGTAAAGCATTAATCAAGTACAGCAAAACTAATAAGTTTTATAAAAATTGTATAAGTCAGTTCCCAATATAGAAAATGATAAATATTATGAAAGTTCTATATTGATATTTCGCCAACCCTGTAAATTCTTCATTTGTTAAATAGTTTTAAAATTGATTTGTTATGTAACTTAAGTAACATGCATCTTTAGCTTTTGGGTATATTTATTGTAAATAATGTTTACTTTTATAGACATAATTTTAAAACTACATTAAAATCTTATTAGTAATAAAAAGTTACTGCATCTGTACAATAGCTGAACATAGAAAAAGCCATGATCATTGTTTTGTAATTTGGAATTGCAAAACGAATGTTTTTTTAAAATCCTCTGGAAGGTAACTCTTAAGAATATGATTTCTGATTTTTTATTGTGTTGTAATCAGGTATTCTACTACAAAATAGTTTTTAATATGGTTTTAATTTTAAGGAATTATTTTAATCATAGTCGCAAATCATATATTTTATTATTCGCATTTTCTACAAATATACTGAATGTGATATTATAAATATTTTTTTCTAAACCAAATATTTAATTAAACAAAAGAAATTAATGGTTTGTTCATTTTATGCAATTAAATAACAATTGTAAGCTTTTGGTGGAAGAGGGGGGGGGGGCACAATTTTATGATTAATATTATTCCTCATGCAAAAAAATCAATTCAAACATTATATTATTGTATCCAATTAACTGATCTAAGAAAAGACAGAAAATTAATGATAATTTTCAATTGCTTTGAATTTTAATAAGCAAGTTGAATATTTTATTTTATTTTTTAACTGTTCATTAATATTTCATTGTTAATGCTTCTTATTCTATATTTTTTATGGATTTTGCCATATTTGGTGCTTTACATTTGCTATACCCTTTTTCATAAATAACTATTTATAGAATTAATTAGAATTTTTGTTCAAATTTGAAGCATATCTGATTAATATGGGATAAATGACATGATTAAACATTTTTAAATCACAAATATTAAACAAAAAAAGGAACTTATTCATGAAACTACATCAACTGGGTCTTTTACATCACTCTATCATATAGAAAAGTAAATATTGGTATAGATTTATATGTTTAATATATTGTAGTAATTACACATTTAAAAGTAAATGTAGTTTACTAGGCTTGTAACTGAAATATAAAGTACGCATTTGTTGAAAATGCAATTTAAATGCACAACTTATAGAACAAATAAAAATTCACCACAACAATATTAGAAAATCCATCTGAAACTTGTAAATATATTAATCCTGTCTTGAATGGGTTAACCCTGTTACATCTTATCAAATAAAAATATTTGAAATTTCAATTAATTACATTTATAGCAAAGCCACTGGCCCATGGGTAAAATTCTTGGTGGTACAAGCAGACTGAATAATATGGTTTACTTTCTTGGTCATTCACTAGACTTCAACAGCTGGTTTGCTGACTATGAGGGTAATAATTTATTTGATAGCTAAGTCCTTAAAGTTATGTTCACTGTTCACACTAAATATTTCTGGCTGAGTATTTTGTAAAGTTTAAAATATAAAAAATTGGTGACATCCTTGTCTTTAATTGTGATATAAGATAATATAAATGATTTGTCTTTGAAACATCATGTTACAACTACATGGAGATCATTGTGGAGTTTGTAGCTGGAAAATACTATATAAGGATGTTTATCTATAATTGTGCAAATATTTTAAAACTGGCTAAAAATGAAATAAATTTTTATAAGAAATGTTGTTTTAAAGAAAAAAATGCAATTTACAAACATAAAATAATTATTATATTTCTGATCTATGAAGGTCAAACTGCATTTGTTAAATGGAAACTTGTATTTTTGTGCTGTATACTCTTACATATAACTTCAAAAGATTTGCAAAATCCTGCTTTTATTTTTTCTTTACGTCCAGTTGTTTACAAGGTATTTTGATTTAAAAGAATGTGTAGATGAGCAATAGCGCGCATCACTTTAGACAAAGACCTATATACAAATTCATATTGAAATATATCATAAATGATTGAATGAAATTATAAAGAGAAAAAAAGGGTTTTAAAAAGTGTTTCTGATAAACTACACAATTATATATAATAAAAAGTACTGGTTTTCATTTCAAAATTTTGTTCTTTATGAAAAATTTTATAAATATTTCTAATTAAAATTTCTTGTATATTCACCTCAATTCTTATAAACATGTACCCTGTATACTATTATATATTCTTAGTAAGTCTGTAGAGCTTTTAAAAGTAGTTTTTTATTTTTCTAATTTCATTTTATTGTTTATAAGATATTTTAATTTAAAAGCATACCTAGGTGAGCGTATACATGTATATATAAGTATCAGTAACACAACAGCACTTTCCTAAATCCATACCTAAAAGAAAATTAATTTGAAATATCTTATAAAGGATTGGATAAAATGAAAGAAATAAAACATGGTTTTAAAAAACTCTTGATATAAGTTACAAGAATATGTAATAACATACAACCTGTTCCATTTAAAAAGCTCCAGGTGACAATCTTACAGATGTCAAATGATGCTAGAAAGTCAAATCACTACTATTTGATAACCCTATTGAACCCAGCAAAAATGTAATAATTAGTTTTAATTGTCATACTTTTTAAAATAATTAGTTAGTAACTTTTGGCATCAAAATCCTATACTGTTAATATATATATTCTCATTATAGAGCCTATTGTTGATAAAGGAGGATTTATAAATCTAAGCTATTTAAAATGGAATACACCATTAGCAGATGCAGTGTTAAAAGGAATTGAAGAAATGTCATTAGAAATTAATAATATAAATTGTAATTTAAAAGCGGGTAATTTTTTTTCAGTTTACTAGTTAATAGTATAAATTTATCAAATTTATTACTTAAATCTGCTATAAACATTCCAGGTTTTATGAAAGTTCAATTAACTATGGAAAATGGCAAGAGATGGAGTACTGATCAAGTTTTGCATGAAAGATACAATAAGACTTTGAATATAATTACACATGCATATGTTACTAAAGTAAGTTTTAAACCATTTTTAAATTTCATTTAACAATCATGGAAATCTGAATTTTTTTTCTTATTTCTGGTTTATAAAGATATTAATAAAATCAAATAAGGCAATGGGAATAAAATTTATTAAGTCAGGACAGGCATATGAAGCTAACGCTACAAAAGGTGTAATTCTTAGTGCTGGTACAATTGGCAGTCCAAAATTATTAATGTTATCTGGAATTGGTCCTAAAATGCACTTAGAAACTTTAAATGTATAAGCAAGCTTAAATAGGTAATTAAATCAAACTTTAATTATTTTATGTAATGATTCATATTTTAGATAACAGTGATAAAAGATTTACCAGTCGGTCAACAGTTAGTAGATCATATTTTAACAGGTATTGATTTAGTAACACTGAATACCAGTTTACCTCTCAGTATAGGGAATGTTTTTAATCCCAAGGCAGCTTTTGAATATTTTTTTATGGGACAAGGTAAACAGCAGTCATATGTATCATCTACATTTAATTTGTGGTAAACTTGATTTTCTATTATATGGCTTAGGACCATGGACTTCATCAGGTATTGAAGTAGTAGGAACATTTCATAGCTCTTTGCAAAATAATAATTTAACAGCACCAGATTTACAAATTATGGTAATGCCATCTGGAATATCACAAGATAATGATCTCATGTTAAGAAAGGCAATGGGTCTCTCTGATGAGGTATATGTTTTTGATATTACAAGTAAAAAGTATATATATATATATATACATATATATTAAATATAAATCATTTTTACATAGGTTTATAAAGAGTACTTTTTACCATTAGCAGAAAAAAATGCAATTTCAATTACGCCAGTTTTATTACATCCTAGTAGTTTTGGCGAAGTAAAATTATCAAGTTCAAATCCATTTGACAAGCCTATTATTGATCCAAAATATTTATCTAATAAAAAAGATATATTAACACTTATTGATGGTGATTCATATTGTACAAGATTATTGTTATTAATTATATATACATGCATGTTTTAAACTTTTTAATATATTTTAGGACTACAATTTGTTAAAAAACTGATTAAAACCAGACCAATGATAGAATTAGGCGCGTCCCTTTACAAGAAAAAATTTCCTGGCTGTGAAAATCAAGTATTTGACTCACAAGAATATTGGGAGTGTTATGTAAGACATTTAACTTTAACCTCATACCATCCAGCTGGAACATGTCGCATGGGAAAAGTAGTTGACCCTTTTTTTAGGTAATATAAAAATTGTCTATATAGTTATTGTTTTCATTGTATCAAATTTTATTTTCTACAGAGTCTATGATGTTAGCAATTTATATATAGTTGATGCATCTGTATTACCTATTCTACCTAGTGGTAATATTCAAGCTGCTATTATAATGTTAGCTGAAAAAGCTGCATTACAATTAAAAAACGTAATTATGGAATTAAATATCCCACCCAGATCATTGCAAATTTGTTATATATTCAATATGTGCGACTATAATAATATTTGTGTAGCTTAATAAGAATAATAATTCTATTATATATATATATATATATATACAGGGAGGTTCTCTAACAGCGGCATATAGGAGATTCGTGTTAGTTGACTATAGCGCTCAGGATGATGGTATCTGAGAGCGCTGATTGGTCAATATCATGTAGTGCCAACATGAAATGGTCCGTTACCAATAGATGAATACGAAAAATGAGACCCATCCGCCATTTTGGAGTAGAGAAGTGTTTACATGCTAGTTGTAGAAGAAAGAGGTGTGAAATGGAAAAATGTCAAATAGTGAGGTTACTAAAATAAAAATGGAAAATAATGAATGGAAAGTTCGAATATTCTTCATTTTCATTCAAAGTATTCAATTTTTACTTTAGTAACGACAACATTTGACATTTTTCCATTTCACACCTCTTTCTTCTACAACTAGCATGTAAACACTTCTCTACTCCAAAATGGCGGATGGGTCTCATTTTTCGTATTCATCTATTGGTAACGGACCATTTCATGTTGGCACTACATGATATTGACCAATCAGCGCTTTCAGATACCATCATCCTGAGCGCTATAGTCAACTAACACGAATCTCCTATATGCCGCTGTTAGAGAACCTCCCTGTATATATAAAACAATATTTTCTACTTTCGGTTTACTACAAATGACACTCACTAACGCATAGCAGCAATAAACAATTTTAAATCTTTAAAGGATTGTTTATCCTTTGATCCAAGCCATGTATAAAGCCGAAATCAGACGATGCTTTTTCTCGTGCTGGATTGCTTGTTGAATTAAGAATGATAACTGCTGATTGGATATTTGCATTATTATAACCAATCAGCAAACAATATTTCAATTCAGAAAGCAATCCAGCACGAGAAAAAGCATCGTCTGATTTCGGCTTAAAATGCAAATATCCAATCAGCAGTCATTCTTAATTCAGCAAGCAATCCAGCAAGAGAAAAAGCATCGTCTGATTTCGGCTTAAGTCATTGCTAGTTTATTAAAAAATAACTGTTTCATAATGGTGACTGTGAGATCATGGTAATCTTTACTGCCATATTTTATAAACAAGGTTACCTAAAAAGATAAAGAAAAGTAAATTTGGATTTTTTCATGATTTGCGACCTTTGCAAATGCAAAATAATAGGAACCAATATAAGTCGATAATTGATATGTTGTGCATTAAAGATTCAAAAGGGGGTATTTTCTATTTGCAATCTCAGATTGACAGAAGTTAACAGAAGTCGACAATAATATTTAGTTTATGTAAAACGCAATGTATGTACCAATTTGTCGACTTCTGCTAAATTCTGACGATTTGAGTCTATAAATATAAAATGCCTTATAGATATTATACTTTGATCAATATACGAAAGCTAGTCAACTTACTGGGTGTATTTTAATTGAAATTTCGGTAAGTTGAGTTAAATAAAATAATCAATATATTTGCTTAATTTCTAAAAACGCTCAGTAACCAATTAATAATATACAATATATTACTTAGCGTAACTTAACGACTGTGTAAACAAAAACAGTGATTAATTACCATTTTTAGGAAGAAATCTCTACTCTCCATTCTCCAAATCTTCCTCTAATGATTTTATTTCCTCTGACGTTTGCCAAGGAAGTGTAATTGACTGTTCAATTAAATTTACTTCAGTAATTGAATTAGAGTTACCGTTACTTTGTATTTGGCTTATTTGGTCCTCAAGTGTATTTAATTTATGATGTATTTGATTTAACCGTCGCAAAATTTCTTTCTTCAATTCTATAGTGATATAAATAAGAAAATTAAAATTACAATTAGCAAATACAGGTAAAGTATTAGTAATAAATAATTATGTATAAAAATGCTTTATTTTTTCAGCACACTGTGACAAATTGTTTCGCCGATATTTTAGTTATAATGTAATATAGAAATTAGCGGAGAAATTGCGAAATGAATATAACTAAAATGTCGGTGAATTAATTTTGCATAAACACTATACCTTTATTAGCTGTTAGGGTAGCTAGTAAGGCTTTGATTTCTGTCATTGCGTCTATATATAGCATGACTGAGAAGATGGACCAGCCCAGGTAGGTAGCTGACGTCAGTTTGACGTACAAATATTAGTCATTTAATGACCGATCATGACGACATAAATGGACGTTATTTTAACAGTAATATGACGGTCTAATGTCAAAAAAAATTGACGCCATAAATATACTTCGTTTTGACGTCATAAAATTACATTATTTTAACGTCATACAAGTACCCAACCGTAACTCCATTACCCCGTCAGCATTGCTCAGATCAATGCATCGAAAGCCGTTATCATAATATTAACGTTTTAAAGAAGTGATTACTGAAAGTTATCATTATGAAAGTTAAGAGATATGCTCTTTAAGATTTCATTAAATGAGGAAGTAGCAAAATGGTAACTTTGAGTTATCTTTTCTTTAAAATGTTAACATTATAAATAATTATAATATTGGCTTTCAATGTATTGATGTAGACATTGTTGATGTGAGAAACTAATCTAATACCGTGTCGATTTATTATCTGAGAGTATTGTCTGTACTGAAATTTCTATGGGATTATACTAAGTATATACCATATAAAAATGTAAGAACAACCATTACATGCAGTTTAATAAACGACTACGGTTTTAGATGAAGAACATTACAATTTTATGGAAACTATCTGTAATATATCACACAATATATATATATATATATGCAATTACGTACTATGTGTATATAGAATTTGGAATAAGGGAAGAAATATAAATAATAGGTTAATTGAACTAGTTTTAATTTATAAAAGTAGCAATCAAAACATTATCCTGCATCATTACTAATTTACAATAAAACTTGGTTGTATATACATTGTAACCTATTCCGGATATTCACTAAGGGAAAGGCGAGTGAACGCCAGACAGGCACAATGCACACGGACTTTATGATTTAATACTTTTAAATTTGGGCGTCAGGCCTATTTCTATTATAGGCCAGTCCGCGGCCTTCCCGGCTTGAGCTCTCTTAGATTTGAGTCCTGCCCACGCATTTAACAAATACAATTAATTTAAAATAACTATTAATTTCCAACCTTTACTATTTATTATTCAGTTCCTTTGTATTCAAGTATACTATTTTATACTAGTAAGAACAGTCATAACCATTATGTACATTTTAACATCTTGCAACTTCCCATTAAGTACAACATATTAGACCTTAATATAATTACAATACAGTTGCAAGGTACATGAGTCTACGCTACCCCAAATTGTATAATGTTCCTTTGGGTAATGAGCTGATTATGTTTTCACTGCCCTGTCCTGTATTATTTTTAGGCTTGTGGAGTAGCCTTATCAGTGCCTGCCATGGTTCTTCGCAGTATATTTCTCTCTTCGCACTGTACTTTTATTCATATGGGGATACTGTGTAATCCATCCAAGGCTTGTTTCTCTGATGAGTACCCCCTTCGACCAATGCTCCTTTGGTATATTTCCTACTACTGACTGGCTTGTCTGTTAATAATACTTCTTACACTGGATTGTTTGCACCTAATTCTCCAGGACCTGTTGGGAAGAATATTTGGGCTTCGCCTGCCCCAAGTACTTGTCTTGTACCTCTCTTTTCTCTTGCCTGACAGGCTATGTAGCCTATTGCTGATGGGAGAGGGTCCCACTAGGTGATTGCCTCTATAGTATGCTAGTTAATCCCCTACTAGCCTTCTCAATTACAATTCACCTTCACCAAAATGGATGTCAGTAGCATGAATTCATATTCTACCACCTATGTGGTTCATATGCTACTCTAAACCCCCAATAAAATCCCTCTGCCACCAGCAATATTCCTTACTACGCTCCGCCAAGAGAAGAGGCTTTCGTATAGATCACGAAAAGCAAATAAGCCAAAGGAGTACTCCTGGCGCCTATAGGTTAGGTCAATCGCTTTTTTTCCCACTTACCTTGGCTTTTCTTCTTGCTGGCTATTTCCTTTTCTATCTATCCGTTTATCCTCTATTCTATCCTTTCCTTTATCCTTTTTCCTTTTATCTATCCCTTGCTCTGACCTACTCGTGTCTAGAGTTTTTCAAAAAGTGCGACGAGGCAACGGGGTTCACCTCGCTCGAGTCCTGAAAAGAAGAAGGGCGCAGGCGCGCCCATGGCCGGCGCAACTATTTGTCCGCATTGATCCATTGATCGATTCAGGTCCGGGCCCACGCCCACTTGGGCCACTGCACTACTTACGGCGCGGAAATCAAAATCTATGTAACCGATCGAAACCGTAGTTTTGTCCGGTTACAACTCCCCCTCACTAAAATCGACGTTAGGAGTAACTACAGGAAATGAAGGCGTACAAGAGAAATAATGCCCTTTATTCAAGTAGCCTCCCCCTTCGGTTCATGGCTACGCAATGCACACAAAACAAACAAAAACAAAGAAAAATATATTGCAAGAGCACAAAGTAGGAGTCACCCGGAAAGAATGAGCAACATATTCCTGCCCCTACACGGCCGTTCTAATAAAAAAAAAAAAAATCCTGCTCATATGAGCCTAGTATGGAGAACACACACAAAAAATACTAAATTATTATTGGGCATGGAACCAGGCCCAGCGTTTGGCCTCGCTTGACCGAGAGCCGCGATGGCGTCTATTGTACCGTGCAGGGATGGTGCAGGCCGCCGTCCACTCCAGCTAAACCGGACGAGTTGGAGGAGCAGCCAGTCCCATAGGACGCCAGTAACGGGCCGCACATCGGAGGCATGTCATCTCCGTCTCAAACGCCCATCCACAGCTCTGACAGGACTGTAAGATCAAGGGCTTCGGGCAATCCTTCCACCCGTGGCCTCGCTGATGGCAGCTATAACACTGCCCATCTAATAATGGTCCGCATTCCCACATCCAATGATACGCTGGACGTCGATCTTCACCGCTCTCCTTGCTGTCCACCAAAAACTGTATGGGCGAGACCAGGCGTTCGCCTCCCTCCATTACATCCTCAGGTGGAAGAAACTTTCCCACCAGAGGCGGCTCCACGGCTACAGAGGACACGGCGAGGGCCCCCAGCTCCTCGGGGTCGGGCCGTATAGGCAAGGTAGGCTTCATTTCCTGATATTAATTCTCCTGTGATGCTACATCTTTCCAATCCCGCTTGTATGGCGTCCAGTTCTGTTTCACTGGATGAGGACATTCTAAAAAAAAAAAATAATTTGATAACGCGACGAGGCGGTCAACTACGCCTGAACTTTGGATTCTGGTTGTTGATAATTGGCCAAAGCCACCCTGAACGTTATTTCAGGGGTCGCAGTCGACGTGCCCAGGTGTTCTCAGCACCAATTCCGCTATTTCCGTCAGGCTGAGATGGTACAGCTTCAACCGCTCGATCAGTAGTCGAGTCCGGCTTATCCGAAGCATCCAATAACAGCCGCGGATCCTTTTCATAATTCAATCCAGTTTTAGCTACTTCCTGCTCCTCCATTGAATCGGGATACGATCCAATAAAAGGCTTCAGGTCTTTTATGTATACCTTTGGATTGCAACGCGTCGCATCATCTTTGAGTTCATAAACAACGGGTGAAATGACACGCGCAATCTCATACGGGCCTACATAATTAGGAGCTAGCCTCGCACTGAATTTATCAATTCCAGACGATAGTACGTGGTTCCTTCGCCACACCAAATCGCCTTGAGAATAGGTTACTTCGCGTTTGCCTTGATCATAATAACGGGCTTGTTTCGCACTCGCCTTTTCTATTTGAGCTTGTACTAAGTCCCGTAGTAAGTCTAAACGCTTGACACGATCGTACCATGTGGCTAATTCAGTTTTGACCATTTTTACAGGGCCTTCCTCGCTGCGCTTGGCGCTGGGTTTCGCCACTAGTTCCCTTCCTAGGTTAACGAAGGCGGGGGACTCCCCTGTCGAACTATGGAAAGAACTATTAATAGCGAACTGAAATTGGTGGAGATGCTGGTCCCAGGTACGATGATCTTTGCCCACGTAGGCCGAAATCATTCCTTTTATGACCCGATTCACTCTCTCCACCGGGTTGGCTTGAGGGTGATAAGGTGGCACTGTAATTTGACGGATACCATGATCTTCTAAACACTGTTTAAGAGTTTTGTTTAAGAATTCGGTTCCATTGTCTGTCAAGAGTATATCTGGCGCACCCCAACGATAAATAACCCTATGTTCCAACGCTCTGGCGATTGAAGCGCCATCCGCCTTTCGCAATGCTTGGATCTCCACCCATCGACTAAAATTGTCTAAGAAAACCACTATATATTTACAATGCGACTTACTAGGAGGTAGAGGACCCATGACGTCGGCAGATACCACTGTCCAAGGACGTTCATAAACCCTATTTCCCATAAGTCCGCATGGTCCAACTTGTGAAAATTTGTTTTGTTGACACACTACACAGGAACGCACATAGTTTCGCACATCACGGTGTAGTCCCGGCCAATACACATTCACTAATAAACGGTTAATAGTCTTTTCTGCTCCCAAGTGTGCAGTTGATGGGTCGTCGTGCGCCTTTACCATAGCCTGTTTTCGCTTGGACTCAGGCAACACCAGTTTCCAACTGTCTTCATCAATTCCAATGATTTCATGCTGAGCATTTGGCCTGTGACAGTAGAGTCGTCCTCCCTCTATCCGCCAATCCGGATAGGTTTTAGGGTGTTTCTTGATGTTGATGATACGCCTAGTGCACCACTCATCCTTGGGCTCATCTACAGTAGCCATTGCTTCTTGAGAATCATTACACTTGTCCAGTTGATTTTCCCACACACGAGACAGGGCATCCGGGACGTAATTAAGAGCTCCCTTACGGTGCACTATGGTATATTTATGTGCTTGTAAGGAAAGCGCCCATCGGGGCAATCTACCTGCTGGATCCTTGAGGTGATGGAGCCACTTTAAGCTACTGTGATCCGTTACTACAATAAACTCGTATCCCTCTAGATAGGGGCGTAGTTTCTTGATCGCCCAAACAACAGCTAGGTACTCTTTCTCCGTGACTGTATATTTGCGTTCGGCAGCACTTAGTACTCGATTTATGTACATAACGGGGTGTTCCTCACCCTCGACTTCCTGTACCAACACCGCTCCTATTGCGCAATCACTCGCATCAGTCTGTACCATAAACGGTTTGGTAAAATCTGGACGTGCCAACACTGGTGCATTACATAAGGCTTCTTTCAGCCTCCGAAATGACTCGTCCTGCTGCTCGCCCCAGGTCCATTTTACGTCCTTCTTTAGCAAGGTTACCAACGGAATTTTG
Organism: Prorops nasuta; assembly: GCF_024137725.1. NCBI lineage: Eukaryota > Metazoa > Arthropoda > Insecta > Hymenoptera > Bethylidae > Prorops > Prorops nasuta. The sequence continues at coordinate 3,104,693 of NW_027116804.1, read as the reverse complement.
TCCTTAGAAGCATCCGGAAGGAACTTCGCATACCATCCGATCATACCTAGAAATCGTCTCAATTGTTTCAGATTACTAGGAGGCGGATATTCCAGTATTGGTCGCACTTTCTCTTGGTCGGTTGACAATCCATGTTTACTAATCACGTACCCAAGAAATGGAACCTCGCTACGGCAAAACTTGCTTTTCTCCCAATTGATTTCCAAATTGGCCCGCTGAATGATAGTTACAACTTTCTGAACATTCCATATGCTCCTTAAATGTTTTTGTGATTATGATCACATCATCCAAATATGCAAACGCTACTGGATCCAGTTCAGGCCCTATCAGTCGGTCCATTAGGCGTTTAAATGTCGCAGGCGCACTGGTCAAGCCAAACGGCATACGCCTAAATTGATATAATCCTTTTTCTGGGACAATGAAGGCCGTAATTTCCTTACTTCCGTCCTCTAATTCCATCTGAAAATAGGCCTGACTCAAGTCTAGGGTTGATATATACCTTGCTGACCGTAGTTTATCTAGGATAGTTTCTATACGAGGAATAGGATATGCGTCCTTCTTTGTGACCGCATTCACTGCACGAAAGTCCACGCAAAACCTGTGTTTCCCATTTGGTTTGGGCACAATTACGGGACAGCTTGCCCAGGCACTTTCTGAAAGTTCTATTATCTCATTTGTCAAATTTTATCTACCTCATGATGGACTGCCTCATATAATTTGGGCGAAATATGCCTGGCTCGTTGTCGGATTGGTCGACTATCCAATAGTTCGATCCTATGTTTCACCAATGGCGCCCATACAGCACAGTAATATTATATTAATCTTGTAGCAATATTTTTTTGCAAGACTGCATCATTGTAGTATTATTATGGAACTTTGCAGCAACATTGCTGCATCGTTAAAACAAACATTAAATGTCCCGCTTTTGAAATATTACAATCCAATATTGCTGTAATATTTCAATGCAGTACTCTTGTAATTCTTGTGTACGATATATATTTATTATTTCAAATGTATATAATATTAATGTAAATGCATTATGAAAGCTACTTATAATTTCAAAGTTTTACTTTATTTGTCAAAACTTGTATACAGATACATAAATCTCGTTAAGTAAATAATAACTATATAATTATAAGTTACATATATATTAGGGCAACACATAAACTTTATGATAAAATGTAATTCAAAGAACAGAAATTATCATAAATTAGCTTTTCTTTGCAATCGTACAACAGCTTGGGCTAGCCATTTAGAAGAATATTCGGTAACACCACTTTCAGTAACATCTTTGTAAACTGCTCGAACAGCTTCTAAAACAAAATACGCAATTTTTATTATATTAGTATGTACTACATATTATTTCGTTGTTCTAAATTCCTATATACATCCATACAGTAATATACTGGATAGATGCAGTTAACTATGTGACCAAATTTATAATTTTTTATAATACTTCCCATATTATACTCAAATCCAGTTCTAAAGCATGAACTTATCGCAATTTGAATTAAAAAATTGTTATTAAAATTATATAAAAAATATACATAAGATAATTACGTATAATAACTTTTGAAGTTTCCAACTCTTTAAATGGTAATTTATTACTTTTCCCTGTCCAGCTATAAAGTTTTGCGAGGTCATCAGTAATGAATTTTTTAAAAATATTTCTAATCATCATCTGTGCATTATTGCCTCCAACGTATTGAAAAACAGTTAACTAATATAACAATTAGAAAGAAAAAAATTTACTATTACAATTTTGAACTATATTTATTAAATTAGACAAGGTAAGTTTCACCAAATGATAATAAAAAGAATCCATCCTATTAGATTCCTAAGTTTTCTAGAAATTAATTTGTTATTAAATAGCAAATTTAGAAATCTTACCGGGTGAATTCCTTTCATTAGTGGAAGGTGAAATATACCATATAACTAATACTTAAAAGCTTTATGTGATCATAATTTGTTAATTTTTTCAAATTTGTTATTAATTAAATTAAAATGTTTAATATTATACCACATTTTCCTTAAATGTAGGCAAATCGCGCAATTGATTTTCAAAGTGTGTTATTTCATCAATTGTTGAAATTGGAAAAGGAATATTGTGTTTTTCTATAGATTCCTGGAAATTTCGTTTTTCTTCAAAGCTTTCTAATTTACTTTCAATAACATTGGTCTTATATATTATTTTGTTTAACTTGGCTAAGACTAGTTTCTTAAATTCATTAAAGTTGAACTGCTCAGTATCATCCAGTAACATAGCTGTATTTTGATGAGTAGGTACGTTAAGTTTTTTTAAATATTCATCTTTATCAAGAGTATCTAAAACCGAATTATACTTTTTATACTTTAACATTAAGTCGTACAGTAATAGATTATATTACGAAATCTAACCATTTTTACGTTTCCCTAATATATTTAAACTTGATGCTGTTTTCAACATGTTTTTGGGAAACACAGGAAGAGTAGGCAGATTTTTGTTTGTTTGGAATTTATAGTTTTCTTTATCATTATCTTCATCATGGGTTAACTCTTCTTCGGAAGAAGATGAAATAACTTTTTTCGCTTTGGTGCGTCTTCGTTTCTTTTGTCTTTCTTTATATTCATCTGAAAACAACATATCCGTTTCGTCAATATGTGATGTTTCTTCAGCTAATTGTAATTTTCGTATACCCTCTTCGTATGTATCTAAAAAATTACAAAGAGTATTACTAAAATACAGAAAGAACTATTAAGTAATAAAGTATATACATTTTCACTTAATAATTTCAGTATAATTGTTGTATTACTTTCAAACGCAAATAAAGATCAAAGAGAATTATACCCCATTATTTGTTATTTAAATATATATTTATATGTTTGTTTGATACATTATTTTTTAAATCTTAGGTAAAATACTGAAGAAGCATGCATAACTAGAGTTAAACTATACAGTTTTTACTTACTCGTAATACCAAAAATCTTCTTTACTATTAATTGATCCCAATCTGATTTTTCATTTGGCATTTCTTTATCTACTATAGCCTTACTAATCCTCAATTTGGTTTTAAAGTGACTAGGCCAAATACATGTAGATTTATCTGCATTTAACCATGCTGAAGGTATTAATTGCAGACCATCGTGAAACTCCGTGATTGCATATGTTTGGTTATCCATATTTTCTTTAAGGTAGCATTATTTTGAAGTAAGAAACATGTTTTAAAAATACCAATTGTAGATTATAGAAATATATATTTATCAAACAAAACACTTAATGATTAAGAGGAAAAATTGCATATACATTTTTATAATTTTTATAAGGAATTATCCATGTTTTACACTTAATCTCTGTTATTAACCAAAAATGAAGTTTACTTTCATCTAACAGCATTACTCTAATATCTAAATTGCTAGATGCACATGGTAACTCATACAAATCTTTTACATATTTAAATATATAACCAATCACAAAAATATCATCTTCTTTATTTTTTATAATATTTTTAATTAATATATATGTATTGTTCTTTAATAAACAAGAAGCATCAAAATAATTTTTAGCATTTATAACAAACTTTTTATTTGAGACTGTAAAATATTGGAATTTAAATTCTATATTATTAGGTAATGGGCCACTTGTGCTGCGCTGATAATTACAGATGAATAATTCTTGATTACGCTCGTTATATTTTTCACATGAAGAATTGCAGTTCTCAGATTCACTATATCTTTTAAATAATTGCTGTAAAGGTTTTTCAGCTTTACGTAATCTCTTTTTAATAAATGATAGATAATTTTCAAATCGAAATGCACTAAAATTATCGAGTGCACCATATATTCGAACATCAGAGCATAAATGTAAAAGATTGTGTACATTGTGCGATATATGTTCGCTACCATATAATATCTCAAATGATTGAACAAAATAGCGGAGTAATGATTCGGCAAAGTCAATTAATTCTTCATCATTATTCTGCCTAATCAAAATTGTTATAGCAACATGCAACGTGAGAAAATGAATATAGAGTTCCTTTGGAAGTATATCTTGGAACACTACTGGACCTGTATATAATAGAATAGTTCTAAATTCTGTAGCCTTCCATAACTTTACGTCTCTCAATGATCTGGGCTTTCTAACAAATTCACTAGGTATTGTACGTTTTAGTAAAATTAATAAATGTGATATTTTATTAATACATCTGATACGCAAACGAGTAGAACGAGGACCACTTATCCACATTAATAACAATTTTTTTGTCACTCCTAAACACACTAAATGCATATAGTCTAAAGGTGTATTAGTCAAAGGTAAAAAGTTAGGAACATTATTTAAAATTGAAAAACTACGTTGGAAACCTTGGTAAGAATTAGTTGAAAAAAGTGCATCTGTTCTTAGGGGATAATTCTTTTTATAAGGAAAACAGACTCTGCCGTTTTTATATTTCTCTTTTATTACACACTTACTGCAACTACTAAAACCATTATGGCCTTTTATACATAATGCAAAAGATTTAGCAGGTGCATCACAAATCAAACCAAATAATGAAACCTTAATTAAATCATTATTAACATAGTAACCATCAGCCAAATCAATTAAATCTTTTACTAATGGCTCTAAAAATACATTAGAATCACTAGGTTTTTTATATCCAAAGTACGAACCAACAAAATAGACTGTTTTGTTTACAGTGTTCGAACATAAAATAGTCCATAAAGATGCTTTCGATGATTGTAATATCTCCACACCATCAATGTGTATTAACAACTTTAAACTTCTATTGCTATCATTTAACATCATTTTATTTATTATTTGTCTTAAACCTAAATAAAAGTATTCCCCATCGTCCATTTTAACAATATTAGTTTGTCTTGGAGTTCTTAACAAAGTTCGTATGTCCAATGGAATATCAAATGACGTATATTCATTCAAAATTTTTAATAAAGCAGTTGATGCGTTATTAGGAATATTATATGATACAGCCCAAGTAGCAATAGCATCTTTAAAAGTATTATTTGTTTTATTATTAATACTAAAAGCACTCTTTATTCCTGTTTCGATAGGTATATAACTATTTTCATATTTATCAAATTCATCATCATCAATTCTAGCTTCATTCCTATCACTTTCAAGAGCAGTAGCAATACTAGCAATACTTTGTGAACTAACTTGGGCTTCTGGTAATATAATATTATCACTAATATTATGTTGACGCCTATTGCATTGAGCAGTATTAAGCACATTACTTGTAATTTGTGCATCTAAACAATCTATCTCAAAATTAGTGCATCCAGCAGTTTCTATTTCAGTAGCATTGGCAATAATTCTATTTATATGACGTTTAGAGACAATTTTTCCATTTGCGTTATATATATTTCTATTTAACTACAATATAATAAACAATAATTAAAAATGTACAAAAACTATGTTAAAAAATAATATTTATAATATTGTTATAAATAATTAAATAATGATATTTACCTAATGTATTCGGTGTATTTTGTAGGTTATTTCGTAAAACGTTGTTTGAAGCAATTTTTTGTTGACAAGACAGCTCAAATGAATTTATTATATAATTTTCAAGCATGGAAATCTACACTTTATATTCGTAATTAAATATAACAACGTAATATTTTCTCATTCTATTCTAAAGAAAACTCATAAATTTCTCCAGTACCACAATACGTTCACTGGTGTCTACTGCCTGTCTACAGCATTCGATCGACAAAACTAGCGCGAAAATCATCAACATTCAGTGTAGCCAACAAACCCAATCGTATACCGTGAAATTTACCAGTGTGGTGTAAGTTAGAGTATTATTGTAAGCGAGCAGTAGTATATATGTATGTACATTCATACTTCCACGTGTTATTAACTCAAATATGATCAGAATAAACTACTATAACTATTATGATATTGGTATATTGTTTACATTAAATTATTTTAAATTAAAATTTCAGATATTATTTTATATTATTGCTGCAAGTCGAAAAATCAATATTTAATCGAAATTATTTGCTGCAATGTTTCTGCAATATTACTATTCAATATGCAATGATGCAATGTTGCAGCAATATCACTGCAAACGTCTGTGCTGTATGGGGCGTGATCCGGGGCACCCCTTGAATTGGAATGGCGTGAGTCATTTTGAATCCCTCGACGATATCTTGTTGAGTTTCTGTTAACTCTTCCAAGGCCGCGCAATCGGACTCCATACCATACTCCACCCTCTGTGGCCTAGGCCCTATGAAAGAGTGCCAAGATCCATTCTTTGCCCTCCATCTAAAATGCTGCAAATCTATCCGTAAGCCAAATTGGCGGATAAAATCCATTCCTAAAATGCAATCGTAGTCGAGACACGGGGCAACACGTACTTGTAGAGTCCGCTGTAAATTATCAATACTTAAGACCCACCACACGCTTCCAGTCACCTCACTTAGGCTACCGTCTCCCAGCCTCATCTGCCCACCATTCGCTCGGTCTAGGCAGTGTTCAAGGGAGGGTAGTAACTTCGCACCGACATACCATCTCTCTGCACCAGTATCTATCAACGCTTTCAAGTTCTTACCGCACACGCTTAACCAAATATAAGGTCGTACCGAAATATGAGATTCTTTTGGTTTCTCTTTCGCAGCAGGCGCAATTTCGGCGACTATTCTTAGACTACTTAAGGGCTGACTTAGCATACCGGGTAATATATACGGGCTCGCAGATCCCTGTTCGAGATACAAAGTCTCATTTTCCGCATCTAAGCTGATGGCAAATTTTCTCAAAAAATCTACTCCTAGCACGCAATTTGTGTTAAGGGAAGGAGCGATTAGTACATTGAGCTCCGCCGACTTATTGTCAGAGTCCAAACAATGGAACTTCCTTAACAATTTCTCGCGACTGGCCATCAGCCACTTTGACTACCGCTGTTACCGCATTGCCCGCGCGAGGGGAGAGCAGCCGCGCAGCGCTCGCACCAGCAAAGGTACGCTCGGCGCCTGTATCGATCAGGCCATACATTTCTTGGCCAATCAGCGACAGGCGGACATAACCTCTCCTATCCTGTTCCAGAACCTCCCCTGGAACCACCTTGGGACAATGTATCTTTATCACTTGTACTGGATTTACTGCTTGTTCACCTTCCCTATAAGTATCTTCCTGGAGTGTTGGTTGAACTTTGGTAGAATCTGAAACTGGTGGTGATAATCTTGGGCCTTCGTTATTTAATCTTGAGGCGGAGATGACCCCTGGCTCTCGCCTCGCCTTGAGTTTCCCGCTGCTACTTGGCTATTTGTGTTTTGCTCCGTAGGTTCCGATCCAGTGCGGTTCCCCCGGGGTTGTGGGAATGAATTCTTCCAGTGTCCCACTTGTCCACAATTGTAGCAGGGCCTCGGACTTCTGTTTCCTGGGCCTGGACTTCCATCTCGAGAAGAATTCGGTTTCCCGCGTACGAAAGGCGCCTGCAGCACAATGTATTGAGGCTGCGTTGAGGCAGGAATTTGGATCACTTGTGTTCCTTCCGCTAACGAAGGTGGCAGTTTAGTTTCCAATCTTATTCCTGTCCCTGGTTTCTCTTCCGTCGCCGCTACTTCTCCTTCCTTCTTGGAGGTATAATTCTCAGGCTGTTTCTTCTTAGTCTTGGAAGCCTTTTTCTGCTTATCGACCTGTTCACCCGATCCTTCTTCGGTGGCCGATTCCATTGTCACTGCAGCACATCTACTTCCAGTTTTCTCTCCGCCGTGGTACACTGCACTAGGCACAGGCATGCGATCAGCCTGAGTTTTACCTTTTCGCCGTCGCTCTTTGGCCCAATGGTCCTCCAATTCCTGGCCCAAGTCAATAAGTTCTTCATAAGAGGTAAATTGGCTCCGCAGAAGTCTGTTGGTGTACGCCGATCGCAAATTTTCATAAACGAGATCCAGGCGTCGACGCTCTTTCAATGGGGGTTGTAGGTAGGAGAAGATGGTTTCCATGTTTTCCAAAAACTCCACTATATTTTCTCCATCTGCTTGCATCCTTCCCTTGGCCTGATCTAGTATCTTCCTACGGTACTCCTGTGTTTGGAACCTCTTTTTAAACTTTTCCAAGAAGTCCTTCCATGATCGGGCCTGGCAACCAACAAGGCGATATCATTTCTCGGCCTGATCTTTGAGTACTACGGGCAACGCATGAAGCAGATGATGACGACTAATTCCCGATCCTTTCTGACAACGCTCCAATCGCTCGATGAATGCGTCGGCACTTTCTTTTTGTTCATTACTATATGAAATGTGCCACTTGTGGAGAGCGTCTACCGCCTTTGACCTGGAACTTCTAGTTCTTGAGTTTGAACTTTGTCGATTAGACCTAGCAGTGCTGTGTCTCCTTCTTCGATGACTGTCCTGGTTATGCCATCTTGCCCTTAGATCCACTGATCGGTCATCATCATTTCGATCTTCCCCCTCACTGGACTGTGAGTAATCCCGTGGCGAATTACGTCGCCCATTTGTCGTACGGGGTAAGGAATAATTGCTACTGTTGCTGTCGTCACTATCTGTGTTGCCTTGTTGGCAAAAAGACTTCTTATAGATCTGCTTACTCCTCCTCGATGATACTGCTTGGCAGTCATGTCGATTTCTTTGGCGATCATCTCTCTTCTTTTCTCGCCCTATATCCTGCGAGAGAACATCCGTAAAGTCTTCGGAGTCGGCTGATTCGGTACAAAATGAATATTCATTTTTTCACTGCTTGGCTCACGCCATTTCCTTGGCGAATTTCCTTTACCAGGCTGTCGGTGGCCTTTACAATCCAAGGCAGGAACTTTGGTTGAATGATGCAGAGGCGCTGGATTAATAGGTAATTTCTTCACAGTCCCGGTATATCGTGATCTCGTCGGGGACAACCTATCCTGCTGCAGTCTCAATACCAATAGGCGATTCGCCTCTTCCAGTTCGTGTCTCTCACGCGTTTCAAAAGATCGACGTTTAAACTCGTCCACGGTATGCCTTGTCACTTCTGCAATTTCTTCTTCCAAACTGGCCCTGTTCTCCACTAATGGAATTGAAACTTCCCTCAAGGTTTGGATCTGTATAGGTGGATTTTATTCTGGAAGATGGGTAGGCGCAATTGGTAGCCTATAAGGATCAGTCCAAGCTCCCACTACCTGCGAGACTTTCTGCAGATTGGAATTAATGACAAAGGCCGTTGCCACCTCACTAGGAGAAACCCTGCTTGTAGCAGCAGTAGTGATACAACCGATGACAGACGTAGAGAGTCGCAATCCAGCTGAAGGCGAAAGCCATTGTTGTGATGACTGTGGTCACAGACCTTGACGAACTCAGTACTGTACCGCCCAGAATAGTTAAGGAATCATTTCCTAATGTCATTCCTGTAGATGCAGGCATCGCTGGTCCGGCCGCCTCTTCTCCGGCTTCTTCTTCTCTTGGTGTATCCACTATCTGCTCCTCGTCTTTCCTTGGATCCCATTTTGCCGCTGTTGAGCCCCATTCCTGGCGAATCCTGAATCGAGTGAGACGATCCCTTAGTTTCTGGACTTTACCTTCTGTTGTTAACCGTTGGCTACGCATCTGAGATATTAATTGTCCGTAGGGTAATTCTGCTACCTCCTGAGACAATCTCTCCCAGGCCGTACGCGTATCACTACGCGACCGAGCTCTCTCCTCACGCCCAACACTATTAGGTGAATGCATCATGACGCTAGGTCGACAATTATACGCCTTATTTTCCTAAAATACCACGTTCTCATAAGGAAAAAAGGAATCAATTCTTTATTTATATCTTACAATTTTCTGTTAAGTAACCTAAAACAAGAAATGAGTACCCGCACAGCGTCTTTTGTAGCCTACCTTAGTCGGTTGTGAGTAAGTGCTTCTGTAAAGAAGGTTTTCTTAACCTAAACTATAAGCCACTCACTTTCCACATAAAGCATAGGGTCATGTCATTCATGAACAATATTTACAAGCAGTGTTTTGGGTAGCAATTAGTGGACACCAGCAACTCACTTAGCGCCTTACACTAACTAATCTTTGTTAAATTTTCATGCTAATGTTAGTAATAAATGCGTTGCAATCCAAAGTGTTCAGAAAAATCCCAAATAAACAATAAGCAAAAGACATTCAATTAAGTACCATCCCAACCTGGCAAGGATCAATTATTACACATTTTCGACTTTGGGAATTATTTATCCTCATAATTCTTTTTCTAAATAAACAGTGTTAGATGCTAACATCGTTTATTCATTAGGTCGTTCAAGGCCACTTTGGTCTCTCTTTGAATCAGGCCATACATAACTATTTACAAATTCTTATTATGGCCTCATTCAATTCACCAATGTATAATAACGACAGGTTTCCAGGGTACTTCTATTTACAAAGAATCCAGTGTACAACTTATATTATTATTCGCGCTTTACAGCAGCAAATAATATCTGTCTGTCTATTTCAACAAGACGTTTTTTTATAATTCAAACAAATTTCCAATTTGTCTGCAGCCAGTCAGATTTCAGAGCTTCCTTGTACTTCTTCCCCTGTTATTTTAATGCGTGGGCCTCACGTTGGGCGCCATTTGAAACCTATTCCGGATATTCACTAAGGGAAAGGCGAGTGAACGCCAGACAGGCACAATGCACACGGACTTTATGATTTAATACTTTTAAATTTGGGCGCCAGGCCTATTTCTATTATAGGCCAGTCCGCGGCCTTCCCGGCTTGAGCTCTCTTAGATTTGAGTCCTGCCCACGCATTTAATAAGTACAATTAATTTAAAATAACTATTAATTTCCAACCTTTACTATTTATTATTCAGTTCCCTTGTATTCAAGTATACTATTTTATACTAGTAAGAACAGTCATAACCATTATGTACATTTTAACATCTTGCAACTTCCCATTTAGTACAACATATTAGACCTTAATATAATTACAATACAGTTGCAAGGTACATGAGTTTACGCTACCCCAAATTGTATAATGTTCCTTTGGGTAATGAGCTGATTAAGTTTTCACTGCCCTGTCCTGTATTATTTTTAGGCTTGTAGAGTAGCCTCATCAGTGCCTGCCATGGTTCTTCGCAGTATATTTCTCTCTTCGCAATGTCCTTTTATTCATATGGGGATACTGCGTAATCCATCCAAGGCTTGTTTCTCTGATGAGTACCCCCTTCGACCAATGCTCTTTTGGTATATTTCTTACTACTGACTGGCTTGTCTGTTAATAATACTTCTTACACTGGATTGTTTGCACCTAATTCTCCAGGACCTGTTGGGAAGAATATTTGGGCTTCGCCTGCCCCAAGTACTTGTCTTGTACCTCTCTTTTCTCTTGCCTGACAGGCTATGTAGCCTATTGCTGATTGGAGAGGGTCCCACTAGGTGATTGCCTCTATAGTATGCTAGTTAATCCCCTACTAGCCTTCTCAATTACAATTCACCTTCACCAAAATGGATGTCAGCAGCATGAATTCATATTCTACCACCTATGTAGTTCACATGCTACTCTGAACCCCCAATAAAATCCCTCTGCCACCAGCAATATTCCTTACTACGCTCCGCCAAGAGAAGTGGCTTTCGTATAGATCACGAAAAGCAAATAAGCCAAAGGAGTACTCCTGGCGCCTATAGATTAGGTTAATCGCTTTTGTTCCCACGGTAGAGGCTCAAGTGTCCTACTTTTCAGTGGGGATAAAATGGCGGCGACTGTATCTATTCTGTGAGTAACGTGTTCCATCTATATTAATATAACCAGAGATGAAACGGGAGATTGCTCATGCGAGGTCCCGAGGCAATCCCTACCGGTAGGCGGCGCTGGTGTTGGCAAACGCGTGTCTCAGGTCCATCTAACCCCTAACGCCATCTATCGGAAGAGACCTCGAAGCACGAGCGTTAAGCTTAGAATAGGGTAAAACATATATGCATTGTTGCCAGAAAGCGGAGTAAAGAGAGAGCGGAGATATTTTCTCGGACCTCTCTGTCTTTCTCGCTGTTAGCTTCTAGCAGAAGAGTCGAGGCAAAATCTTTCCGTTTCGCTTTGCCGAAAATCTACCAATATTCGATGTCATTTATATTTGCAGGCCAATGCCTTTATACATGATTTTTTCAGCATATTTATTTATCAGCATTGACTTATTTAAATCAATAATAAATTAAGGAAATGCGTATTTGATATATAATAATTATTTTAACTATAATTTCATCGTTATATTTCGCTTATTTCCGTAAAATCTGAATTTCTTTAGTTTATTATTGATTATTGTAAGTCAATGGCCATTAAAAAAAATTTAATCTTAAAAAAAAAAGAAAAGTACCGTTCAGGAATCGAACCCGGACCCACAAATCGCCACGCGATTACCTTACCGCCTAGACCACGAGGCTTCTTCAGTGCACCATAAACAGATAGCCTTTTTAAGGGCTTGAAATCTTCTTTTAAACCATATAAATAAACGAGCAACCGACAGCTTTATTCATTATTATTCTGTCATAATGGTACACAAATTAAGGAATAATTATATTTTGAATAGTTTTCAAAAGCTTTTCCAATAGCCAAGAACGAAGATAAATAATCAATTAACGCTCGCAGTTTCCGTTCTTGGTTATTGGAAAAGCTTTTGAAAATCTACATTATATAATTATTCTTTATTTTGTGTACCATTATGATAGAATAATAATGAATAAAGATGTCGGTTCTTCGTTTATTTATATGGTTCAATAGAAGATTTCAAGCCCTTAAAAACACTATCTGTTTACGGTGCACTGAAGAAGCCTCGTGGTCTAAGCGGTAAGGTAATCGCGTGGCGATTCGTGGGTCCGGGTTCGATTCCTGATCGGTACTTTTCTTTTTTTTTTAAGATTAAATTTTTTTAAATTGCCATTGACTTACAATAATCAATAATAAACTAAAGAAATTCAGTTTTTACGGAAATAAGCGAAATATAACGATGAAATTATAGTTAAAATAATTATTATATATCAAATACGCATTTCCTTAATTTATTATTGATTTAAATAAGTCGACAATGCTGATAAATAAATATGCTGAAAAAATCATGTATAAAGGCATTGGCCTGCAAATATAAATGACATCGAATATTGGTAGATTTTCGGCAAAGCGAAACGGAAAGATTTTGCCTCGACTCTTCTGCTAGAAGCTAACAGCGAGAAAGACAGAGAGGTCCGAGAAAATATCTCCGCTCTCTCTTTACTCCGCTTTCTGGCAACAATGCATATATGTTTTACCCTATTCTAAGCTTAACGCTCGTGCTTCGAGGTCTCTTCCGATAGATGGCGTTAGGGGTTAGATGGACCTGAGACACGCGTTTGCCAACACCAGCGCCGCCTACCGGTAGGGATTGCCTCGGGACCTCGCATGAGCAATCTCCCGTTTCATCTCTGATATAACTGAAGATCATTAAGAAGTTAGTCACGAGGTAATTAGTACAGTCCGTACGAAAATGTTTAAATTAGTTATTAAAATGACATTTTTCAAACATCTTGTGGCTTTAATGCCTTATAAAATTGTTTTTTCTTTGTCAATCTACCTTCACCAGAGGGTGGAGAAATTGAATTGTCAGGTGAGTAATTTATATTAAAAATCTAATATTTTAATATGTCTATTGTGAATAAGGTCAAAATATTGTGTGACATATGTTTGATTTGTTACAGGTTACAAATAAAAGAATGCAGAAAAGATATCAACATGAAGACTACACAAGTACACAAGGAGGCCCAACTATGGGTTGTAGAAATGTGCCCGAAACTGGTTACGGATTATACTTACTATTTTTGCCACTGGTAGCGCTTATGTTCCATTACTCTCGATTTTTACATATGTAGGTAAAGGTATACATATACTATATGCACACATACATTCGCGTGTAACTTATATAGATTTGTATGTAGGCATATAAAGAGTATTATACATACCGTTTATATTAAATATAATATAAAAATAAATGTAATTACTGTTAAATATGAAACCTTTTAAGCGTATACCATTTTTAATTCGATTATTGAATATTGTAATAGTAATTTTTTTAATGTTTCCTCCAGTTAGTTATATATTTTTAAATACTTAAATTAAAGATAAAAACTAGTACAGAGCTGGAAAATAAAAGTATATAATCACGTATCATTGATTATAAACTTCTTTGATGAACACATTAAACCACTTAAGTTGATTATCCTATTCCTTGCTTGCACCCATACGATTAGAAAATAAAATTGGACATAGGTTAACAATAATAAAAATGTGATGAAGTTTTAACAATTTATTATAAGTATAAAGATATATATATATATAAATAATGTTTACAATTTAGACAACTTTCTGGTCTTTCAGTCTTCTCTTTAGTAGCAATATATTTTTTATTTTCAGATTTATATAGAAAATTAGCCCTCATTATTAAGTAAAAATTTACCATTTTTTTAGTTAAGACTCGCTTATGTAAAGAACATCCTATTGTTTGAATATTTGAATTTTTTAATGCATATAATATGTGAAAAAACGTGTCTGCTTGTAAAGTGTAATTATTGCCACATGTTTCCAATATAGTTCTTTCCATTTCTCCCAATAAAAGACATAAACTTTGGGAAGGATAAATTAAGGCTCCTTTATTTAATATTTTTATTAAATTATAGTTTTCGTCTTTTGTTTTCACTATCTGATCTTCAGATAATTGCAAACTATCAAAGCAATCATTACATGATGTCCATTTTTTGCATTTACGAGACACGTAACCTGCCATGTAGGTTACTATCTCGTTATTTGCTTCAAAATTTCTTAATGTAACCTGTTCATCTGAAAGACCTGCATATGTATTATTTGTCATTCCATTTTCTATGATTTCATCTAATAATAGCTCATATTCATATTTGCCTAGATTATCTATGGGTTTGGAGTTATTGTTTAGCGCATTTACTTTAGCGCTCAATAATTCACCACCGCTTATGTTTGAGCCTTTACAAGGCTTAACAAGTGAATATATTGCCATGAGATTGAATAAATATCCAAATACCACAGCATGAGGATGATCATTGGAGCCATTAATTCCTCGAGCCAAGCCAAAGAAACGCTGAAAGAGAAAATTTGTAAATATCCACGGATTCATTTGAAATTTGTATATAATAACTTTATTTTAAATCCAACATATTGAACACATTGGAAAATTAATTATGTCATTATAATACTGTTAAGATATTGTAAGCAATAACTTTTGTAGCGGAATTGGTCACATTAACGTAAAAATGATTGGATTTCTGGTTATATAGATATCAAAATGACTAATTTTACAAGCAAAGCAAAACGGTAGACAAATGCATAAAGCTATATATAAGTACTTACATTGTGTTTATTCATCAGTAATTATTTATAATTGTATAAAGGAATATCTATTACAATATATCTTTATACATTCTAATATAATTACTAGTATAACAGTTGTTTCAATATTTCAATTTTTACAACGTTGATATCCTTTGCAATCCTTTGAGATCTTTTATTAAGAAATACCGTAATTTACTAAATACCGGTACAGTATATTGTACAACAAGGAAGTAAAGTTGATGATTGCACATGAGTGTAATTTTGACAGCACAACCGAAGCAAGGGATGCCATTTAAACAAGTGCAATCGTCAAATTATTTTATCCTGTTTGTACACATTACTTTTCATCAAAAGTGCATGGAAATTGGCAATTTTTATCGTAGATAACTACTGGAGCGAAAACAGTCGCTTTCGACCCGGTATACTAAAAAGAATTACACTTTCCATGCACGTGTGATGAAAAAAACATTTACTGCATATCTGCTTGTTCAGTAAAAAAAAATTGCTGCAATATATTAAAATGGGATTATAAAATTAGCTTCACTAATTACATTACTAACTTTAAAATTCTATTAATGTTGTGTTGGTGTACACAGTAAGAAAATAATTTGCTATCGACATCATTTCGATATTGAATTCACATTATGATATGATGATATTAATACTGATGTCAATTTAATATCGAACTGATATCGACAGCAAACTCTTTTCTCATTGGGTATCGTAGTATTTTGAATTATATTATTAATTATACTTTTTATAAAAGATGGGTCATTTTATTCGTCCCGAAATATTATCAGGTAAAATATAAGTAATATAAAGAATTATTTGAAAAGAACTGTTTGGTTTAAAGAGAAACTTCAAATCTTGTCACTGGTTCGATTTAGTTCGACCCATTTATAGTCTACTTGAAGGTAACGCGGGTCATTTTGCATTTTTGAAATAGTGTGTATAAACGTTTTTTTTTATAATTTCATATTCTTGTATCTGATTTTTTCAGATTTTGAAAAATGTACAAACCAAATGTTTACAAGATATTATAATTTCCAATTAGAGGTGAGTGAATAAATACATATATGCTCATATAGTTACTGTATATCAGCGTAATTAACAAAATCTTTCGTAATCTTGAAATTAGCTTTTATAAAATCAAAACAATGACAGTGTTATGTCCCTTTAAAAAAAAATTAAAAATTTGTTAATATTACTTATATTTTTGTGCGTAATTGTTTGGGGCAATTAAAATGAACCACCATAAGAGATTTCACGAAGAAAGTATTTAAATAAATAAAAAAGATACCTCCAATGCATCTTGATTTAATCTACTTGTCATTAAATATTGATAGTTGCACTCATAAGTTAAAAATTTCAAAATTTCCAGAGTTGCTTTTAGCGTTACTTTTAATCCCGTTGACGTATTTTTGGACAAAAATTTATAATTATTTTGAATTGCTTGTCGCTCCCACTCGTATATATAATTAATAAAATTATTTATATCCTGAAAGATTTATGAGAATATGAAATAAACACTATATTTTACTTGCTTATTTAACGCAAACCAATATTAAATTACCTCATACTGTTGCGAATTAATCCTTAAAGCATTGTAAGCCGTCCTTGTCATCATTGCTGCAATTAATTTGCCAACGCGGTTTATCAAATTTATGCTTGGCTCACAATCGTTTAGATTTCCAGCTCTTTCTTTATAAATAGACATTGCAGCAGCCACGCTGTCTGAGAAAAGCTGAGAAAAATTATTTTTGTTATTTTATTAATACAAGTATGATCAGTGAAGCCATTCTGGGTCTAAATGTTCCCCTCACTTTGACGTCCAAGCCTATACAGCTATATAAGCTGGGAGATCAGAGTGGGGAATCCATTTAGACCCAGAGTATCTTCACTGGGTATGATATACATGTAATATAAGGAAAAAACTCCATTATTATTATGAGTGTTTGAAATGTAAAAAAACTTATTGAAAACGTTTACCTCAAAAGCCAACGCCACATTCATTTTTTGGTAAAACTTTGGCTGCAAATGACTCTCAGATAGCTTAAATGCTATTTTTAGAGCATGAGGTTCACGATTTTCAATTTCTAATAACGTTTTCCAATGTTTCAATTTTATTACTCCATCTGGTGTCTGCAAGAAATTGAAAATATTGAAAAATTTATTAAATCTTTTTAAATCTTTAAAAAAAATATTTACCCATGTTTCATCATTTGAAATAATAAAATTTCTAAAATTTTTTATTAAATGCGGAAAATCCGAACAAAACCATAATCTTCTCTCAGAGTCACATGGGTGCTGACAGCTTACATTTGACTCATCGATCCCAAATTTAAGCCACATTGAGCGGTTCCATTGTGCGCCACCAGTTGTTACTACATCACAGTACAGAGAATGTTCTTCGAGTAATGTGATGCACTCAAGTATTAAACAACTAAGAACATTGCTTGGTGCACATTCTCTGCTCAAGAAGCAACCCAATGTTTGAACCCATTGACCCCTGAACGGCTGAAACATGATGACAAGCGCATGGTCTCCACGTTGATTTTTCTGCTCATCAGGGATATAATCGCCTAGATCAACAAATCCTTTATATTGAAGTGTTGATCGATCAAAACGTACAGATTCCGTCAGCTTCATTTCATCTAAAAGTATTCCACCTAAGCAAAATAAAAGTTTATAAGAGAAATATTTTTTTAAAACTAATTTAACACATTGAAATAATGTTTATGTCATTTTTTTTAAGAGACACATATGAGTAACTACCATAGTTTTGGTTACCTCGTTTCTCACATTCTTCCCATTCCTTTGCTTTTTCCTTCAAAGCGTGAAATACCTTCATGTTGAAGCCATATGCACTGGAATTTTCTTTAATATAATTTTGTAGTGTATTGATGTGCGGTAAAGGCATAATATTGCGACTTCTCAAATGCTCGTAAAGTTTACGATTTTTAATTTGCATTAGAAGGCATTCATATATCCAATTTTTAGTATATCTTATACCACGCTTATTTTTTGTTGCTGTTGAGAAGCAGGTCCTAACAAACTCCTGTTGTTCTTGTGGCAATTCGTTAATTTTGTTTTGCAGAATATCTTCCTTCTTTTTTAACATCTCCTCATGCATATGATTAATATTGTCTTTCATATTTAATATCTTTTGTGCCTTAAATCAAACAAACAAATATTTTATGAGGTTAAAGTCTTTTAAATAATATTTTATATTAAATTATAGACTATATCTTTTAAGAGGGCTATGAGGCAACATAATCATGTTTAAGTTGATTTTTAATAATCAACAAAATAGAACTGCTGTTATTAAATAAATCAAACTTTTTATAAACTAAGTGGTATAGTATTACTGTTTTGTGATGGAAAAGTAGATAATTTTTTAAAGGAGCTGCATTTTTACCAACATTTTTTATAAAAAATAATATGATATTAGTAAGAACAATACAGTTAATATTGATATATTGGCATTTGAGGAAAAAAATCTTTATTCTTTTATATTCAATTATTCTAGCAATAAGTATTGAGTAATTTTAAATTTACAGAAGCGTTTATGCAAACAAGGCTTCACTTTTTGAATTAAGTATTTTAATTATAAGCTTTTGCAATTATACAACCACTCGAAAACAATTATTTTTAACTACAGAAAAATTGAAGCTATTCAGGTAATTTGCATAGTGTACAAATAAATATGGATTAATTCTTACTTGCAATTTAAGGCTTCTGTTCTTGGATTTTAAAAGTTTTTGTTGAACTTTTAGTTTTTTCTTTAGACAAACTAATTTATTTAATTTTCGTTTATCCAAAATTTGAACTTTACGTTTTTCATAAATGCATTTTGGACATCTGGCTTTTCCAAACTTTATATTTGTAGAAGGTTTCACATAGCCTAGGCAATTTTCTGCATATCTGTTAAAGAATTTTAAATACATTGCTTCAATTGCATAAACATTGATGATATAAAAAAATGTAATATTAAATACCTTTTTCCGTTACCTATACCATTGCAGTTAATAAGTAACGATACTTGTGTTATATTTTGCAACAAATCTGCAATGCCTTGTATATTTATTATTCCAGGAACGTTAGTGCATAATTTATGACCAATAAAAACCTATAAGTGATTTCCATATGAAAAAGGTATTAAAAAAAGTCATCAAGCTTAAAAATATATAGTTGCTTTTCTTTCAATCAAAATATTAGTAAAATAGTATTTGTGACATTGCTGCTCTACTCTTATTGAATTTCAATGGCACAGATGAATTGGACCGACAAAATCACTTTCCTGCTAAACAAAAGCTACCGATATCGTTTAAATAAATACAAATATTTAATCGGCAGTATTTTGAAAAACTAAAATTATAAAAGCATTATGTATATGGTTTTGTATATATAGCTATCCAAATGAAGCTTTATAGCTAGCAGAGATGAAACGGGAGATTGCTCATGCGAGGTCCCGAGGCAATCCCTACCGGTAGGCGGCGCTGGTGTTGGCAAACGCGTGTCTCAGGTCCATCTAACCCCTAACGCCATCTATCGGAAGAGACCACGAAGCACGAGCGTTAAGCTTAGAATAGGGTAAAACATATATGCATTGTTGCCAGAAAGCGGAATAAAGAGAGAGCGGAGATATTTTCTCGGACCTCTCTGTCTTTCTCACTGTTAGCTTCAGTAGTGGTAGCTAGGGGGTTCCTGTGACACGGTGGTGAGGGGAGTGCGGGTGTGCGGGGGGAAGTGTCTTGGGTTTTCCTGTGACACGGTGGTGAGGGGAGTGCGGGTGTGCGGGGGAAGTGTCTTGGGTTCCTGTGACATGGTGGTGAGGGGGGTGCGGGTGTGCGGGGGGAAGTGTCTTCTTAAGAGCTAGGGTTTATTGGGTGATGAGGAGGGTGCGGGTGTGCGGAGGAAATGCTTTGGCTATGGGGAGTGAGAGAGAGAGAGAGAGAGAGAGATCCCTCTCACCCTCTCTTTCTCTCTTAGAGTCTCTCACCCCTCTCCCATCAGCCTAGGGCCCGGATGGTTAATTATCCTACGGGTCCACTAGTTCTCTAAGGCTTACCCCCTCTCCCATGTCACTAGGGTCCGGATGGTTAGTTATCCTACGGGTCCACTAGTTCCCTAAGGGTTACCCCTCTCCCATCACCCTAGGGCCCGGATGGTTAGTTATCCTGACAGTTACCCAGAGAACTTTTTTTTGTATTTTAGTTGGTGGAGGAAAAAGTTTCTTTTTTCTCCACTAGGTAGCGATCACGAAAATTACTGGGGCAGCTACACCGCTAGGGGTCCTAAGCATCTTACGGACTGCCATTTTTGATTTCTTAGTCCTGCCCTCGGAGGGTCTTTTCTCCCTCCACATACTTATCCTAGACCCTCCCACTATTTTCCTACTATGGACCCGCCATTTAACTTGATTTCACATTTAACCATTTTTCTTCCCTCTCAATCTACCTCTACACCATTGAAGGGTCTTTTTCCCTCCACATACCCATTCTATTCCCTCCTACTATTTTCCTCCTTGGGTCCTTCTTTTAATTTCACATTGTACCTTTCTTGAACCTTGGATACAGATTCCTTTTTTCTTATACAAGCTGTCGATAAATATAAAGTGAAAAAATATGCAGTATCAAATGGTTATTAATTTAGCGTATAGACAGAATTCTCAAGTAATTCCTATAATTACAAGAATAATAGGTGAAATCATGTCAAATTTATTTCCTTTTTTCTGTTTTTTTGTTTTTTTTTGTTTTTTACAGATTAAATTAAGGGAAATAGGAGTAGAGGAAAAGAAAGAGTCTTTTAAATAAAATTTATCATATAATTAAAAACGAATATGAAACTTATATAAAAACTAATACAAATGAAACTTATATAAAAGCTAATACAAATTAAACTTATATAAAAAACTAATACAAATTAAACTAATATTTAGCCCATTCAGCTAATAACAGACTCTGAAACATACAAAAAAGTTATTAATATCAAGTAAATTGCGAACTTAATTTTTATTATTTACCTTCTATTTGTTTTCGCACCCACTTTGCGAAAACATCCACCTCCTGGTAGACACAGTGGATTGGTTTTCCTGATCTGCCACTGAATTTTAATTTATGCAGTTCGCATGGGAGGTCGAAAGTTGTAAAATGTTGCCTTAAATTGTCATACTTGGGGCACTTGTAATATTCCAAATTAATGCATTCAATGCCCATTAAATTTAGAATATCACGTTCTATATTGCCCCCTTTGTATGCAACTACTGGATACATATAGTCTCGTTGCACAATTCTTATGAAGTCATATATTTCACTTTGTATATACTTTTCAAAACCCATATTTCCATATTCTATGCCATGTACATTTCTATACACATAGTTAGCACTTTTTTGATCTTTAATACTTAAATCATGAAATGTGTTATTCACTTTAAACGAGGCGTAATATGTGTAATCAGTTTTTACATCTTTTATGGCTACTTCTTTATATACTATTTTCTTGTTCACCATAAATCCATCAATATCTATTATATGGGTGATACTGTTTAAACTGAACATTTTCTAACTTGAGCGAAAAAATAAAGTAGTATTCAATATTCTAAAGCTAGAACTGAACTGAAGACTACCCTACACGCTCCTCAAGATCTTTTAAATGCTGTAAGGGATGTGAAAAATTTGGTCTGTGGTGGGAGGTGACTAACCAGACACTTTTAGAAACACCATTGGTCCAAAGAGAGAATAGTTAAGGATAGTGGGAGAATTGAAATACTTGGTTTGAAGAGAAGGGGAAAACTTTAGAGAAACAAAAAAAGAATATATTTAAAATAACGGCAAAGTGTAATAAATTTAGTATTAAAAACGCTAACATGATGATCCCAACGTTCGTCGATTTTCAAGGATTCCATTTAATGGATAAGACATTTATAGTTAAAGAATTTGCAGTTTTACAAGAACTAAAAGTGCATCATATTTTATTTTCACCCCCCTTTCCACATACTTGGTTAAGTGAAGAGGAGAGAAAGAAAACAGAGTAAGTATATTTTATAAAAAACAACGAATTATTATTTTCAATGAATAAGGAATTTCTTTTTCAGTTCAATCTTTTTCAATCATCATGGCTTAAATTGGATGGATGGTTTTTCACCATATTATAAATATAAAGATATTATAAAAAAATATGTATATGAGGATACGGTTTTTGTAAAAGGGGTGGAAAAGTTAAATTGGTTAAAGAGTATTTGTGATTTAGAAATTAGTAATGTAGATGAATATGTGTGGGGAAATTATAATTTAGAAGATGGTTTATATAATTCACAACTTCCTATTTGCATGAATCATGAAGGTATATGCGCACTGAGAAATGTATATTATATGAAATATATGTATGAATCAAAAATCTAGAATATATGTATATTTTAAACTTGAATGCATTCTTTTTACTTCAACGCGAAACCTGATCCGTAAAGTATTTATGTTACTGAAGTGTCTCGGAGACTGATTATTTGAAGGGTTCTCCATCTAAGATTTTTCATTAGTTTCACGCTGATCATTTAAACGGAAAGAAGTACGATGTCGCTTCTAAATAGAGTTTTAAATAGCCAGGATGAATATCGTGAGTGGGTACGTGATTGTCGCGATTACATTAAAAAATTGAGAGTTGCTAGCCGCAATGCACGTATAGGAGCAAGGCAGAAAATATTTACGGAAATTGCTCAGATACAGTGTCGATTAATCAGAGCAGCAAGAGAAAAAAGTTATTCTTCAAATCACGCTCTTAAGAATCCCGATTTAAGAACTCAGCATGATTATCGCGAGTGGGTTTGCAAGTGTCGTGATTATATTCGAGATTTGAGAGAATCCAACCGGAATGCAACTCCAGATGCTATACAGAAAAATCTTGCAGAAATAAAATGTATTCGAAAGTTACTTCTCCATGCGGCGAAAAATAAAAATTCAATTGGAGCGGGCATTAATGCGGAAAAGCTTATTTGGAAAGATCTTGATTCATCATTTAAAAGTCGAATGTGTAGTGGTATGATAGTAAACACTAATTATATCGAACCACATGAATTTCTATTGGCAGCATCAGAAATGCTGCAATCCTACATGAAGAAAGTATTCAGTAAAGTAAGCGCTGTTAAGATAAATATGGTATTCAACGGACAATTTATTTGCAAGGAAATTAGTGATATCAAACATATTTCCACAAAAAATGTGATTTTATTCAAGACTGATACTTTTAGTGATTGGTATAAAACAAACGTCATAGATAAAATTTTAACAAAATTAGGTGAATTTCAAGAGCGTGATAGTGGGTGGGCTTTGGAAAAAATATTAAATTTAATTGTGAATATTAATCACTATAATCCACTACATGCAGGCTGTGGAATCGACCTTCCAAAATATATTAAGAACAAACATGCAGTGATAAACATACAGAGTGATGATAATACATGTTTTGCATGGGCTGTAACGGCTGCACTCTATCCGACTATTTCAACTAAAAACCCACAACGACAATCTTCATACCCCCATTTTAAATCTGTTTTCAACGTCAGAAGTATAACATTTCCAACCACATTAAGGCAGATACCTAAATTTGAAGAAGATAATGATGTGTCGATTAATGTTTTCACCATGGTGGATGAGCAGGAAGGGCTGGAGAATAAAATTATTGCACCTCTTCAACTCACAAAATGTGAGAAATCGAGACATGCGAATCTTCTTCTTCTCGAACATCAAGGTGCAGCACATTTTTTATGTATCACGAATCTTTCTCGCTTGCTAAAGAAACAACTGACTCGAAAAAAACAATCTCATCTTATTTGTAATCGGTATGTTATACTGTTTATATTTTAATATAATTTTATTTAATGTTTATATACTAATATGATTTTTCTCTTAGATGTTTACACTATTTCTTCAATGAGGATAAACTTCAATCTCATAAACGTGATTGCAGTCAGCTCAATATAAACGTCCGTATACTGCTACCTGAAGAGGACCGTTGGGTGTCCTTTAAAAATGACAAGAACAATGAGAGGACCCCATTCGTCGTATATGCAGACATTGAATGTTTATTAGAGAAAGTGAATGAAACGAGCGGTAATAGTAGTATTTATCAAAAACATTTACCCTTTAGTGTAGGATATTATTTTAAAAGCGTTCGTGATTCATCGCTCTCAACCTATAAATCATATCGTGGACTCGAGTGTATAGAATGGTTTGTGCGAGAACTCGATAAAATTGCTAGCATAGCGAGCGAAAAACTAAAGACTGTAGTGCCTATGAGAACGCTAAGTATTAGCGAAAATTTTCGTCATAACAATGATCCTGACTGTCATATATGTAAAAAGCCATTTCTTCCAAATCAAATACGTGTTCGCGATCATGATCATTTAACAGGTAAATATAGAGGACCCTCTCACAACAATTGTAATTTAAACTATAAAGATTCGCACGTTATTCCAGTAATTTTTCATAATTTATCTAATTACGATGCACATTTCATCTTCAATGCGATCGCAAACATGTATGAGGGTTCAGTATACCTGCTACCTGTACATAAGGAAAAGTATATTTCATTTACAAAATACATACGGAAATATAATATTCAGCTCAGATTTATTGATTCATTTAAATTTCTTGCATCAAGTTTAGACAAATTGAGCTCATACTTGGAGAGATCTCAATTGCAAAACTTAGAGTCAGAATTTTCGAATTTAAATACGGAACAATTTAATCTACTAACAAGAAAAGGTATTTTTCCTTATGATTACGTAGATAATCTGAATCGTCTGGAAGAAAATGCTTTACCGCCTCGCAAGTTATTCTATAACAAATTAACTGACAGTGATATTAGTGAAGAGGCATATAATCATGCTAAGGAGGTATGGATCAATTTTCAAATACAAACACTTGGGGAGTACAGCGATCTCTATTTAAAAACTGACGTATTATTACTGACAGACGTTTTTGAAAATTTTCGCGATAGCTGCATGGAAAATTATAATTTGGATCCTGCACATTATTTTACACTCCCAGGCTTCACTTGGGATGCAATGCTTAAATATACTAGAATAAAATTGGAACTTTTCACTGATGTTGAAATGTTGCTTTTCGTAGAACGCGGAATACGTGGTGGTTTGAGTCAGTGCTCTCACCGCTATGAAAAAGCAAACAATCGGTATATGAATGATTATGACTCAACAAAACCAAGCAAATATTTAATGTACTATGATGTAAATAATCTATACGGATGGGCAATGTGTCAAGCTCTATCTACTCATGGATTTCGCTGGATTGAAGATACTAACAACTTTGATATCTCTAGCATACCTATAGATTCATCTGAGGGTTTTATTTTAGAGGTAGACTTGGAGTATCCAAGCGTACTTCATAATAATCACTCTGACTTGCCATTTTGTCCGGTACGTGAGGCTCCGCCCGGAGCACGACAGAAGAAGCTACTTGCAACTGTCGAAAATAAGGAGCGTTATGTTATACATTATCGGGCTTTACAACAATGTATTCGTCATGGAATGGTACTGAAACGTATCCATCGCGGATTAAGATTCCAGCAATCTGCCTGGCTAAACAAATATATAGACTTAAACACACGTTTGCGAGCTGCATCTAAAAATGAGTTTGAGAAAAATCTTTTCAAACTAATGAACAATGCAGTGTTCGGTAAGACGATGGAAAATGTAAGAAATAGAGTTGATGTGAGGCTAGTTAGTAAGTGGGAAGGAAGATATGGAGCAGAAGCATTGATATCCCAACCAAATTTTCACAGTAGCGCCATATTCAACGAAAATTTGGTTGCGATAGAATTAAAAAAATTAACGGCGAAATTTGATAAACCTATATATGTAGGTATGAGTATTCTAGATATTTCAAAAACATGTTTATACGAATTCCATTATGAATATATGCTTCCAACGTTTGGTAGTAAATGTAGAGCATTGTATACCGATACAGATAGTTTGATATACAGTATCGAATGCGATGACATTTACACGATCATGAGAGAAAATCTTTCAAGATTCGATACTAGTGATTATTCGCCTAATAACCAGTATAATTTACCTCTAGTAAATAAAAAAGTGCCTGGTTTGATGAAAGATGAGAATAACGGGAGAATTATGACTGAGTTTATTGGGCTGAGATCGAAAATGTATACATTTAAAATACAAGATAAAATTTTTAAAAAAGCTAAGGGCGTTAAGAGTTGCGTTATCGCTAGAAAAATAACGTTTGAAGATTATAGAGACTGCTTACAAAATTTTACTGTTCATATCCATAATCAAAATTTAATTCGTTCAAAATTGCATAATGTTTATTCAATTGTACAGCAAAAAATTTCTCTCAGTCCACATGATGATAAGCGCTATATTGTACAAGGTACTGTATCAACTCTACCATGGGGTCATTATAGGATAAATGAAATAGAATTAAGTGAAGTAGATTTAAATGAAGATTAAATAATTGCTTCTTTATTAATAAATTGTATGTTACAAAATATTGTTTTTATTTATCCATGAATTATGTGTATTATTGAATCCTAACCACTTTACAAAGACTTTGTCCCCCTTCTTACGTAATACCTTCTCAACTAGATATACATTAGGATTAGCAGTTTTTAAAAGTTCATGTTCGTAGAATCCACCATATATATCTGTACCACTAGAATCCCTTAGTAAATATGTAACAGGATTTGTTTTCTGCACTTTTATAATTTCAAATATTTCAGTTGTCCAATTTGGTGTGTAGCCTTTTGCAAATACATTCTTATATTTACCGATTCGTACAAAATCACCGACTTTGAACTTGGCACGACCAACGATCTTTATATTACTGAATACTGTTGCTAAGAGCTTATTAGCATGTTCAGGTTTCACATCGGCTGGACGCATTCCTATAGTACGATGTTTTCTTGAATTGTATTTGTCAACCAGTTGTTGTAGCATAGCTCTCCACTTGTAATTTCCATTCAACGTAAATCCTTTCCACATTTCTGTCTTCAACGTTCGATTCCAACGCTCGACTATGGTTGCTTTCAATACACTGTATGTTGAGTAATGATTTATTCCATGCTTTTTCATAAGCGATTGGAAATCACTATTATAAAATTCCTTGCCATCGTCGGTCTGTAGATTTTTCGGACATCTCCCACTCTTCAGGATTTTCAGCAATGCAGCTGTCACTTCCTTGCCTGACTTGGTTTTCAGGGCTATTGCCCAGCCATATTTCGACAATGCATCAATAACTGTGAGAATGTAGTGGTAGCCTGCGTCTGCATAGTTTCTCATGTCTACCAGGTCTGCTTGCCAGAGGTCATCGAAGCCTCGTATTATTACCCGTCTACGTAAAAAGTTCCGTCTGGCAGGCACATGCAACTCTTCTACCAATTGCTTCTTCTCCTCACTACTCATAATTATTCCACTACGTGTTATGTTTACAGCAGGTCATCAAGCACTGGCGGTAGTATAAGTTTCTTCAAGGCATAATATATATCGTCTTCTCTATTCTTCTCATTTGCAAAATCTTTTTTTGCCAGCTGATTAGAGAAATATTCTACAACAATTTTCAATCCAACAATCATATCATTTCGTAATTCCTTGTCTTTTCGATCCAATTTATAATCATTATGATCGACTTTATCAACCAATTTATCGATTCTTATACCAATTTCATCAATTTCATCGATTTTTTTCATTAGAGTTGTAAATTTTTCCTCAAGAATGTTACATTTTAGGTAATAGTGAGTTAGCTTCTCACTGTATTCAAACAATTCTCTCATTAAGCTATCACGTACAGTCATCGAATTACGTAACAGAGCAGCCATATTCACCGCACTTGTCTCATCCGTAACATCACATTCTAAGTTTGAAATTATTTTCTTCTTGGCATTAAATGCATTCTTTTGTTTATCAAACTTTAACGTATCATTATCAATTTTGTGGAAATAATTTCTCACTTTACCGGTATTGAAACCAGCTCCAAATTTATTAATTGTCATAGTGAAGTAGTACGTGGAACTGAGAAAATCTTGAAACTGCAATCTCTTTTATATAGAATAACGCTTTCTTCTCTTATTTAGATCCTGCCAATTTGTAACTATTATGATCGATTTTATCATTCAATTTTTCGATTCTTTCATCAATTTCGTCGATACGTTTTTTCAACAGATTTGTCATTTTTTCCTCAAGAATTTCACATTTTAATGCATATTCATTCAGCTTCACACTAT
This sequence comes from Prorops nasuta, assembly GCF_024137725.1. Taxonomy (NCBI): domain Eukaryota; kingdom Metazoa; phylum Arthropoda; class Insecta; order Hymenoptera; family Bethylidae; genus Prorops; species Prorops nasuta. Next base: position 3,076,157 of record NW_027116804.1, on the reverse strand, counting down.
ATTCATTCATTTCTTTTGTAAAGCTATCACGCAGTGGTGTCAAATTACTCATCAGAACACTGATATTCACCGCACTTGTCTCATCAGTAACATCAGATCCCAAGTTTGAAATTATTTTCTTCTTGGCATTAAATGCATTCTTATATTTATCAAACTTTAACGTATCATCATCAATTTTGTGAAAATAATTTCTCACTTTACCAGTATTGAAACCAGCTCCAAATTTATTTATTGTCATAGTGAAGTAGTACGTTGAACTGAGAAAATCTTGAAACTGCAATCTCTTTTATAAGATGATACCTTCTTCATGGAGCTCCTCAATTATTGACTGTATCTCATTATGGTGATTCGTATGACCAGCAGCAGATGATGCAATTAATAGTTTTAATCGCTCGACCAGTTCGTTTGGATCGTTCCAATGTACATAGCTCACGGGATTATTATTAACACGCATATATCCCTTGCCTTGTACAAGTTTTGTCTTCGGTGGAAATAATTCACTAATTATTTTCTTCCATTTATGTCCCTTATTCCCACGAAGCTTTCCTGTACTAATGTTATCTGCTCTGTGCACATTAGTTTGAGAAAGAATACTTTTATATGTGTCTAAATCATCTTTAGTATAATCTTCAGGTTCTTTCATGAAGATCAATTCAAATAGACCTTTCGTGCCAGGATAATACTCCTTATCGATAATAATAAAATTACTGTAATCATCAACATTAAAAGCACATTTCGCAAGCCACATTTTATTCGTCACTTTATCTAACTTAACTCCAAAATTACTGTCAATTTTATCCTTAGCATTATTCGTCAACAATTCTATATATTTGGATGCAATTGAACCAGACTTTATCGTACTTCGATTAGCATCTTTTACATCCTCGATGGATGTATGCACAGGTAATTCTATTTGTCTCGCTAAATCTTGCGTGCCATATTCATTATTCTTCTTCACCTTCTCCTCCTCCTCCTCCCCCTCCCCCTCCTCCTCCTCCTCCTCTTCATCATCTTCCAGAGAAAGGTACTGTGTTTCGTGCGACTGTGGATATTCCTGCTCATCATCCGATGAATGACCTTGAACGTTAATTCTGGAGCTGCGTATGAAATCTTTCCGCTGTGGAGTCGATGTGAGATAAGACTTTCTTCGTTTCATCGGAATTATGAAAGATTCCTCGTGTGAGAGAGATCTCTTTATAGGTTCCATTTTCATCTCATGTTTCGGTGCAACGAAAATTGCTTGATTATTTTCGGTGAGCTTCTTTAATGGTTCAACTATTGGTTTAAAAGTTTCATTTAAACTGTCTTCCATCATTACTCTGTCTGATTTGAGTGCGCGATATTTTTGACGAATTACTTCACTTGCCTCAGCAATCTTCTTTAGAAGCTTTTTCTCCTTCATTTTGTAAAGCTATTCTCTATTCAATATATAGACTTGTTCAACGTTCAAGGTTAAACTAACATTTTTGACCATTAACATCACTCTTTAATCACAGCATATTTATTGAAACCCTTTCGATATCGTCCATTTTGCATTGCACTGTCTTTATCAATTACTAAAAATCCATAATCACGCTTCCAACAATTTGAACACAATTCATAAAATTTTTCAAACGCCATATCTGTATTTACATGTTCGTTATATATATGTTTTAGGTTAGTTCCATCTTGTTTAAAAATAATTAAAAAATTTGCATTATCACGTATTAGATGTTTTGGTATCCTTGCATAAGTCTGACAAAGATAAAAGCAATCAATCTTAGAATGTCTACCCATGGAGAAGTAGTCTCTTATATTGTCTTGCTTATCGGTTGCAACATCATCAAATATGAAAATTGAATTTGGTAGTGCTTCAGCTACTTTTATAACCTCACTATTATTAGAAAATTGGAAATAACTAATTTCTTCATTGTCCGATAATAGTCGCTCCAAGTATCGATATTTTGGTTGCTGCAACGATTTTGAATAAACGTATAGGTTTTCAAATCTCACACCCTGAGGGCTTTCTATAAGGCTCAGCAATACATTTGTTTTTCCACAATTTGAAGGGCCACAAACTATACAGCGTATGGTTGATGGGAGTAGAGGTCCGTGACGTCTCATGCATTTATCGGTTGTTCGGTAATCTATATTAGAAACACGAATACCGAGCGGCTGCTTTACGAAGTCCATGACTGAAAACTCTGTGGTCATACAACCTATTTATAGGAATGAAATGAATTGTTTGATCAGTTCTCATCATGCCGTTATTAGTGTTAGATGTGTCAAGTTTGGAGGTATTAACCGCTGAGCAGTTTGAATACATACCGAAAATTTTACTTTTAAAGTACTTTCCGCGTAGTATTCAAGAGGTTTGGAATAAATTGCCTGAACATATTCGTGCAGATCCTGAAGTACAACAATATCGCTGGTGTTTTAAACATCATAATCTACCTAATACAGATCACATTGATGGACCGCTCCCTTCAATAAAAGATTGCTGGGCTTGTCAGCAAACTCTGTGTGAGAAACAGAAAGAAAGTTCTACATGGTAAGCTACGGTTGTGGAACTTTTTTCAATAAAATACTGAATAAATTACCGTTCGAAGTACACATACCTGGCTACAATTATTGCGGACCAGGTACTCGACTTCGAGAACGGTTAGCACGTGGTGATCCTGGTATAAATCCTCTAGACGAAGCCTGTCGTGAACACGATATCGCATATTCAATATATAAGGATCTGCCACCACGTCACCAGGCTGATAAAGTTCTTGCACACCGTGCACGAAAACGTATCACTGCTAGTGACTCATCTTTACGTGAACGAGCAGCTGCAGCAGCAGTCTGGGCATCCATGAATGTAAAACGAAAACTTGGCTTAGGCCTACAAGTGCATGGAAGAAGCATGAAGAAAAGAAAAATTCGTGTACCGAAGAAACGAGGAGGTTTATTGAGGAAAAAGCAATTTACTCAAAAAAAAAACGGGGGGGGTTTATTACCTCTGCTCCCACTGTTGAGTGCAGTGGGCGCATTAGCTGGGGGCGCAGCAGGTATAACAAAAGCTGTAAACGATGCGAAAGCATCCAAGAGACAATTGGAAGAGATACAGCGTCACAATCGTGTAATAGAAGGCAGGCGTGGACATGGTTTATACCTAACCCCTTACGGACGAAGGGGAGAGGGTTTGAAAAGGAGGAAAAAAACCTCGCAAAAAAAAAAAAAATAAGCAACCTCCCGAAATCTGGAGCTACTTGTAATATTCAATTATTACATGCATGTCAGGATATACCACATTTTCGAGGAGTTTTTATGCGCACATCTCTACCGCAAACCGTACTATGCAATGAGTGTGCAATCGTGAATCTTGATGAAGATAAAGGTTCTGGTACACATTGGGTTGCCTACGTTAAACGTAATAATTACGTAAAGTATTTCGACTCCTTTGGAAATTTGAAACCTCCAATTGAACTTTTAGATTATTTTGGTCCTTCTGCTATAATCTACTACAACCACGATCAATATCAATCGTATGATACAAGCATATGCGGTCAGTTGTGTGTCAAGTTTCTACGTGAACAATGTCTTTAACGGTTACGCTGTCTGACCGCGAGTCCATATTAGAGGCAGATTTTTTCCCACCGATCAATCTTCGGGAGGAGCAATATGAACTTGGTCTCGTAGACTTTCAGAGCTTCAATTCAATCGCTAATGTTGATGAGTCGAACAATAAGTTTTACTACGATACTGAAGATCTGACTATACCTACAGGTTGTTATGAATTGAGTGCTATAAATGATCTTTTGCGTACATTGATGCATGAGGCGGATAATGAAGATGTCATTATTCTACGTGCTAATAATAATACGTTGAAAAGTGAAATAAAGTGTAAATATCTGATCGATTTTACAAAACCTAATAATATAGGCTCTTTATTGGGTTTTTCGTCAGATCGAATTATTCAGCCGAACACTCTAGCCGAATCAGACCAGCCCGTAAACATTATAAGGGTGAATATTTTACGAATTGAATGTAATATTACTGCTGGTGCATATACAAACGGCAAACCTCAACATGTTATACATGAATTTTTTCCAAGCGTGCCACCAGGCTATAAAATCTCGGAAACACCGAAAAACGTCATTTACTTGCCAGTCATTGTGAAAGTAATTGACCGTCTTACTTTGCGCATTCTCGATCAGGAAAACCGTCTAGTAAATTTCGGTGGGGAAGAAATTACAATTCGATTACACATTAGAAAATGCTAATTTACAAGAATACTTATAAATCACCGATACCAGATGAGCCTATCATCAGTCCAACAGTTGCTGCAGGAGCAGATACATTGGGTGGGGATTACGTTAGAAGACCGCTAACAAGAAAAAATATAACCTTTCTTCAATCACTGGGTTTCAAGGTCAGAAATAAAAATGGACCTGTTGGACGTAACCGCACAACCTGTGTACGACAATCGCATTACTAAAATGGAAATACATGCTTACAATCCGTATGCAAATGCATCATTGGGAAATAGTGACGAAATTCGAATTCCAATACAACAGCAAGATTTAATTCTTCTACCATGTGAGAGTTACCTATACATAGAGGGAAAATTAATCGAGGGCACTCGTGCTCAGGGTGCAACAGTTCAAGATACAGTGGGACTTGACTGCAATTCCATGGCATTCTTGTTCGATGAAATTCGCTATGAATTGAATGGTATTGAGATTGACCGCAGTAAGAATGTGGGTATTACTAGTTCCATGAAGAATCTCATTTCTCTGACTGGGGAGGAGAGTACGAGTCTACACCATTCAGGATGGTTTCTATCAGATTATAAGCCTACGAAATATTTTAATTTTTGCGTACCACTGAAAATGCTGTTGGGTTTTTGTGAAGACTATAGAAGAGTCATAATAAATGCACGTCATGAGCTCGTTCTCATTCGAGCGCGTAATGATACGAATTCGATATATTCTTCAACGAAAATCACCGACTCCAAAATTGATGTTCAAAAAGTGCAATGGAGAATTCCTCATATATCATTGAATGAATACACAAAACTTCAATTTCTACGTATTATCGACCAAAACAAAAGCCTCACCATGGCTTTTCGATCCTGGGAACTCTACGAATACCCGCTTCTACCAGAAACACAGAGGCATACGTGGGCTGTAAAAGCTGCAACACAATTGGAGAAGCCTCGATACGTTATTCTAGCATTTAGAACAAATAAGAAGAATACGCAGCATATGAAGGTGCTTGACTTCGATGATAGTTTTGTTCGTGATATTAAAGTCTATCTTAATTCTGAATTTTATCCGTATGATCGACTTGATACTGATACTGAAAAATCACGATTTTCTGTACTATATGATATGTATGTTAAATTTATCCAATCCTATTATGCTGGAGAAAAACCGTCGAAACCAATGCTTGATTACAACAATTTCTTAGAATATGGCCCTCTCTTTGTCATTGATTGTTCGCATCAAAACGAATCTATTAAATCTGGCACAGTTGACGTTAAAATAGAGATCGATTGTTCTAAAAATATTGCAAGTAATACTACTGCGTATTGTTTAATTATACATGATAAAATTGTTGAATATAACCCGCTTACAAGTATTGTTAGAAATGTAAGTTAATCGTTAATAGTTAGTAATGTAAGTTAATCGCTAATAGTTAGAAATGTATGTTAATCGCTAATAGACTATAGTTAAGCTTATCATTATAATGAAGGAAAAAAATAATAAATAAGATATAATAATCATTTATTTGTGTTTAAATTATTCCTTACAAATGTTTTCTAAATTAATCTTTTGAAATTTGACTAACAATTGCAAATGTCATATTATTGTAATTTCCACCATGATACGTGAATGTTAATATTTGATTTGAAGCTGCATCTTGAAAATTCTTGAATTGTTCTGGTTTTTCCAGTAATGCCATCATCCTCGCAGGCAAGAAGAACCATTCCTTCGTAAGCAGCTTTGCTATTATTCTCTCCCCATATTTGGTTTTAATTTTCGATAATTCAGTTATTCGGTATGACCCCCCAATCTCCAAAGTATTCAGTTTTATAAAAGTTTTTGGTTCTACAGTTGCGAGTTCATTAATCTTAGTTAAATCCATTTCTATAATAATAAAATAATATTAAGAATAGAGAATAACGTAAAAAAGAAAAAATAATTCTTACCTTCTAAAGATTATCTACGACAATTACGTGACAATAAAAAAATATTCTATCTGCAACGTGAAACTGGTACTTTGCACTGCTTGAAGCTTCAATACTGCTATTACACCACAATAAAATATTATGACTGCAGCGTTACAGACTTGAACTTTCGACTGCTTCACGCTTCTAATCGAGACTGAATGAAATTTCCTAATTGCTAGCGTGGGTGACTTTGAATAATATCCTAGGAGGGAATAAGATATACACACTTGGAAATTGAGAGTAGGGGAAGTGTTGCAGGCAAACGAAACTTGGGTGGCTTTGAATAATATCGTAGGAAGGGATAAGATATACACGCTTATTGGAAATTGAGAGTGGAGGGACTGTTGCAGGCGAACGACATTTTTGATGGGTTACTCACTCATGATTGTAGATTTCAAAGAGAATTCATTATTTTAAACCTGTTGATACATGTATTCTTTAGATCAAGTAGTTGTTAATTAAAATAAATAAATCCATTTAATTATATACACGTTCCTTATATAAAGTGACATCAGTCTAGAATATAAACTTTTCATTGTTTAAAAGCAAGTCGTGAGATACACGTTCTTCAGATCAAATAACCGTCATCTAAAACAAATATATTTAATTCAAACGTGTCATAACACGTACTAGATGGTGCAGATAGTCACGTTCCTCAGATAAAGTAATGACAGTTTAAAATATAAACTTTTCATTATTTAGAAACGAGTCGTGAAATATACGTCCATTATTACTTGGGTTGGGAATACTAGCATCTTAAGGACATATCCTGAGTGCAGCTTAAAATTTACGAGCGCATCAATTGCTTTTCGACAATCTTACGTCACACTGTGACTCTGTTTAGCACGTGGGATCATTTGTCTGCTCTGCTTGTGAGAAAAGTCTTGAGAAAAAAATAGCTAGAGGCTGAATGATTTGTCTGGTCTGCTTGAGGGAGGAAAAGTCACGAAAAAATAGCTAGAGGCTGGTTTAGAGGGTAAAATATGGTCAGAAAGTATCGAGCGCATCAATGGCTTCTTGACAATCTTACTTCACAACTGTGACTCTGTTTAGCACGTGGGCTCATTTATCTGACCTGTTTGTGAGAAAAGTCTCGAAAAAAAATAGCTAGAGACTGGTTGAGAGGGTAAAATATGGGCAGAAGGTATCGGGTCAGTTTTAGAGAGCCCTGGGAAAGCTCATAGGAGGAACATTGGGTGGTCCCTAGAATTTCACTCCCCATTGTTTCGCAAAAGGAAAAATAATGTCTGTTAACTATGTGACATGTAGAGCATGCTTACAGGAAGATGTAATGAATAATCTATTCATTTATAATATGCTTACAGTAATTTTTATTCAATATTCAAAAGATTTAACATATAATACTTTTATTCAATATATATATATATATATATATATATATATATATATATAACTAAAAAGAGTTTTAACATATAATATTTTAAAATATCAAGCTATTCTTCTGCCCTTGCTACCTCCATCGTTGTCTCCTCCTCATCCTCCTCCTCCTCCTGCTCCTCCTCCTCTTCCTGCGGAATTATCCCTGCCTCTATCTCAATCATTCTGATACCTCTCATCAACAGTTGTATACAGCGTGTTACTGTAAAAAATCATCAGATTTTAGAAAAATGTATGATGCAATCTCATTCATAATAACTTACTATTTTCATACTCCATTCCATGCGTCTCGATTGTTTCTTCATTTACCGCTTGTGATAAATTTTGCATAATTTCATCTATTATTCTTGTAATTATATGAATTACTGGAGAATTCTGTCTATACGCTAAATTAATAATCACTTGATACTGCATATTTTTTCACTTTATATTTATCGACAGCTTGTATAAGAAAAAAGGAATCTGTACCCAAGGTTCAAGAAAGGTATAATGTGAAATTAAAAGAAGGACCCAAGGAGGAAAATAGTAGGAGGGAATAGAATGGGTATGTGGAGGGAAAAAGACCCTTCAATGGTGTAGAGGTAGATTGAGAGGGAAGAAAAATGGTTAAATGTGAAATCAAGTTAAATGGCGGGTCCATAGTAGGAAAATAGTGGGAGGGTCTAGGATAAGTATGTGGAGGGAGAAAAGACCCTCCGAGGGCAGGACTAAGAAATCAAAAATGGCAGTCCGTAAGATGCTTAGGACCCCTAGCGGTGTAGCTGCCCCAGTAATTTTCGTGATCGCTACCTAGTGGAGAAAAAAGAAACTTTTTCCTCCACCAACTAAAATACAAAAAAAAGTTCTCTGGGTAACTGTCAGGATAACTAACCATCCGGGCCCTAGGGTGATGGGAGAGGGGTAACCCTTAGGGAACTAGTGGACCCGTAGGATAACTAACCATCCGGACCCTAGTGACATGGGAGAGGGGGTAAGCCTTAGAGAACTAGTGGACCCGTAGGATAATTAACCATCCGGGCCCTAGGCTGATGGGAGAGGGGTGAGAGACTCTAAGAGAGAAAGAGAGGGTGAGAGGGATCTCTCTCTCTCTCTCTCTCTCACTCCCCATAGCCAAAGCATTTCCTCCGCACACCCGCACCCTCCTCATCACCCAATAAACCCTAGCTCTTAAGAAGACACTTCCCCCCGCACACCCGCACCCCCCTCACCACCATGTCACAGGAACCCAAGACACTTCCCCCGCACACCCGCACTCCCCTCACCACCGTGTCACAGGAAAACCCAAGACACTTCCCCCCGCACACCCGCACTCCCCTCACCACCGTGTCACAGGAACCCCCTAGCTACCACTACTAGCTTCTAGCAGAAGAGTCGATGCAAAATCTTTCCGTTTCGCTTTGCCGAAAATCTACCAATATTCGATGTCATTTACATTTGCAGGCCAATGCCTTTATACATGATTTTTTCAGCATATTTATTAATCAGCATTGACTTATTTAAATCAATAATAAATTAAGGAAATGCGTATTTGATATATAATAATTATTTTAACTATAATTTCATCGTTATATTTCGCTTCTTTCCGTAAAATCTGAATTTCTTTAGTTTATTATTGATTATTGTAAGTCAATGGCCATTAAAAAAAAAAAGAAAAGTACCGTTCGGGAATCGAACCCGGACCCACAAATCGCCACGCGATTACCTTACCGCCTAGACCACAAGGCTTCTTCAGTGCATTGTAAACAGATAGTCTTTTTAAGGGCTTGAAATCTTCTTTTAAACCATATAAATAAACGAGCAACCGACAGCTTTATTCATTATTATTCTGTCATAATGGTACACAAATTAAGGAATAATTATATTTTGAATAGTTTTCAAAAGCTTTTCCAATAGCCAAGAACGAAGATAAATAATCAATTAACGCTCGCAGTTTCCGTTCTTGGTTATTGGAAAAGCTTTTGAAAATCTACATTATATAATTATTCTTTAATTTGTGTACCATTATGATAGAATAATAATGAATAAAGATGTCGGTTCTTCGTTTATTTATATGGTTCAATAGAAGATTTCAAGCCCTTAAAAAGACTATCTGTTTACGATGCACTGAAGAAGCCTCGTGGTCTAAGCGGTAAGGTAATCGCGTGGCGATTCGTGGGTCCGGGTTCGATTCCTGATCGGTACTTTTCTTTTTTTTTTAAGATTAAATTTTTTTAAATTGCCATTGACTTACAATAATCAATAATAAACTAAAGAAATGCAGATTTTACGGAAATAAGCGAAATATAACGATGAAATTATAGTTAAAATAATTATTATATATCAAATACGCATTTCCTTAATTTATTATTGATTTAAATAAGTCAATGCTGATAAATAAATATGCTGAAAAAATCATGTATAAAGGCATTGGCCTGCAAATATAAATGACATCGAATATTGGTAGATTTTCGGCAAAGCGAAACGGAAAGATTTTGCCTCGACTCTTCTGCTAGAAGCTAACAGCGAGAAAGACAGAGAGGTCCGAGAAAATATCTCCGCTCTCTCTTTATTCCGCTTTCTGGCAACAATGCATATATGTTTTACCCTATTCTAAGCTTAACGCTCGTGCTTCGTGGTCTCTTCCGATAGATGGCGTTAGGGGTTAGATTGTGGAAGTCTTGGACCTGTATCCGATCTAATACAATGAGCAACTTCCACGACAACCATGCTATATTCAAATAAGTCACTAAAAGCACAATTCCGAACAGCATGCGATTGTCATTATAATATGAACACCGGTCGAGAAATAATAACTAAAAATATTATGTTACACGGGGGACTTCGCATTAACTTTATTTTCAATTACAACGTCTTAGGATTATTCAAATATATAAAGATTCAAAAGCGCGGAAAAAGACGACCTCTTTCAACATGGACGCAAACGGAAGTAAGTGGAATGCTGGGTAATCTCGAACCTTCAGCAGAGTTGCCGAGCATAACCAACCAATGGTTTAAGGCGATGAATGTAGATGGCGCTGAGTCGCCACAGGGCTCCTCCTCTAGTGTAACGAGAGTTAATGCTATGTTATAAAGTATAAAATTAGAATTTTTACAATATTTACAGTTTTACAGGTTTTTCACAACGCAAACTTAAACGTTAAATGTAATGGTCTTTTTAGGAGCGGTCTTTGTGTTTGTGTTAACTGGTGGTGAACCAATCTCATTTTCACTGACAGCTAACCTATCAAGTATCACAGCACTGGCAAAACTAGAGTAGGGTGACGCTGGAGTTTGTACGTTTGTTTCTGTTACTAAATGCGCTGGTTTAAGTCTATTAATGTTCACTGTAACTCGCTTGTCATTAAGATTGATTGCGTACACCTTATCTGTCACACGCTCTATAATTTCATGAGGTCCTGAGTATGGTGCTTCCAATGACATCCTTGGTTCGATACGAAGAAATACGTGTGTACATGTTTTCAGGTCCTTGCTGATGAATGCTGGTTGATTTGTTGAGTGATGAGTAGTTTGGGATGGACGGATGAGCCTCAGTCTAGAGCGAAGATCCCTAAGCGAAAAGTCTTTGTTTGCAGGATTCTGTTCTTCAAAGAATTCATTTGGAATCTCCAAGGTAGTTCCAAATACAAATTCTGCTGGTGATGCCTTCAAATCCTCCTTGTAAGCTGTGCGAAGCCCAAGTAAAACAAATGGAAGTGCATCTGTCCATTTATTCTCATGACACATCAGGGCAGATTTCAGTGTTCTGTGCCAGCGCTCTAATATCCCATTAGACTCAGGATGATAAGCGGTTGTACGTTTCTTTTCAGCACCTAGGAACTTAGTGAGTGACTTAAACAGTGCTGATTCAAACTGCGCACCTTGATCTGTTGTAATGGTAGCTGGTGAACCATACCTTGCTACCCAGTGTGTCAAGAAATTGTGAGCTACCGTATTAGCGTCCATAGTCTTAAGCGGAATAGCCTCTGGCCACCGAGTGAACCTGTCAATCATTGTAAGTAGATACTTGTAGCCATCTGATAATGGTAATGGACCCACCAGGTCCAGATGTACATGGCTAAAGCGTTGGTCTGGGACTGGTATCTTCGCTGGGGTTGACTGTGTGTGCCTGCTAACCTTTGCTCTTTGGCACTCCAGGCATGATCTTGACCATTCCTTAATGTCTTTATTAATACTAGGCCAAACAAATTTTTGACTAATTGTTTTTAGAGTTGTACGTCCACTGGGGTGAGACAACTTATGCACTGATAAGAACACTTTATGGCGCAGTGGTTTAGGAACAAAAGGACGGATAATATTTGTTGAAGTATCACAGTATATATTATTTACAGAGTCAGATAGATGGAAAGCTTGCAGCTTGATTGAGGAGCTATCACCCTGGAGTAACTCCTGCAATTCTTGATCTGATACTTGGGCGTCAGCAATTTCCTGAAGACTCACTATCACTGGCATTGCAATGACTTCCACACGCGAAAGAGCATCAGCTACCACATTTTGATCTCCAGCAACATGACTGATACTTGAAGTAAATTCAGAGATAAATGCAAGCTGTCGGCATTGTCTTGGTGAAAGCTGATCTGGTTTCTTAGAAAATGCATAGATGAGTGGCTTATGGTCTGTTACTATTCTGAATTGTCGACCTTCAAGCATATATCTAAAGTGTTTAATTGCAGAATATATAGCTTGCAACTCACGATCATAAGTACTATAACGTTGTTGTGTAAGCGACAGCTTTCTTGAGAAAAAGGCAAGTGGTTCCAATTTACCATTCACTTCTTGTTGGAGAACTGCCCCTATTGCTTTATCCGATGCATCTGTGTGTAGCACTAATTTCGCCGTTTCACTGGGAAAACTCAATAATGTTGCTGCTGCTAACTTGTTTTTTACGTCTTGAAAGGCTTGCAGTGTCTCTTCATTCCATTTCACTGGTTGCACACTAGTCTTTTTGGCACCTGCACAGGCTTCGTGTAAGGGGGCCTGGATTCCAGCTATTCCTGGCACGAATCGATTATAAAAATTCGCCATGCCCAAAAAACGCCTGAGGGCACTAACTGTTTTCGGTTGCTCAAATTCGACAATAGTTTTTACTTTCTCAGGAGCGGGTTGAATCCCTTTTTCACTAATGACATGACCCAAAAAAAGTACAGAAGTTACTCCAAATTGGCACTTGTCTGGATTGATAACAACACCATAACTTTGTAACCTTTTAAATAGGATCCTGAGATGTCGACAATGCTCTTCTACACTGTGAGAGGCCACTAAGATGTCATCGAGGTAAACGTAAGTAAAGTCTAGATCTCTTGTAACCTCATTCATGAAACGTTGAAATGTTTGAGCCGCATTTCTAAGTCCAAATGTCATGTAAGGGAATTCAAAGAGACCGAATGGTGTAATAATTGCTGTCTTGGGTATGTCATCTGGATTAACAGGAATCTGTTGATAGGCTCTGACTAAGTCTATTGTTGAGTAAACATTTGTACCTTGTAGGAATTGAGAACAGTCTTGAAGAAAAGGAATTGGATACTTGTCAGGTATAGTACGTTCGTTCAATCTTCTATAATCTCCACAAGGACGCCAGTCAGCATTCTTCTTAGGTACCAGGTGGAGTGGACTTGCCCAAGGACTCTTAGAAGGTCGACAGAGACCTTGGTCTATCATAAATTGGAATTCTATTCGAGCAGCCTTGAGTTTTTCCGGTGCTAGCCTGCGAGCCTTAGCTGTAACCGGTGGTCCAGTCGTTTCAATGTAGTGTAGAACATTGTGTTTAACCTTGGGAGGAACCACTTTGGTCCTTATTAGCTCTGGGAATTCCTTGATAATGTTTCTGAACTGGCAACTGTTGGCTATGCTGGTAATATTGGGGGCTTCTGATTTTGGGACTTTACCACTTACAGAAAGCGCTGTTCCCTGGTCTATTAATCTCCTATGACGCACATCCACAAGCAGGTTGAAATGGAAAAGAAAATCGGTACCCAAAATAGGTGTGGAGACATCAGCTACTATGAAGGGCCAACAAAAGCTTCTTCGTAAACCAAGATTTACAGACAGGACCTTGGTACCATACGTAGATATCTTAGTGTCATTTGCTGCATATAATGTCTTATTAGTCTTGTAACGACGATCAGTAAATTTAACTGGAAACACAGACACATCTGCTCCTGTGTCAACAAGGAATTTGTATCCGCTCCCCTTGTCTGCTATGATGAGGCGACTAGATTGATGCTGCAGGCTGGTCGCCACAACCTGCAGGTTGATTAGTTTTCCTGGTAATCATTTGTCCATTTGCAAGGTTTGGTACACTTTTTAGCTTTATGAGCGAACTTCTGATGGTACCAGCAGATATCCTTGCTTCCCTCAGAGCGTTTACCCCGTGATGAGCTACGTCCTCTGGACTTAGACCTGTTTCCTGACCTATGCTGTAGTCTTTTACAGGTGCTTGATAGCTCGGACACTTGCTTCGAAAGGGCTGCGATTTGTTCTTCCAGAGGTAGCTTGTATGAGTTCACGCTGGCTACCATAGAAGATCCATTGCTGCTAGACGAGAACACCTCACAAATGCGGTCTGCCAGCTGTGCTAAAGTGGATAATTCTACCTCACTTGTCGAGAGGATAGCTTGAGCCTGGGTCGGTAACCTCTGCAACCAAAGGGATTTAAGGAAATCGTCTGACATTTTATTACCTGCGAGATCTTTCATTCGTCTGAAGAGCTGAGACGGTCGTTGGTCTCCTAACTCGAGTTCGCTCAGTAGCAGTTTAAGTCTCTTATGCTCGCTGTCCACAAAAGCCTTCTCTAGACATTGCTTAAGTTTAGCATAACGTTCTCCTAGAGGTTCATTAAATATTGCGTCACCGACTTCTTCGAGGGTATCCGGATCCAATGCTTGCAGGACGTAGTTAAACTTGGTTTCATCTACCTTTATACCTGCGGTGTGGAATTGGGCTTCAAGCTGTCGAAACCAAAGACGTGGTTTGGTTCGCCAAAATTGGGGCGGCTTAACACCTACTGCACCTACTTCGACACGTGGTACTTTGGCAACCGCTTCGTGGTCTTCGTTCGCCATATTGCTGTAGGAATTTCGAGAGAGTTCTTCTCTTTTTCGTGGGACACCCGAAGAACCGAATCTCTCACCGGTGATCACGTCGGGGTCACCAATGTGGAAGTCTTGGACCTGTATCCGATCTAATACAATGAGCAACTTCCACGACAACCATGCTATATTCAAATAAGTCACTAAAAGCACAATTCCGAACAGCATGCGATTGTCATTATAATATGAACACCGGTCGAGAAATAATAACTAAAAATATTATGTTACACGGGGGACTTCGCATTAACTTTATTTTCAATTACAACGTCTTAGGATTATTCAAATATATAAAGATTCAAAAGCGCGGAAAAAGACGACCTCTTTCAACATGGACGCAAACGGAAGTAAGTGGAATGCTGGGTAATCTCGAACCTTCAGCAGAGTTGCCGAGCATAACCAACCAATGGTTTAAGGCGATGAATGTAGATGGCGCTGAGTCGCCACAAGATGGACCTGAGACACGCGTTTGCCAACACCAGCGCCGCCTACCGGTAGGGATTGCCTCGGGACCTCGCATGAGCAATCTCCCGTTTCATCTCTGTAGCTAGTCAAACAATATAAATATATTTCTTATACAAATAATAAATAGATGTAAAATAATTTATAAAAATATATTCATGCGGCCCACCTAAATTTTTTGACATTAAAATCTTTGATTTCATTGATGCTTATTTAGAAAAAACAGGCTATGAAAATAATTATTTTCACCTGAAGAGGGGCCAAATTTATTTGACAAAATCTGTTTCCTCTTCAAGCTAAAATTGGCTTCTTTCAAGACTATTATTAGTTTTTATGAAATTTGAAAATTTAGGTGGTAATCTCTTAGCTAGGGCACAATGTGTCATATTAAAAGTATTTGTTAGGCTACTTCCTTACAAATATGTTCCAACAATTATAACAAAAAGAGAACCATTTTAAAAATTATATAAATAATATTCACAGCTAAAAATTTTTACCTGAATACAATTATATTCATCAACTATTAAACTTTTTATAAATTTAAAATCGGCAGCAATATATAGAAATATCAATTTATTATTTTTCATGTAAGAAATCCATCCTGTAGGAAGTAAAGCCTTAACTTCGTTGTCTAACTCTATCAAAAATTGAGAATTACAGTTCTCAATGTTAGAGGTTGAAAGCTGCAAAATATAAAATATTTATTTCAGCTTTACAATTATCACTATTGTAATAATAATATTTACCATAAAACGAGCTTATATTCAAATAAGTGAAACAAAATGTAAATGGAATTTTTAAAAGTTACTGTTTCAAGTTGTAACAAACTTGAAGCTGTCAGCATCTGCGTTTCATCACATTCATTGCTATCATTAGTACTTGTAGCATTTTCAAGGCTTTTATTTAATAACTGTCTATTTATATCCTGTAAGTAATAATAATTATAAAATACAAAAATGTTAGAAATTTCAGTATTGAATTTATTTTGAGAATAAGCGTAATAATTACCACAATATGAGGCTTGTCTAAAGCTGTCAGCATCTGCGTTTCATCACATTCATTGCTATCATTAGTACTTGTAGCATTTTCATCACTTTTACTTAAAATCTGTCTATTTACATCCTGTAAGAAATAATTATGTAAAAATATTTATTGTTTCTTTTTTGAAAATAGTTTTTGTCTTATTTAATAATTACAGAGATAGAATGTGGCACTGCTGTTGGTAATAATATGACTCTTCCTTTTTTAATAAAAGTTATCTGTCCATCAGGTAACACTGTTCTATAATACCTTGAAATATCACTTTCATTAAAATGTAACTCGCATAATAATTCTTTGTCAGCTACTACTCTTCCTAAAGCAGCTTCCCATTTTCTCGCTATAACAGGATTCTATGTAAAAAGAAATTAATTAACATTTGGCCTAGGACAAACACTCTAGTTAATGTTAACCTGAAGTTAAAATGGTATAGTTTAAGTGACAGAAATTGGAGCATTTTAATTATAGGTTAAGTTTAACCGAAGGGTTTTGACCTGGATCTTATATTAATAAACCAAATAATCTTTATATTTTGTTGTTAATAAATAGAAATTTCTAAATTCCTTATATAAGTAGATATTTGTTAAGGAAATATTCTTTTATCAATTAGTCAATTATCTTACTTTCGGCATCTGAAATAATGATGTTCTTTTCATTCCATTTGATTTCTCATTTTTCCTATTTGTAAACGATCCACTTTTACAGTTAGGATAACTGCAATAACACCGCATTTTTATTGTTAAATAAAATAAATAAAAATATATAAAACTGATCCAGATATAATGGAAGACGCTAAAATATGCCAATCCAATCACTGCAATATATTAACCATTCACATTACACCGTATATGTACACCTGTTGTACATTATTACGTCATACAGGCACAGCCCGTACAGGATATACGAATATACGATACATATACCATGAAAGCGTTGAGAGTAATGGAACGTAAGCGCCATGAGTGGCTGAAAAATCAATTAATTAAAGTTCACGGTTTGGGTACCGTTTTTCTAGTTACTTTCATATGAAGTTGAGTCTCCTTGTGTAGTCTTCATGGATATCAATCTACCTTCACCAGGAGGCAAAGAAATTTAATTGTTAGATGAGTATTCTACATTAAAAATCTAATATGTTAATAAGTTTATTGGGAATAAGGACAAAATACTTTGTGACATGTTTTACTTTTCACAGGTCACAAATAGAAGGAAATCAAGAAAGTGCTACACAACTTGCAATTGAACTATGGAAAGAAGAAAATGGTTACAGCGGATGCATGATTTGTCCAATTAGCCCTGCTCCATTAATTGGAAAAGATAACAAATAATTTATTGAAAAAGTCACACGTTCAAAGGTTAATAACTTAATACTTTCATTATAATAATAAAATTCTTATTTTATTAGTCAATTATAGTAAAAATATGTGTGTATATATGTATATATATATATATATATATATTGTTATGGGTTCACACCGTGACAAACTAATTCAAGTACTTTTGGTACAATTAAATTTATTCAGTCCTTGTAGAGTTATTTTACAATGTTGAATTATAAAAATAAATTATAGTTATACAGGTTTTTAGAGGTTTTAAATAAAAAGATTATCTAATTGAAGTTAGATTGAATTTAGAGTAACTTGGGAGCTAAAGGCTCGGTTAAAGTCAGATGACTTGTTCTAGTTACTGCTGGCCCTGTACTGATCGGTGAGGAACCGAGCAGTCAAGTCGTTGCCTCAAAATGCATCGATTCTCATGACCATATATGGTATGGTTTTAGGGAATCGATCGTGCGTCAATGGTTACGTGCGTCAATAAGTCGATTGTTCTAATAGCTGACTAAGACTTTTGGCCACGCGCGCTCTGAGGCCCTGGCAACAGAGAAGTACTGTTGCCTAAGAAAGAGGTTCAGGTTGCATACGAATGACGCCACACGGCTCTTGGTTAGAATGCAACCGGAGCCTTTTTGAATTTAACTAACTTTTATTAATTAAATGTTTTAATTCTAGTTAATGGCTAGTTAATAGAGAAAAGTAGTATAAGTAGTTATATGTATATAACAATGTATATAAAATATTAACAGATAAAATAACAAGAAATATATTTTTCTAAACAGGTCAGCAGTAAAATAAACAATAATGGATTATTATGACTAGGTATTCAAAGTACGTACTCTGGAATCTGCTAGTCATGATCTTGAAGCACCTAATGAAATGAAACAAGGATTAATGATTAGACATTACATTATTTTTGCACACATAAGGTAATATGAATCAAAATACTATTTCTTCTTAGCTTTCTTGATATAAAATTTTTCAAAATACTTAGGTCAACTTGGTTCCATTCTAAGACATATATGTAGAGGCTTACCTTTAATATAGAGTATTTTTTCGCTATCTGCTTTACCTAACTCGACTCTTTTCAAAGGTATAGTATCATCTACAAAGATAAATAGATTTCTTGAAGCTATCCAATGTTAAAAATTGTGAAGAGTATATTTTTTTTTGAGTATAAATAATCTTTTCAATATCTAATACCTGAATTTCTATAAATCTCTCTAATTTTTCTTAAGGTATTTCTATTTTTAAAAGCGGATACAGCTAAAAACTCATTAACTCTTTTGGTTTTTTCATATTTGGATTTTGTAAATTCTTTCCAACCCTATTTAACCAATTGTTGAAGTCCACTTCAGCTCTTTTCTTGTTGCTTACTGATATGTTTTTATTTTCTTCCAATTGAGAAAACTCAATCAATGTTTTGGTTATCAAATCTTGCAGCTTTACTACGGGTTTAAAAATATTAACTTGTAAGTAAAATAATTGAAAACGATGAACAGGATGGAAAGAAAGCATATATTTACATATAAACTTATAAAATGTCGGCCTGTATTTCATCAATTCATTTAAACTTCTATGATAACGTTCCAGGTTATTATTTGTCTTAATGTCTTCATTAAAAACACTAAGCATGCTGCGGTCTGTTTTATTTATCCAAAAATTGTGTATATATGCCAATAATTTTTTAAAAGCTTCTATCTCTTTTATGTCGTCATTTGTAAGGAGGTCATTTTCAATAATTTTGTATCCTATTGGAATGGAGATTGCAGGCAAGAGAGGCAAATTACAAATTTTACGTAAAAGGAATGTTCCCTTAACGTAAGTATGCATTTTCCTTTTTTTTCAAAATGCTGAATATTTTTAATTTTATAGCCTGTTTTCTAACGTTCTACAACATTATTTATAGTAATTTCTGGTTACAATGTTCCTTTTAAAAATGTTACTTACATACACGTAGTGAAAATAACATCCAATGATTTTACAAAAAGGGTGTACAGTTTTCACCGCATTTCGTAATGCTAATTCGAAATCTGATATTAAACTATGAATAATGATTTCCCTCATTACAGAGTTTTTTAAAAACATCAAGTTTTTCCAGTCATTAATACCCATACACATGGTAGAAACTGAAGAAAATTTATTGGAAGATGTAAAAATTTAAGGACCAATTACAATCATTACATCAAATTTACCTTATTATTAACTCTGCCCATAACAGTCAGCAGTTGATATAAGTCTCTCAAGTTGGGCATTGAGTAAGAAGTTGCATCGATACCAAGGTTGCCAAGTCCGCCATCTTGAATAGTACTACGCTCTATAGTAAGTGAATTTTGATATAAGGAATGCAGACTGCACAAAGTATACTGCCAGCGGAAATACGTCAGTAGCCATCTTAAATGCAGAACGTAATATATCAAAAATTATATATATTATATTCACAGCCTGTCACCGTGAACGGCGTGAACGAAGACAAATGTTAGTATACGGAAAAATAAAGTGTAATAAAGAAATAAGGAGTAGTGACTAGTGACAGCTTTGATCTATCTGACAGTTGATGTACTTATGGTATAAGTGAATAAATAAAATAAAAATGCTTTTCCTAAATTGATTTTTAATTTTGATAAAATGGTCAAATGTAGCCATTAATTAATTAGATTTGGTAATAAATACAAAAAATGCGTTTTATTATAACAAATGAGTTGAGGTAAAATAAACTCAATGTTTTTATATTAATTTGTTAACAAATGCATTTTTTTATTTATTATTGAGTCCAATAAGGCCCGGTGTCACAAGCCTTGATTAACTTAAGTTGTTGATTAAGAAGTGCTGACAATCGCTACAAAATTAAAATAAGATACACCGAGACATCAGTTTAAGTTGTCGGTACTGAGGTGTGAATTGTTAGAGAGTGGTTGGAACGAAGGAATACTGTGGAATATTGGAACAGTTAGGAGAAGGAAAAAGTAAATTGCAACAATTTAAATATAAATTTAATATTGAATTGCATGATATAAAGGTAAGCTTAGTTGTAAATATAAATTGAATTTTTAAATAATAAACATTATATATATTTGCATTAAATTTATTTTTATCAAGAGTATTGAATTTTTACAAATTTTTATATTTTATAATATAAATGATAACTTAAAGAACATAGATAAACAAGAAAAAATTTGTGGAGTATATTTACAAGTAAATTTGAAGAAACATTTCGCACAATTATAATGTCAATTAAATACATGATATATATTTATTTGGCTACACAGTGTATTTTATGACGAAGTTTTTTTTGAAAAATATGATTCTCCACGACAAATTAATTTTTGTATATGACATTTAACAAGCAGAAGAAACATTAAGTAGTAATTTTGATATTGCTTCTTTTTATTGATACTTATTAATTTTGAAGATTATCATGAACAACAGTCTGACAGAGTTTATTTTGGAATGGATGGAAGATGAAGAAGAGGAAGATGAACAAGTGAACTTATATATTCAAGCTCAAAAAGAAGAAACACGAACTTTTAGACAACAAAAGAATTGGTTTGATATATTAAATAATGATGATTTTAGAGAAAGATTTCGTCTTACCAAAAATGAATTTATAATGGTTCTAAGAAAAATATATGGAGGTTTAATATACCAAAATGGAACAAGGTTAGTTTAATCCAATATTTTTGTTTTTAATTATACTATTATAGCTAGACTTTCAAAGTAAAACTTGTATGATGTAAAGGATGACAGATAATAATGTCATTAATTCATTGTGTAAATTAGTTTAAAGTTTACTTGAAATTTACCCTGAATAAATTTTCAAATATCTTATAGTTCATTCTGGAATAAAATATATTTTCTTTAATTTAATTTATTGTACTAATGCAATAGTCTATAATAAAATTATCTATAGCCAACAACCTCAATTTGAAAGATGTTTACTAAAATGTTCTTCTTACAAAATAAAGCTACACATAATTTTTTAAAGCAAGATTATTTATACCCTATTTTATTGCAGATCAACTAATATATTACCCATTAATCAATTACTTGCCTGCTTACGCTTTTATGCTACTGGATGTTATATGGTAACTTGTGCAGATTTTTGCGGCTTCAGTAAAAAATCTGCTCAGAGAATAATACACAGAGTTTCTCCACTTATTGCAAATATGCATTCTGAATTTATAAAATTCCCCGTAAATAATGATGAAATTTTGGGGATGCAGCAAGGAAATTTCCAAAAATCAGGATTTATAAGGGTTATAGGCGCTATTGATTGTACACATGTAAAAATTGAATCATATGGTAAGATGCATTTGTCAAATATTTTGTTCCAAAAAAAAAGTTGAGATTTTCTATCATTAACCAATGTTAATGAAACAGGTGGGGATGATTCTGAACTGTACCGAAACAGGAAAAGTATTTTTTCAATAAATGTACAGGTCATTGCAAACTCTAAATTAGAAATAATAGATTTTGTAGCACGTTGGCCTGGATCAGCACACGATTCGACTATATTTAATCACTCTACAATAAAAGCGCGATTTGAAGCTGGACAATTTGGGAACGCTCTATTGCTAGGAGATGCTGGTTACCCAAACTTACCGTACTTGATGACACCTTTGCAAAATCCTGTAACGCATGCTGAAAATTTATACAATGAATCACAAATTAGAACTCGTTCTATGGTAGAGCGTTGTTTTGGAACTTGGAAAAGAAGTTTTCCTGTTTTATCTATCGGAACACGTTTTAAAACAGTGCAAAGAACTCTTGCAGTTATAGGAGCTACAGCTGTTTTACATAATATATTAAGACATACATTAGATGTTGAAGATTTTGATCCTAATTTATATAATGCCATAATACAAGAACAAGGAAATGAATTTCTGCATAACGATGAAAGAAGATATTTAATAGATCACTATTTTCAAAATATTTAATGTTTTGCTTTAAGGAAATCCGAGGAGTTTGCTTTTAGACGTTAGTAAATAATATAATAACTGTAAAGTTAAATGGATATATAAATATAAAAAATATTGTAATTAGATAAATACGTCGCCTTAAAATTTTAGAACTGAACTGTTATGGTAAAGCTAAGGATAAACAATACGTTTTTAACGTATGATGTAAGAATTAAATTCATTTTATTAAACTTTTTAATTAAAACAAAAATATATTTCTTTTATTTCTCTATGATCTTAAACATAGCTAAATAATATTTTGTAATTAACACATTGGTACTATAAACTGGTTACAATACATATGTAAATCATATATCACATTGCACATATCACATTGATATAAATTAAAACAAAAATTATGTAATAACCCCGCTATACTATATTAATAAACTTTATATACTTCTTAATAAAATCTAAAATTTCTGAACTTTTGTTGTTTTCAAACTTTTATTGGGATTTCAGTTTGATAAGTCACTTGAAGCGAAGTCTTCCTCCTGTTGATTTAATTTCTTTAGCTCTGCTTTTAACAATCTTCCTTTTAACTTTTCATTTCGTAATTGCTCCTTTATGACATTTTTTTCTATTGCTTGTTTATGAATTAAATTCTCCTTCATCAAATTTGTTAATTCAATTTTAGAATTCAATAATATGTTTTGAGTTTCGGTCAGCATTTTGTGGTTATTCTTTTTTCTCACACCAGTTATAGAATCTCCCTTAACAATCATTTTTAAAGGATTACTAATAGGCTGTGATAACTTTCTTGGATTCCAATCTTTCCATTCATTAATTTCATTGTCCTTTAAAAGATACTGTTAATAAAAATAATATACTTAATAGAGAATGTGTAATCAAAACGATTATACAAAAGAAACAAGTTCAAGTATTTTACCTGATAAATTTCTTTTGGATCATCTGGATCATCGTTTTCATCTTTATGTACATTCATAATATTCCACGCTGTGCCTGTACCTTCTATTGCATCAGAATCAAAACTATTGTTTAAACCGAAAACACTTGAATGCCCAATTATATTTAATACTTTTTCAAATATGATATTTGGTTTCACATTTGAACGTCCACCACCTATAATTTTAAATTGATTTTAATATGTTAAATGGTCTTTGAAACAAACCATTTAAGAAAATCACCACTTAATGTCCACTTTAAATAAATTAGTTATGCATATTATTTTTTATAATATATATGTAGTTACCTGTAAGATTTGTTTGCCTTTTTAATTCTGCAAAATGCTTTTTTGTGTTTGCTTTTAAATTAGTCCATAAATTTTTAATGGCTCTTTCATCTCTATTCTCTAAGTTCGAGATGCTGTTATATTCTGCTGCTATTTTCTTCCATGTTTCTGCTTTTTCTATTGGTTTAACTTCATCAGTTTTTTTATTTTCTACTATGCTAGCATATTTATCCACCAAATCTATTAAGGCTAATTTTTCAACGTTATTAAAATTTGTTTGTCTCTTAAAGACAGCCATGATATATAATATAAAACACAATCTGTGAAAACACAATACTCTTGATATAAATAAATTTAATACAAATATATATAATATATTTATTATTTAAAAAATTCAATTTATATTTACAACTAGGCTTACCGTTATATCATGCAATTCAATATTAAATTTATATTTAAATTGTTGCAATTTACTTTTTCCTTCTCCTAACTATTCCAATATTCCACAGTATTCCTTCGTTCCAACCACTCTCTAACAATTCACACCTCAGTACCGACAACTTAAACTGATGTCTCGGTGTATCTTATTTTAATTTTGTAGCGATTGTCAGCACTTCTTAATCAACAACTTAAGTTAATCAAGGCTTGTGACACCGGGCCTAAGTTAACGGTTATTAAAAAAAAATTCTTTGTAATGAAACAAAAAATGAAAAAATTTTAATCTTCACCAAGACTCGAACACGAGCCCACCACATGATAAACGGCAACCTTACCGCCTGCGCTACAGCGCTCACTTGATGTACCAAGAGCAAAACAGGCTTTTTAAAAACTGACTACAATTCTTTTATTAATTCGTCATAAATGATCAAGAATTAGCTGTAATAATAAATACATTTATCTACATAGCATTATTGTATTAAATTTATTGTTTTTAATTTGAAGCATACATTTTGCATGAAGATATGTTAATTTAAGGGTAACCATTCAGTACTTTATATAATAACTATTCATATGCTCAACTATCATAAATTAATTAAGTAATATTATAATATTTGTTATATGTAGTCGAATAACTATGATAAACGAGCATATGAATAGTTTTGTATTTAGAGTATTGCATGAACATCCTTAAAGTATCGTATCTTCATGTAAAATATATGCTTCAAATTAAAAACATAATAAATTTAGTGCAATAATGCTGTGGAGATAAATGTATTTATTATTGCAGC
Source organism: Prorops nasuta (assembly GCF_024137725.1). Classification (NCBI taxonomy): domain Eukaryota; kingdom Metazoa; phylum Arthropoda; class Insecta; order Hymenoptera; family Bethylidae; genus Prorops; species Prorops nasuta. Next base: position 3,051,268 of record NW_027116804.1, on the reverse strand, counting down.
TAATTCTTGATCGTTTATGACGAGTTAGTGAAAGAATTGTAGTCAGTCTTTAAAAGGCTGTTTTGCTCTTGGTACATCAAGTGAGCGCTGTAGCGCAGGCGGTAAGGTTGCCGTTTATGATGCGGTGGGCTCGTGTTCGAGTCATGGTGAAGTTTAAAATTTTTTAATTTTTTTTTTCATTACAAGGATTATTTTTTAATAACCATTAATTTATTGGACTCAATAATAAATAAAAAAATGCATTTGTTAACAGATTAATATAAAAACATTGAGTTTATTTTACCGCAACTCATTTGTTATAATAAAACGCATTTTCTGTATTTATTACCAAATCTAATTAATTAATGGCTACATTTGACCATTTTATCAAAATTAAAAATCAATTTAGGAAAAGCATTTTTATTTGCTTTGAGTTTTTAGGTAAATGCAGGACCACCTCACACGGATGACACGTAAAAATGTCACGGTTAGCGGTAGTCGCTCTTCTTCTAAAGCCAATGTTGCCTGAAGTCCAAATCACACCTATGCTCTCCAGGCATAGTTGTGTTTGTACCGCTTCCCTTTAAATTTTCTATACTGCTGCTTGCTAGCGCTTATCTTCATTTTTGTTGCTAAAAGCTTGATTCTGGCATCACTGCCGTGTGGAACTATTAGTTTGCTAATAAAAGCAGAGGCTTAATTTTAAGAGTTTGCAACATATAGTAATTAATATAGATACAATTGTAAAAAGAAAACAAAAATTTTATTTTACATATATTAACTTTAAATAAAATCCCACAAAGTACTGTAAAATATCTTACATGTTATATTATATATCTAATCTGTCAGCTTCTTTATTTTAATATTCATCTCAATTATCACAGTTTGATCCTCAGCGATGACACAGTAACCACATTATGGTCAATCTATTCTTTTTTTTAATGTTCGATCCACATAGCTTCATCCTCAGCAGTGATACAGTAAACACACGTACATTACTATAATTTAATCTGAAACAAAATCCCACAAAGTACTATAAAACATCTTACATTTTATATTATATATCTATTATGTCATTTTCTTTATTTATTATTGTATTTACCCAAATTGCTGACTCATTTATTTTAATGTCTGTCTCAATTAACACAGTTTGATCCTCATCAGCGATGAAACAGAAACAACATTATGGTGAATCTATTCCTTTTGTTTTAATGTTCAATCCACATAGCTCCATTCTCAGCATTGACATAGTAAACACTTTACAATAATTTAATCTGAAACAAAATCCCAAAAAGTACTATATAAAATCTTACATTTGAAATTACAAATGTAATCTGTCAGCTTCTTTATTTGTATCGTACTTACCCATTGTGTTGACTTGTTTATTTTAATATTCATCTCAATTAACACAGTTTGATCCTCAGCGATGACACAGTAACCATAATATGGTGAATCTATTCCTTTCATTTTAATGTTCAATCCACATAGCTCCATCCTCAGTAGTGACATAGTAAACACATTACTATAATTTAATCTGAAATAAAATCCCAGAAAGTACTATAAAATATCTTACATTTTATATTATATATCTAAGTTGTCAGCTTCTTTATTTATTATTGTATTTACCCAGTTTTTTCACTCGTTTATTTTATTATCCGTCTCAATTAACATAGTTTGAATCTCAACGATGACACAATAACCACATTATGTTTAGTCTATTCCTTTATTTTAATTTTGAAAATCTGCATAGCTCCATTCTCAGCACAGTGACATAGTAAACACATTACTATAATTTAATCTGAAATAAAATCCCACAAAGTACCACAAAATATTTATATCTTACATTTTATATTATAAAATTTATTGTTATACTTATCTAAAATGTTCAGTCCTTTATATACTTTTAAAAATTATTTTTATGTACATTTTACAAATTTCGTCACTTTATTTATTCACTTATACCATCAGTATATCAGCTGTCAGTAAGATTAAAACTGTCACTTTATTTCTTTATATTACTTTATAACTTGTGGTATGTATATACTAACATTTGTCTTGGCTCACGGACCATGCATTATGTATTTTGAAATTAGTAATTAGAAATATCTATATTGCGGTCCCTCTACAGTCTCTACCCTCTGACGTATTTCCGCCGACCAGTAGTATCAGCAGCGACTATAGCGTAGTACCCAAAATAGTACTACGCTATAGGATATGTCGCTTTTGGGTACTACCCAAGGTTGCCAAGTCCGCCATCTTGAATAGTACTACGCTCTATAGTAAGTGAATTTTGATATAAGGAATGCAGACTGCACAAAGTATACTGCCAGCGGAAATACGCCAGTAGCCATCTTAAATGCAGAACGTAATATATCAAAAATTATATATATTATATTCACAGCCTGTCACCGTGAACGGCGTGAATGAAGACAAATGTTTATTATACGGAAAAATAAAGTGTAATAAAGAAATAAGGAGTAGTGACAGCTTTGATCTATCTGACAGCTGATGTACTTATGGTATAAGTGAATAAATAAAATAAAAATGCTTTTCCTAAATTGATTTTTAATTTTGATAAAATGGTCAAATGTAGCCATTAATTAATTAGATTTGGTAATAAATACAAAAAATGCGTTTTATTATAACAAATGAGTTGAGGTAAAATAAACTCAATGTTTTTATATTAATTTGTTAACAAATGCATTTTTCATTTATTATTGAGTCCAATAAGTTAATGGTTATTAAAAAAAATTCTTTGTAATGAAAAAAAAAATGAAAAAACTTTAAACTTCACCAAGACTCGTACCCGAGCCCACCGAATAAGAAACGGCAACCTTACCGCCTGCGCTACAGGGCTCACATGATTTACCAAGAGCAAAACAGCCTTTTTAAAGAGTGACTACAATTCTTTTATTAATTCGTCATAAATGATCAAGAATTAGCTGTAATAATAAATACATTTATCTACATAGCATTATTGCACTAAATTTATTGTTTTTAATTTGAAGCATACATTTTGCATGAAGATATGATAATTTAAGGGTAACCATTCAGTACTCTATATACAAAACTATTCATATGCTCAACTATCATAAATTAATTAAGTAATATTATAATATTTGTTATATGTAGTCGAATAACTATGATAAACGAGCATATGAATAGTTTTGTATTTAGAGTATTGCATGAACACCCTTAAAGTATCGTATCTTCATGTAAAATATATGCTTCAAATTAAAAACATAATAAATTTAGTGCAATAATTCTGTGGAGATAAATGTATTTATTATTGCAGCTAATTCTTTATCGTTTATGACGAGTTAGTGAAAGAATTGTAGTCAGTCTTTAAAAGGCTGTTTTGCTCTTGTTACATCAAGTGAGCGCTGTAGCGCAGGCGGTAAGGTTGCCGTTTGTCATGCGGTGGGCTCGTGTTCGAGTCTTGGTGAAGTTTAAAGTTTTTTCATTTTTTTTTCATTACAAGGAATTTTTTTTTTAATAACCATTAATTTATTGGACTCAATAATAAATAAAAAAATGCATTTGTTAACAGATTAATATAAAAACATTGAGTTTATTTTACCTCAACTCATTTGTTATAATAAAACGCATTTTCTGTATTTATTACCAAATCTAATTAATTAATGGCTACATTTGACTATTTTATCAAAATTAAAAATCAATTTAGGAAAAGCATTTTTATTTGCTTTGAGTTATTAGGTAAACGCAGCACCACTTCACACGGATGACACGTAAAAATGTCACGGTTAGCGGTAGTCGCTCTTCTTCTAAAGCCAATGTTACCTGAAGTCCAAATCACACCTATGCTCTCCAGGCATAGTTGTGTTTGTACCGCTTCCCTTTAAATTTTCTATACTGCTGCTGGCTAGCGCTTATCTTCATTTTTGTTGCTAAAAGCTTGATTCTGGCATCACTGCCGTGTGGAACTATTAGTTTGCTAATAAAAGCAGAGGCTTAATTTTAAGAGTTTGCAACATATAGTAATTAATATAGATACAATTGTAAAAAGAAAACAAAAATTTTATTTTACATATATTAACTTTAAATAAAATCCCACAAAGTACTGTAAAATATCTTACATGTTATATTATATATCTAATCTGTCAGCTTCTTTATTTTAATATTCATCTCAATTATCACAGTTTGATCCTCAGCGATGACACAGTAACCACATTATGGTCAATCTATTCTTTTTTTTAATGTTCGATCCACATAGCTTCATCCTCAGCAGTGATACAGTAAACACACGTACATTACTATAATTTAATCTGAAACAAAATCCCACAAAGTACTATAAAACATCTTACATTTTATATTATATATCTATTATGTCATTTTCTTTATTTATTATTGTATTTACCCAAATTGCTGACTCATTTATTTTAATGTCTGTCTCAATTAACACAGTTTGATCCTCATCAGCGATGAAACAGAAACAACATTATGGTGAATCTATTCCTTTTGTTTTAATGTTCAATCCACATAGCTCCATTCTCAGCATTGACATAGTAAACACTTTACAATAATTTAATCTGAAACAAAATCCCAAAAAGTACTATATAAAATCTTACATTTGAAATTACAAATGTAATCTGTCAGCTTCTTTATTTGTATCGTACTTACCCATTGTGTTGACTTGTTTATTTTAATATTCATCTCAATTAACACAGTTTGATCCTCAGCGATGACACAGTAACCATAATATGGTGAATCTATTCCTTTCATTTTAATGTTCAATCCACATAGCTCCATCCTCAGTAGTGACATAGTAAACACATTACTATAATTTAATCTGAAATAAAATCCCAGAAAGTACTATAAAATATCTTACATTTTATATTATATATCTAAGTTGTCAGCTTCTTTATTTATTATTGTATTTACCCAGTTTTTTCACTCGTTTATTTTATTATCCGTCTCAATTAACATAGTTTGAATCTCAACGATGACACAATAACCACATTATGTTTAGTCTATTCCTTTATTTTAATTTTGAAAATCTGCATAGCTCCATTCTCAGCACAGTGACATAGTAAACACATTACTATAATTTAATCTGAAATAAAATCCCACAAAGTACCACAAAATATTTATATCTTACATTTTATATTATAAAATTTATTGTTATACTTATCTAAAATGTTCAGTCCTTTATATACTTTTAAAAATTATTTTTATGTACATTTTACAAATTTCGTCACTTTATTTATTCACTTATACCATCAGTATATCAGCTGTCAGTAAGATTAAAACTGTCACTTTATTTCTTTATATTACTTTATAACTTGTGGTATGTATATACTAACATTTGTCTTGGCTCACGGACCATGCATTATGTATTTTGAAATTAGTAATTAGAAATATCTATATTGCGGTCCCTCTACAGTCTCTACCCTCTGACGTATTTCCGCCGACCAGTAGTATCAGCAGCGACTATAGCGTAGTACCCAAAATAGTACTACGCTATAGGATATGTCGCTTTTGGGTACTACCCAAGGTTGCCAAGTCCGCCATCTTGAATAGTACTACGCTCTATAGTAAGTGAATTTTGATATAAGGAATGCAGACTGCACAAAGTATACTGCCAGCGGAAATACGCCAGTAGCCATCTTAAATGCAGAACGTAATATATCAAAAATTATATATATTATATTCACAGCCTGTCACCGTGAACGGCGTGAATGAAGACAAATGTTTATTATACGGAAAAATAAAGTGTAATAAAGAAATAAGGAGTAGTGACAGCTTTGATCTATCTGACAGCTGATGTACTTATGGTATAAGTGAATAAATAAAATAAAAATGCTTTTCCTAAATTGATTTTTAATTTTGATAAAATGGTCAAATGTAGCCATTAATTAATTAGATTTGGTAATAAATACAAAAAATGCGTTTTATTATAACAAATGAGTTGAGGTAAAATAAACTCAATGTTTTTATATTAATTTGTTAACAAATGCATTTTTCATTTATTATTGAGTCCAATAAGTTAATGGTTATTAAAAAAAATTCTTTGTAATGAAAAAAAAAATGAAAAAACTTTAAACTTCACCAAGACTCGTACCCGAGCCCACCGAATAAGAAACGGCAACCTTACCGCCTGCGCTACAGGGCTCACATGATTTACCAAGAGCAAAACAGCCTTTTTAAAGAGTGACTACAATTCTTTTATTAATTCGTCATAAATGATCAAGAATTAGCTGTAATAATAAATACATTTATCTACATAGCATTATTGCACTAAATTTATTGTTTTTAATTTGAAGCATACATTTTGCATGAAGATATGATAATTTAAGGGTAACCATTCAGTACTCTATATACAAAACTATTCATATGCTCAACTATCATAAATTAATTAAGTAATATTATAATATTTGTTATATGTAGTCGAATAACTATGATAAACGAGCATATGAATAGTTTTGTATTTAGAGTATTGCATGAACACCCTTAAAGTATCGTATCTTCATGTAAAATATATGCTTCAAATTAAAAACATAATAAATTTAGTGCAATAATTCTGTGGAGATAAATGTATTTATTATTGCAGCTAATTCTTTATCGTTTATGACGAGTTAGTGAAAGAATTGTAGTCAGTCTTTAAAAGGCTGTTTTGCTCTTGTTACATCAAGTGAGCGCTGTAGCGCAGGCGGTAAGGTTGCCGTTTGTCATGCGGTGGGCTCGTGTTCGAGTCTTGGTGAAGTTTAAAGTTTTTTCATTTTTTTTTCATTACAAGGAATTTTTTTTTTAATAACCATTAATTTATTGGACTCAATAATAAATAAAAAAATGCATTTGTTAACAGATTAATATAAAAACATTGAGTTTATTTTACCTCAACTCATTTGTTATAATAAAACGCATTTTCTGTATTTATTACCAAATCTAATTAATTAATGGCTACATTTGACTATTTTATCAAAATTAAAAATCAATTTAGGAAAAGCATTTTTATTTGCTTTGAGTTATTAGGTAAACGCAGCACCACTTCACACGGATGACACGTAAAAATGTCACGGTTAGCGGTAGTCGCTCTTCTTCTAAAGCCAATGTTACCTGAAGTCCAAATCACACCTATGCTCTCCAGGCATAGTTGTGTTTGTACCGCTTCCCTTTAAATTTTCTATACTGCTGCTGGCTAGCGCTTATCTTCATTTTTGTTGCTAAAAGCTTGATTCTGGCATCACTGCCGTGTGGAACTATTAGTTTGCTAATAAAAGCAGAGGCTTAATTTTAAGAGATTGCAACATATAGTAATTAATATAGATACAATTGTAAAAAGAAAACAAAAATTTTATTTTACATATATTAACTTTAAATAAAATCTCACAAAGTACTGTAAAATATCTTACATGTTATATTATATATCTAATCTGTCAGCTTCTTTATTTTAATATTCATCTCAATTATCACAGTTTGATCCTCAGCGATGACACAGAAACAACATTATGGTGAATCTATTCTTTTTGTTTTAATGTTCAATCCACATATCTCCATTCTCAGCATTGACATAGTAAACACTTCACTATAATTTAATCTGAAACAAAATCCCAAAAAGTACTATATAAAATCTTACATTTTAAATTATAAATGTAATCAGCCAGCTTCTTTATTTGTATCGTATTTACCCAATGTGTTGACTTGTTTATTTTAATATTCATCTCAATTAACACAGTTTGATCCTCAGCGATGACACAGTAACCATAATATGGTGAATCTATTCCTTTCATTTTAATGTTCAATCCACATAGCTCCATCCTCAGTAGTGACATAGTAAACACATTACTATAATTTAATCTGAAATAAAATCCCAGAAAGTACTATAAAATATCTTACATTTTATATTATATATCTAATTTGTCAGCTTCTTTATTTATTATTGTATTTACTCAGTTTTTTCACTCGTTCATTTTATTATCCGTCTCAATTAACATAGTTTGAATCTCAACGATGACACAATAACCACATTATGTTTAGTCTATTCCTTTATTTTAATTTTGAAAATCCGCATAGCTCCATCCTCAGCACAGTGACATTGTAAACACATTACTATAATTTAATCTGAAATAAAATCCCACAAAGTACCACAAAATATTTATATCTTACATTTTATATTATAAAATTTATTGTTATACTTATCTAAAATGTTAAGTCCTTTATATACTTTTAAAAATTATTTTTATGTACATTTTACAAATTTCTTCACTTTATTTATTCACTTATACCATCAGTATATCAGCTGTCAAGTAAGATTAAAACTGTCACTTACTCATTATTTCTTTATATTACTTTATAACTTGTGGCATGTACTACGATACAATAATACTAACATTTGTCTTGGCTCACGGACCATGCATTATGTATTTTGACATATTGTCTATATTGCAGCCCCTCTACAGTCTCTACTCTCTGACGTATTTCCGCCGACCAGTAGTATCAGCAGCGACTATAGCGTAGTACCCAAAATAGTACTACGCTATAGGATATGTCGCTTTTGGGTACTACGGTAGTACCGAAAGTACTACACTTGGCAACCTTGGATGGACCTGAGACACGCGTTTGCCAACACCAGCGCCGCCTACCGGTAGGGATTGCCTCGGGACCTCGCATGAGCAATCTCCCGTTTCATCTCTGGTACTACGGTAGTACCGAAAGTACTACACTTGGCAACCTAGATCGATACTATATTGCTGAATATTTTTAAAATTTTCAAGTAAGTTTTTATCATATAATATTACTTGAAGCCCTCCGTTTGTATCTATCACGTCAATAGTGATTTCATGTTGAATATTCACAAACATAAATTTTAATGCCTCTTGCCATACTTCATTATTATATATTAATTTGATATCTTTGACGCTTTTTGGTTTATATGGGCAATATTTAACACGTTTCCTTTGTAATGTATTTTTAATATATTTAAATATAATGGTTCTTGCTGCTTCAGCATTAGGCCAGGAGGGTTACAGATTGACATGACTCTAACGTGACGTAACTTAGATAACTACTGGAATCGCTCGGGAATGGTGCACCTATTGAAAATATCGAGGTGCGCCAGCTTGAAAAAGTGTGCTATTTGCATAAACAATGAAAAGGTGAAAAAAAAATGCGAAAATTGCGTCTTTTTTCGGAAACAATCGCATATAACTCGGTAAGTGTGTATGTTAGAGAAAAAATGTATACTTATAAATTTCTTTGTTATGAAATTTTTTACGAGATAGAATTGGTCCGATATCCGTAGATTGAAATGTTCGCTGCAAAATGCTAGAAAATGCAAAAAAAATTAGGTAAAAAACAAGGTAATTTTAAATTATTTTTTTAATAATGAAAAATTAACCCAATCACGCCGTAAATTTATAGAAAAGTACTTGGCTGCAATACAAAACGAGAGCCGCAAGGCCGATTAAGATCGGATAGACAGTTTTCGCATATTGTGTGTAATTGTTAATTAATCTACCTCAACAAAAAGGCCTATTTTTTAATTTTGTGCCAGGCTCAAAGTTATGAATATTTTTTTGCGATCGCGCTTTTACACCTTCTTGGACTCTTTAACTATCATATACAATTGCTATCTTAACGATTTTTCAATTTTCAAACTTTTTAAAACCACTTAAAAAGTTATTAAAAATTGAAAAATCGTTAAGATAGCAATTGTATATGATAGTTAAAGAGTCCAAGAAGGTGTAAAAGCGCGATCGCAAAAAAATATTCATAACTTTGAGCCTGGCACAAAATTAAAAAATAGGCCTTTTTGTTGAGGTAGATTAATTAACAATTACACACAATATGCGAAAACTGTCTATCCGATCTTAATCGGCCTTGCGGCTCTCGTTTTGTATTGCAGCCAAGTACTTTTCTATAAATTTACGGCGTGATTGGGTTAATTTTTCATTATTAAAAAAATAATTTAAAATTACCTTGTTTTTTACCTAATTTTTTTTGCATTTTCTAGCATTTTGCAGCGAACATTTCAATCTACGGATATTGGACCAATTCTATCTCGTAAAAAATTTCATAACAAACAAATTTATAAGTATACATTTTTTCTCTAACATGCACACTTACCGAGTTATATGCGATTGTTTCCGAAAAAAGACGCAATTTTCGCATTTTTTTTTCACCTTTTCATTGTTTATGCAAATAGCACACTTTTTCAAGCTGGCGCACCTCGATATTTTCAATAGGTGCACCATTCCCGAGCGATTCCAGTAGTTATCTAAGTTACGTCACGTTAGAGCTATATTTGAAAGATTTTGTCTTAATTCTCCTGGCCTACATGCCTTTAAAAAAAAGGAAAGAATTAAATATAATTTAATTTCTATAGTGACTTTTATGAAACTTACTCTTTAGATTTGTAATCGTACAAATTTTTAAGGGAAACAGGGATATTCTTTATGCTATTTAATAAGTCTTCCCTGAATAAGGCGGTTTTTAAAAATTCACTTTCAATTTCATGATTATGATTTCGTATAGAATAGAATTCACTCCGAACTTTTTTCGCGCTTCCACTACACTCTCGCCTTTTACATTTTAAATAGCTAAGCAAAATTTATAAAAATATTTTTATTATTATACAATCTTTTATAAGAAATTAATAATGAAAAGGTATGTCTAATCATCTGATTATTTCTTTATTTAGTAAAATTTGAATTCAGCTTACACCACTTCGTCTCCAGCTTTATTCCTTTTCTTAACATTAATATAATAGCAAAAACCATCCTCGTATACAATTTTTGTCGTTTTTAAATTATTCATTTTAAAAGTTTAAGTGAAATTATATTCAAATAAAGTGAAAATACGACACCTGTACCTATTGATTGTAAACATCAATAATATGGTAAGCCCCCCTTTCATTCTACAGTTATTATTTCTTTATAATACAATTAAGGGAAGTAATGTGGGGTACGGAATTCCCGCTATCTATTAACATCGTTGGAATCATATATATCTCTCTTTAATATTTAAGAAAACAGTACAAATGTTTGTTTTAAGTAAATTAGATGTAACAATAGTAATTATAAATACAAAAATAGATAGTATCCGCTTAAAACTAAATCTACAGATGTAATATTTGGCTTAATCATATTACAAACAACTAAACAGTAATTAAACCCCCAGCATTTTTCAATTGTTTCATCTCTTTACACGAATTATGCCAGTAATAATTAGTCCATCCAAAAAATTCTTTTGAAAAGCTATTGTTTCAATAAGCTGGATTCACTTGCCCAATTAATACCATTTAGGTCTGATATTTGCAGTTTTTACTCCTTCAATAAACTATTATTTGTTGTTTTCCTATTAACGAAGTGGGCTAATTGGACAAATCATGCATCCGCTGTAACCATTTTCTTCTTTCCATAGTTCAATTGCAAGTTGTGTAACACTTTCTTGATTTCCTTCTATTTGTGGCCTGTGAAAAGTAAAACATGTCACAAAGTATTTTGTCTTTATTCCCAATAAACTTATTAACATATTAGATTTTTAATATAGAATACTCATCTAACAATTAAATTTCTTTGCCTCCTGGTGAAGGTAGATTGATATCTTTTCTGCATTATTTTATTTGTAACCTGTAACAAATCAAACATATGTCACACAATATTTTGACCTTATTCACAATAGACATATTAAAATATTAGATTTTTAATATAAATTACTCACCTGACAATTCAATTTCTCCACCCTCTGGTGAAGGTAGATTGACAATGAAAAAGCAATTTTATAAGGCATTAAAGCCACAAGATGTTTGAAAAATGTCATTTTAATAACTAATTTAAACATTTTCGTACGGACTGTACTAATTACCTCGTGACTAACTTCTTAATGATCTTCAGTTATATTAATATAGATGGAACACGTTACTCACAGAATAGATACAGTCGCCGCCATTTTATCCCCACTGAAAAGTAGGACACTTGAGCCTCTACCGTTCCCACTTACCTTGGCTTTTCTCCTTGCTGGCTATTTCCTTTTCTATCTATCCGTTTATCCTCTATTCTATCCTTTCCTTTCTGTCCTTTATCCTTTCCTTTATCCTTTTTCCTTTTATCTATCCCTTGCTCTGACCTACTCGTGTCTAGAGTTTTTCAAAAAGTGCGACGAGGCAACGGGGTTCACCTCGCTCGAGTCCTGAAAAGAAGGGCGCAGGCGCGCCCAAGGCCGGCGCAACTATTAGTTGTCCGCATCGATCCATTGATCGATTTAGGTCCAGGCCCACGCCCACTTGGGCCACCGCACTACTTACGGCGCGGAAATCAAAATCTATGTAACCGATCGAAACCGTAGTTTTGTCCGGTTACAACATCAATCGCTTACACATTCGCTGTTATAACATTATGTCACAATTATTGAAATGACTGGACTATATAGAAATGCTTTATAATTTAATGCTTTTTCATTTATTGATCTATAAGTACTTTTTTCCATAATTGAAACTCATCAGGAACAGAATTTCAACTGTAACAAAAATAAAATAATCACAAAGTATATTTCCTTAAAAATTTACAATAATTATGTTTTGATATTAATTAATACTCATCTGATATATTTTTCTTTCTCTGTTATTTACTAAAATCCTTTCTTCTTTTTCGCAATCGTTTTCCGAAAATACTATTCTTGTTTACGATTCGAAAATAAAGGTTAACCGCACCATTTGACAGCTGTCAGCTATGACACACACTGTATAAAAGTAATATACTATTGCAAATTATGCCTATATACCAATGCAGCCAACCATACGGCATAAAAAGTTGTAAGTAAAGGAATCTCAACCTCAAGGAAGCCTCAGACCAGCGTTGCCAAGTGTAGTATAATTATACTACCGTAGTATAATTTTCCTATAGCGTAGTATATCCTTAGGATACTACGCTACAGTTTCTGTTCCCTGCGGGATCCTACGCTATAGTTTCTGTTCACTGCGGGATCCTACGTTACAGTTTCTTTCCTTGCGGGATACTACGTTTTGGCCATTAATCTTGAGTCTTGGCGAGGGGAAGTTAGAATCAGAGGGGCGAGGGGATTTCTAGGGAGTTTGTCCGTAGCTGTCAAATGGCGCGATTAACCCTCAATTTTATATCATCAACTAAAATAATATTTTCGCAAACGACTGTGGAAAAGAAGGAAGGATTTTAATAATTAACAGAGAAGACAAAATATATCAGATGAGTATAAACTAATAAAAAAAAATGAAAATTATTGTGAATTTTTAAGAAAATATACTTTGTGGTTATTTTATTTTTGTTATAGTTGAAATCCGGTTATGATGACTTTCAATCAAGGAAAAAAGTAATTATAGACTAATAAATGAAAATATTAAAACATGAAGCACTTCTCTGTATGGCCCAGTCATTTCAATAATTGTGACTTAATGTTATAATAGTGAATGTGTATGCGATTAATGCATATACAACAAACTCTTATTGTAAATTTAATAATCTTGTATGACAATGTTTTAATTGCTATTATTTTAAATTAAAGCTAGTTTAATTAACATATTTTTATTTCATCCCTTTCTCAAAATTCTAAACACATGATAATTACCTATTCTTGTAGTAGTCATATATTCGTTAAATTACATACAAAATTACAACTGTTTTATATTTGTAAAGCATAGCTGTTGTTGCAATGATTTTTCTTATTCAATGTGAGACAAATCGCATTTTGTTTAGGTAAATGTCTTATTTATCCGCCACATCCTTCCATATCTTATGCGACATTTATTTGGCTCCGTTGCACTATTTTCTTCCAGTCTATATCATATAACATTAATTTTCTAATCATTTATACATACACACAGATCTAATAATACTGCTGATCTGCAATTATTTTTGTAATTGTTGAAATGATTGTTAAACCATTATCTTGTTTAATTTGTAAAATGGACATTTGAATGATGCTATTAAAATTTGGCAACTTTTCTGCGAGATATGTTCTGATAATATTTGTGAAGATAAAGTTCTTTAAAAGGTATATGTATACTGCTGAGTTCATCTTGTTTTCAGCTTTAAATAGTTTTCCAACTACACGCATGGATATCTATTTTGAATATAGAATACATATTTCATTACATCTATTATGATATTGTTAAGATTGATAGAAAGATATCAATTCTTTGAAAATGATATATTATATATCTAGTAACTGGATTAATTAAGGTTTTAGAACAGATAAATTTCACAAACAAATAGGACTAACAAAATATGTATTATATATTGAGGAAGAATATACAAATGTGAATTATTTGAAGCTAAAAGCAAGATAAATTCAGCAGTATCCTTAAATGTATTGGAGAACAACATCCTCTCAAATTTAAAGAGAAGATATCCTATGGAAGAGATGCCAAACATTATAAGTAAAATAATTCAAGTGTCCATTCTTCAACTTTAATAGAACAATGGTTTACCAATCATCTTGACATTTATAAGATTAATTAGTCAATAGAATAGCTATATCTGAATGTATATAAAAATAGCAAAAAATTAATCGTATATTTTGAAAACTAAAAGAAAGAAGTAACAAGGCAAATAAATGTTACATAAGATATGGAAGGATGTGGCGGATAAATAAGACATTTGCCTAAACAAAATGCGATTTGTCTCACATTGAATAATAAAAATCATTGCAACAAACAGCTATGCTTTACAAATATAAAACAGTTGTAATTTTGTATGTAATTTAACGAATATATGACTACTACAAGAATAGGTAATTACCATGTGTGTTTAGAATTTTGAGAAAGGGATGAAATAAAAATATGTTAATTAAACTAGCTTTAATTTAAAATAATAGCAATTAAAACATTGTCATACAAGATTATTAAATTTACAATAAGAGTTTGTTGTATATGCACTAATCGCTTACACATTCACTATTATAACATTAAGTCACAATTATTGAAATGACTGGGCCGTACAGAAATGCTTAATGTATTAATACTTTTTCATTTATTGGTCTGTAATTACTTTTTTCCTTAATTGAAAGTCATCATAACCGGATTTCAACTGTAACAAAAAAAAAAAATAACCACAAAGTATATTTTCTTAAAAATTCACAATAATTTTCATTTTTTTTATTAATTTATACTCATCTGATATATTTTGTCTTCTCTGTTATTTATTAAAATCCTTCCTTCTTTTCCACAATCGTTTTCCGAAAATATTATTTTTGTTGATGATATAAAATTGAGGGTTAATCGCGCCATTTGACAGCTACGTACAAACTCCCTAGAAATTCCCTCGCCCCTCTGATTCTAACTACACAACTAACACAACGCCGCGACGCAAGATTAATGGCCAAAACACGTCCGAAAGCACTGAGAGCCTATTATACCTAAAACGGTAGGTGACATTTTCGCCTACAACTTTTCTTTTAATGAGTATCGACTCTATGTATTCGTAACTTATGACATGGCGCTAGTGTTAAATAATAAGGTTGGCAAAACTTAAAAGAAAGTATGGCTCATTTATGAAAATATTTTGAAAATGTCGTTTTGACAGCAAGAGGTTATATGCGCCAGATATTTCGGCAATTAAGTGAGTTTTTTATTGTTTAGATTTAATTAATTAAATAATAGGTAAGATTAAGTACTTTGTATTATTTTTCAGATTAAAGTAAGGAAGATAATTAAATTGATGTCATTGGAAGATATAAATACTTGGCAAACATTTAAGTAATCAGATGAGTATATTAATTACATTACCTGAATTAAATAATTAATAAAAGATTAAATACTTTGTGTGTTATCGTTTTTCAGATTAAAACAAGGAATACTTCAGAAAAGATGCCAATAATTATGATGCAAGGACTTTCTCATTAATAAATTGAGTACTATTAAATTAATGTTCTCAAAACAAAAGGTAATTTAACAGATATTATATAAAGTAGCCATGTAAATGGTTGACATATACTGTATTATACCGAATAATCAGTATTTTCATATAATAATACTACGGTAAGGTGTAGGTGTATATTTATAGCATTCTAGCCTTTACGTAGTAATATTGAATGCATATAATGATTGTATGTATTTTTCAGTTAATACTAACGTCTGTCAAGAATCTTCTTTGTTATTCAAGATTAAATTACTAAGCCAATAATGGAAAATTTAAGATATTTCTTTAAAGTTAGAAATTTTATGTTGGAAGAAAATAGGAAATAGCAGGTATAAGCAGTATAAGGCACTTAGTTATTACGTAAGTTATTTTTAATATATCTACATACAATAAAATATGAAAACACGCAAAAATAACATGTTATTTAATAATTGCATTGCTTAAACACTAAAGTTCTTTTGTTTTTTTCTAGATAAAAGGCATTTTCTTTGACAGTGTTCTTCCTCACAATTATCACACCATACGATCCCAGAGTGAAACCCTTTAGTTAGTGAAAGGAACAGCCAAAACTTAAATTATAACAAAGTGTGCAGATGTGACTAGTAACGTTTAAATTATTTTAATTTTAAAGTTAAAAACAGTTTTTAAAGACTGAAATATTATTCCGTAATATATATAATAACAGTCATAAATCTAATAAAAACTATATGATTGAACAATATAGATAACGTGCAGTATAAACATACATATATATATATAATAAGATATAAAATGGCATAGCATATGGAGAATGAAATATTTATACGTATCTTCAATGTTAAAAGGAAACACAAAATTCACAAAGGATTAAAATTGATTGAAAACAAAGAATTTTGTTTATTCAATATTATTCTTCGTGGATCAAGAAATGGCAACAACCCTGAAAAAAAATGTTAATATTAATAATTTTATCAGATTAAGAGTTATTTTGAAAATTGTATATGGCATGTTATTTTTATTGATGATAATATTAATATACCATTTCTTTCCAAATATTATACTACTAATGCACAAAATGTAAATAATTTATTACTGCTCTTATTTAATGATGTAATTATTATTTACCAATAAGTTAAGAAGTGTATAAGATTGTATTACGTTTGTAAGGTGTAAACATATACCTGAATTCTTACATAATTTCTTAAATTTCAACATAAAACTTTTATTTTTAAACATTGATTCATTTAAATAGTTATTAATAGTTTGTGTTTCTTGGCTTTCGTCCAGGTTATCAAAAACTTTCCATTTTATATTAAGCCAGGTATTATAAATATTAGTTCTTTCATTTTTATATTTCTTATTCATGTGCTGAATTTGATATAATTTTATTATTCTTATTAATCGAACTACAAAAAGACAAGTTATTAGATTTTATATAGATAATACCTAATTTAGTGTTATTTGAACAAATCCACTACATCAATTAATCGTAGTGACTTTCATACATACTAATAAATTTATAAACATGGGGATGTTGCCCTAATGTTTGTTTAAACCACCTGTGGTATCTTTCCTGTTTATTATTACATCTGACGTATTTTTTAAACACAGAAAGAGTGTTTCTATCAATCTTTTGCATCCAAAAGTTTTTCAAATATTTAAGGAATGGTAAAAGATGTTTTTTTAAATTTTTATTTTTTGATGTGTCTAGTGATATTAGTTGAAAACCTTTATTCATTAGATGTGGCGGCAAGAGAGGAATATTATATAACTTTCTCAATAACGTCCATATTTTGCATTTCATGCTATCAGTTAATATTTTCGTATTGTTTAAAAGTTTTAACTGCTTCGCTTTTTTTCTAACATTCTGAAAATTAGGTGAATCTCAAACATATCAAAGAGAGAGAGAGAGAGAGGTTCATGCAAAACAACATCAAATCTTAGTTGAAGTCAATTAAAGTGAATTTAATTTTTTGTAATAGAGCTTATCCATCAATGTTATTAAAATAAAATTTTACGAGAAATAATAATTTACAAAGTTTCTTTTTGGATACTTTTTACAATCCCAACATTATATATTAACATAGAGGTTCTATTAATTAGATGCACCACTTACGTAAACGAAATGAAAATAACATCCCGTTAATTCACTTGTAGAAAAATTTCTTTTTATCGAATTTTGGAGTGCTCTTTCGTAATCTGTAATCCAAATCTTGGGCTTAGCTTTATGAAGAATTTTTATTTTTATAAATTGAAATAATTTATCATATAAGCGCCCTGTTTTATTATTAACCAATGCCCAAATTATTGGAATAGCCTAGATTTTATCAATTTTAAATTATAGTTTCAACTGTATATTCATATAAATTTGAAATATAATATATTTCTAAGCCAACTTAGACTCTATTTTACCTTATCTCCATAATTGGTCATTATTGTGATTATTTGGTATATATTTTTTAATCTAGGAGTAGTGTCGAAAGTCCCATCTGCAGAAAATATCTGACAGTTTTTTAAAGAATTTATTATCTTTTTATTGTATAATATAATAAATTTTATATCTCCTTCTACATATTCCATTATTTCTAGCTTATGTTTCTCTTTGCCTATTTGGAAATTTAAATATTTTTCCCATTCTTTTGATGACAATATTCTTTCAAAATCTTCAATTAAAACAGGGATTTTTATACTATTATCCTTCCTCCAACTTCTTATAGTTCTGCTAAATTTTTTAAAACATAATGTTTTTGCACCTTTACAGTTTCTGTAAATTATATTTTTCATTACCCTTATAGTGTGCTATAGTATTTAATACATATTGTGCAAATATCTCATGAACGAATGCATTTTAATAAAAAAATCTTTCAAATAATAGTTTCAAGATTTACGAAGATCTATTTAATAATTAATTGGCTGAAAGTGGAGTAATAAAGGTGAAGTGAATGCAACTTTATTTTTCTTAAATGGAACTTTCTATTTTATAATATATATATACACTTATTGAATCTTTTTCAAGAATTTTCCAAATCCCGCTTGCTCTAATTTGAAATCTCACCAACGTATTTACGAGGGATTACCATTTAAAATTACATGTATGTATTTTGATCATCAATTTAGCTAAAGTATCGTGCGAATCGCTACACGCACACATATACGCATACAGATGCTCATCTACGTATATTTTCAAATTCAAATCTTCGTAACTCGTGGAAGAAATTGATTATACACGTATATAGGTAATTCCAATTAAAAAATATAAAATGACTATCACTTATTGACATCTATCGCAGCATAAGAGTGAAATATGATTATCGTTTTGCAAAATGAATCTACGTTAATCATTTGCTTAGAAGATTTTCTTTTAAAATGTATATCGCTCATGAAATATTCAAGTATTTTCATAAGTATATATATTGAAGAGCCTAGATGTATTTAAAATAATTATAGAACTTTACTTCAATGATATTTCATCATAAGCATCTTTTGCAGTACATGGGATATTTCGAACATACTGTTTGACTTCCTTCCTAAAATTTGCCTCTGTATGTTTATTTTTATCTACAGGATGGTTGTGTATTCTAAGTTGTAGGAAATTTTCTTCGTTATCAATAAATTTGGCAGTGCCTGGACATTCATCATTTTTACATTTTAGATAACTATATAAAAAAAACCATATAAAATTATCAAGCACACTATGCATATCATTGGAGACATTTTTGATACCATATATTAACATTATACTTATTCTTATTAATACATACGTAGTCGATGTGCCATTTTTCCTTTTGTATGTTTTTTTTATATTGTACATTTGTCCATCTTTATAAATTTTAGTCTTATATAAACAATTTCTTCGACTCATCTTTGTAATTAAAGTTATTATATTTATTCTTATAAATGCTAAATCCGAATGTAAAGAAAATTAGACACCTATATAAATAGTTCTGGAATAAGTTATGCAAATTCTTGAGAAATTATATCTGATTAATTATAGTAAAACTTACTGAAATGAGTACCGTTGCAAAAATTTTAAAGTTTTTACAATATTCGCATATCTTATATTGTTTTTTAACCGTGATATTCATGATTTGAACATCAAGTATATACTTTAACGGACGAATTTTAATTTTCTGTTATGTATAAATAGAAAAGTAATTAAGAGTTTAAACAGCTTATTTAGTCGAATAATTGTACAATAAATCATTCTAAACATTTTACGTATTATTTTTGCTTTAATAGTAGGAACATCAGAATTCGTTCATATGCTCTATAAGGAAGGACGCGTCAAAATCATGATTTTTAAACATGATTTTATTGATTTACAGGCGGTGTATAGACACATTCAAATTTCGTACGTACCTTTCAAACAATAACTGTTTGTAACAGTAGCTATACCGTAAATAATTATGATGAATTATTTAATGTCCATTTCACAAGACTGTAAACTAGAGACTAATATCGCGTACGACAGGTGGCATATTATGTATGACTATCATTCGTAAGATCCTAAGGTGTTTATAAACTTATTTTGTTCCATACCATACATTCTATGAATCACTTATCATATAGTAAACGAATAATCATACATAATAAGTCACCTAGTTGTCATGCGGTATTAATCCCGAGATTACAGTTTTGTGTTAATTGAAATTAAATAATTACATCATTAAATAAGAGCAGTAATAAATTATTTACATTTTGTGCATTAGTAGTATAATATTTGGAAAGAAATGGTATATTAATATTATCATCAATAAAAATAACATGCCATATACAATTTTCAAAATAACTCTTAATCTGATAAAATTATTAATATTAACATTTTTTTTCAGGGTTGTTGCCATTTCTTGATCCACGAAGAATAATATTGAATAAACAAAATTCTTTGTTTTCAATCAATTTTAATCCTTTGTGAATTTTGTGTTTCCTTTTAACATTGAAGATACGTATAAATATTTCATTCTCCATATGCTATGCCATTTTATATCTTATTATATATATATATGTATGTTTATACTGCACGTTATCTATATTGTTCAATCATATAGTTTTTATTAGATTTATGACTGTTATTATATATATTACGGAATAATATTTCAGTCTTTAAAAACTGTTTTTAACTTTAAAATTAAAATAATTTAAACGTTACTAGTCACATCTGCACACTTTGTTATAATTTAAGTTTTGGCTGTTCCTTTCACTAACTAAAGGGTTTCACTCTGGGATCGTATGATGTGATAATTGTGAGGAAGAACACTGTCAAAGAAAATGCCTTTTATCTAGAAAAAAACAAAAGAACTTTAGTGTTTAAGCAATGCAATTATTAAATAACATGTTATTTTTGCGTGTTTTCATATTTTATTGTATGTAGATATATTAAAAATAACTTACGTAATAACTAAGTGCCTTATACTGCTTATACCTGCTTTTCCTATTTTCTTCCAACATAAAATTTCTAATTTTAAAGAAATATCTTAAATTTTCCATTATTGGCTTAGTAATTTAATCTTGAATAACAAAGAAGATTCTTGACAGACGTTAGTATTAACTGAAAAATACATACAATCATTATATGCATTCAATATTACTACGTAAAGGCTAGAATGCTATAAATATACACCTACACCTTACCGTAGTATTATTATATGAAAATACTGATTATTCGGTATAATACAGTATATGTCAACCATTTACATGGCTACTTTATGTAATATCTGTTAAATTACCTTTTGTTTTGAGAACATTAATTTAATAGTACTCAATTTATTAATGAGAAAGTCCTTGCATCATAATTATTGGCATCTTTTCTGAAGTATTCCTTGTTTTAATCTGAAAAACGATAACACACAAAGTATTTAATCTTTTATTAATTATTTAATTCAGGTAATGTAATTAATATACTCATCTGATTACTTAAATGTTTGCCAAGTATTTATATCTTCCAATGACATCAATTTAATTATCTTCCTTTAATCTGAAAAATAATACAAAGTACTTAATCTTACCTATTATTTAATTAATTAAATCTAAACAATAAAAAACTCACTTAATTGCCGAAATATCTGGCGCATATAACCTCTTGCTGTCAAAACGACATTTTCAAAATATTTTCATAAATGAGCCGTACATTCTTTTAAGTTTTGCCAACCTTATTATTTAACACTAGCGCCATGTCATAAGTTACGAATACATAGAGTCGATACTCTTTTTTTTTTTTTTTCTCTCGTTGTATTGGACTCTGTTCCTAGGAACAATTGTCCACTCCATTCTGCTAGTACTATTATCCCAAAGTTACTATGGTGTTGATCTTAAGTTACTAGGGTAGTTAACAGAGATGAAACGGGAGATTGCTCATGCGAGGTCCCGAGGCAATCCCTACCGGTAGGCGGCGCTGGTGTTGGCAAACGCGTGTCTCAGGTCCATCTAACCCCTAACGCCATCTATCGGAAGAGACCACGAAGCACGAGCGTTAAGCTTAGAATAGGGTAAAACATATATGCATTGTTGCCAGAAAGCGGAATAAAGAGAGAGCGGAGATATTTTCTCGGACCTCTCTGTCTTTCTCGCTGTTAGCTTCTAGCAGAAGAGTCGAGGCAAAATCTTTCCGTTTCGCTTTGCCGAAAATCTACCAATATTCGATGTCATTTATATTTGCAGGCCAATGCCTTTATACATGATTTTTTCAGCATATTTATTTATCAGCATTGATTTATTTAAATCAATAATAAATTAAGGAAATGCGTATTTGATATATAATAATTATTTTAACTATAATTTCATCGTTATATTTCGCTTATTTCCGTAAAATCTGAATTTCTTTAGTTTATTATTGATTATTGTAAGTCAATGGCCATTAAAAAAAATTTAATCTTAAAAAAAAAAAGAAAAGTACCGTTCAGGAATCGAACCCGGACCCACAAATCGCCACGCTATTACCTTACCGCCTAGACCACGAGGCTTCTTCAGTGCACCGTAAACAGATAGTCTTTTTAAGGGCTTGAAATCTTCTTTTAAACCATATAAATAAACGAGCAACCGACAGCTTTATTCATTATTATTCTGTCATAATGGTACACAAATTAAGGAATAATTATATTTTGAATAGTTTTCAAAAGCTTTTCCAATAGCCAAGAACGAAGATAAATAATCAACGCTCGCAGTTTCCGTTCTTGGTTATTGGAAAAGCTTTTGAAAATCTACATTATATAATTATTCTTTAATTTGTGTACCATTATGATAGAATAATAATGAATAAAGATGTCGGTTCTTCGTTTATTTATATGGTTCAATAGAAGATTTCAAGCCCTTAAAAAGACTATCTGTTTACGGTGCACTGAAGAAGCCTCGTGGTCTAAGAGGTAAGGTAATCGCGTGGCGATTCGTGGGTCCGGGTTCGATTCCTGATCGGTACTTTTCTTTTTTTTTTAAGATTAAATTTTTTTAAATTGCCATTGACTTACAATAATCAATAATAAACTAAAGAAATGCAGATTTTACGGAAATAGGCGAAATATAACGATGAAATTATAGTTAAAATAATTATTATATATCAAATACGCATTTCCTTAATTTATTATTGATTTAAATAAGTCAATGCTGATAAATAAATATGCTGAAAAAATCATGTATAAAGGCATTGGCCTGCAAATATAAATGACATCGAATATTGGTAGATTTTCGGCAAAGCGAAACGGAAAGATTTTGCCTCGACTCTTCTGCTAGAAGCTAACAGCGAGAAAGACAGAGAGGTCCGAGAAAATATCTCCGCTCTCTCTTTATTCTGCTTTCTGGCAACAATGCATATATGTTTTACCCTATTCTAAGCTTAACGCTCGTGCTTCGTGGTCTCTTCCGATAGATGGCGTTAGGGGTTAGATGGACCTGAGACACGCGTTTGCCAACACCAGCGCCGCCTACCGGTAGGGATTGCCTCGGGACCTCGCATGAGCAATCTCCCGTTTCATCTCTGGTAGTTATATAGAGACCTTTAAAAGGTTGGAATCATTGACTCTAATGTCAAATATTCTCTATTGGCTGGAGATACTAGATGTTATAATTAATGGATACTTCATTAGTGGTATCTAGTCTTTTTTTACGAAGGAGCAGAGGTTTTTCAAATTATCAGGGTTTCCATGTTCAATGATGTTTAAGATGTTAGTATCGTGGTCGTATGATGGATTTTTGATTATGTCTACAAGCAGGTGCCTTTTCCTGTCATATAGATGGCAATCCCAAAGGATGTGGTTTAAATCCTGAATACCTCCTGTTGAACATGAACAATTCGGAGAATCGATTTTTCCAATTTTAAATAAATATTTATTGCAGTTAAATTGATTGGTAAGGATTTTATTAATTGTGGAGATGTCCGATCTTTCGAGGTTAAGATGGCTATCAAACCAACCTCTTTTGAACTTATGTTCCTTGAATATATTAAAGAAAGTGGTTTCTGTAGGATTGCTCGGTAAGAATCTCTGTAAGTAGTAGTTGTCTACTATCTTGTTTTTCAGTTCTCTAAGAATGCACTCATTGTTGAGAAGCGAAATATCGAGATCAGCCGTTATCTTCATGTCTTTGGCTATAATGTCCGCTTTTTCATTATTTATAATCCCAACATGGCTTGGAACCCATACCAGAACTACCCTGACATTATGTAGTTTAATTTTATTCATCATATCTATGGCATAAACAGAAAAAAAGTCAGAAGAATTCTTAAAGCTTTTAGCCGTAAGTTTGCTAATTGCACTGAGTGAATCGGAAACTATTGCGAATGATTTGTTATTTAGGTTGTATGATTGGACTAGTTTAAGAATTTGTTTAACCGAAAACCATATGGCAGACAGTTCAGCTAGGCAAATATCCGATAGGCCGCATAGATTTAACTTGTAGGTGAGGTTGCGTTTAGAACTAATGATAGCTGCCCCAACATAATAATCACCATTGACTGTAAGAAATTTAGAGCCATCAGTATAAAAAATTTCATAAAAGTGACCGTAATCCATGTCAAGGAGGCCCATGCAGTTATTGAAAACGGAATTGGGAGTTTTAGACTTTCTACATTTAATGCCAATATCCGTGTTCACATCAAAAGCCGAACCCGATGATAGTTCCATTGTCATGAACTCCGGAATTATTGGAAATTTTGGAATGTGGCAGTACCATTTATTAAGACCTTTATAGATGTTATAATAGTGAGGGATGTACCTAGCAGAGCACAGGGGGTTACGTGCAATGACTTTATCCATATTTTTAAGACAAAGAATAGTTGGATGATTATTAGTTCGTAGTCTTGAAAGAAGGAATTTATTAGTTCTAATGTCAGTTATTGCTTTGATGTCAAGTGCCGAACCCAGGTACCAAACTATGTTATTAGGGGCCGAGATGTTTAGTCCTAACATTTTCTTTAGTAATGACAAGATGAAGCTATTATACCTGTCACAGATGGACTGGTTGGTAGGATTTAAAAAGACAGTCGATCCCCATTCAATAGCAGGTCTAATAAATGATTTAAATATTCTCATTAGCGATAAAGGGTGACTGCCCCATCTGTAATGGGTAAGCCATAAGATCATATTGTATAGTCTTTTGTATTTAGAGAAAACAAATTTCAACTGAGCATTCCAAGTAAGCCTTTCGTCAAGAACAACTCCTAAAAACTTATGTCGTTTCTTATATGTTATAGTGCCATAATTATATTTAATCTGCGTGATCCTATTGACCGATTTTTTCCTGGTAAAGTGTATGAGAGCTGATTTGTTGCTGGATATATTGAGGTCTAAGTCGGACAAATAACAATGCAAACTATTAAGAGAGCTAGATAGCTTGAAAACTGAATCCGTAATATTGAGATTTTGGTTAATTAATACAATGTCGTCAGCGAATTGTATTAGAGTACATTCGTTGTGACTATAAGAGGTGATCCTGGATAGGTATATATTGAATAAGAGAGGACTTAAAGCGGAACCTTGTGGTAAGCCTCGTGAGGAAGTGCCTCTGCTAAGGTTAACATTATTGATGTAGAAATCAATTTTACTATTGACAAGAGAGTTGTAGACAAATTTTTGGATTGCTATGGGAAGTTGAATATCCCTTAATAATTGTACCAGTTTTATAGGGTTAATCCTATCGAAAGCCGATTCAATGTCCAAAAATAAAGCGACCAGGTTGGATTTTTCAATAAAAGCTTTGTAAATATTAGATGTTAGAATGACAAGGTTATCCAGACATGAATTGTTGGCTCTGAAACCGAACTGGCATGCGGGAATTATGTTATTTAGTTCTACATATGAAGCAATCTTTTTCACTAGGAGTTTCTCAAATAATTTCCTCAAACTTTTTTGTAGGGAAATGGGTCTAAATTTCTCAGAATTGTTCTTTTTTAGTAGTATAGTATAACTAGAGTTCCAATCTATAGGAAAGTGACCCGTTTTTAGTATAACGTTGAATATGTTTAGAAGGATAGTCTTAATTCTAACCGGCAAACTCTTAATAATAACATTACTGATTAAGTCTGGCCCAGGAGATGATTGATCCTTTAGTTTTGCTATCACCTGATTAAGGTCATCTAAGCAGAACGGCTGAGTGTCAAATTTGTATTTAAAGACGTTATGACTCAACGAGAATTCTGGATCGTAGACGTTAGCGTTTTGCGTGAGGTTTGAAACAGTATTTAGAATGATAGTTTCGTCAGGGAGCTCATTATGCGAAGCATCATTCAAATACTTTGAGTTTTTAATAGATCTAATAGTCCTCCAGATATCCTTTAATTTGGTAGCCGGATTAATTTGTTTGGTAAAACTATTAAATGTCTGCCTTTTTTTGTTTATACAAAGGTTTTTAAACTTCCTATTGGAGTCGTTAAACCGTTTAAGATTATTATCAGATGAGTAGTCGAGGAATATTTTGAAAAGTAAGTTCTTTTCTCTACGGGCATCTTGCAGTTCATTATCCCACCATTTATTGTTTTTAGTAGACTTGTTGTTGTGAACATTACCAAGAGAGCAACCACAATCCATGGCCTTGGCTATAATACAGTCAGTTACTTTAGAGTATACATTATTAAGGTTATTAGTATCAATATTTTCAGTAATATCAAAATCAAAAGCGGCCAACCCAAAACTGGAACTATCGAAATTTGTTGTGGATAATTTTTGTTTGTAGAAGTGGTAATTATTTCTAGCCATCTTATCCACTTCAAGAACAATGGGGAAATGATCGCTATCGAAGTTTTCAGTGTCCACTTCGTGTTTATATGTGAATTTGAAGTTATTGGGGCAAATTATAATATCTGGTATACTAACATAGAGGCTGGTTTTATTATTAATGGTGGAAATATTTTTGTTTAAAATTTTAATATTGTTCCTTTGTATAACCTTGTCCAGGATATTCCCACTCCTATTAGTCCTTGTGCACCCCCAATTTAAGTGGATACAGTTAAAGTCACCTATAATCAAATAGTTGCCAGAAAAGTTAGAAATTTTGTTCATCTCAAAGATAGCTTCGTTCCAATCTTCTAAACAAATAACATGTTTAGGAGGATTATATACTAATAGAATATACATGAAGGACTTATCCATTTTTACTTTGACAATTAGAGATTCGTTGAATATATTTCGAATGGTGTTGTTGAGAATAAGTGAGGCAAAAATATGGTTAGCTATAAGGAATAAAACTCCACCTCCCAAGGAATCACGGTCATTTCTGTATACCTTATAACTATTTAAATAAAACTTGTCGTTTTTATCCAACCAGGTTTCCGTTATAGCAAAAATGTCCACTTTATATTTATCTATTAAGTGAAGTAACGAATAGGTTTTATATTTAATAGATCTGGCATTCCAAAGACTTATTTTAACACTAGACATGTGAATGTAAGATAGGGGTTGGTTGGGTGGGAAGTGTAAGGATAGTAGCTTAAAAAGTGGTGAACCTAGTCTATGCGGCCTTCGAGAATCTAATTCCTGCTGGTAATAGTAGTTTTAATCTTTTTGTTTGTAGCTATGAAATCTCTAACATCTCTTCTGTCTATTTTTTTTATTTTCTTCTCGTTTCCTGCTTTCCTTTTAATAGGTAAATTTGTGTATGCGTCACAAGTTTTATTATCGCGAGAATCATCTGCGGGTATAAAGCGTACTTCATGGTCTGAATTATTTTTATACTCTATAATGTCAGCGGGGAATATTGCTTGGGTATCCTTGCCTTTCATGTTTTGAGTCATTGTTGTTCTATTTGCCTCGCATGTAGTGTTAGTACCCATACCCATACCCATGTGTTGTGGATTACAGAGGTCATCATCCGTCCAGTGGTAGTCTCCTGAAACAGTCACTTCCCGATCTGGCACCTTGGAGGAGTCGGCTGGGAGAGTTTCCTCCATTTGCTGCTGATCTCGTTCATGTACTTTCCGATTAAATGTATCTTCGTTAGCATTTGTAACTATGTCACTATAGTATATATGCTTTCTAGATTTATTAGGATGGCTAGTCTGTCTTTCAGTGTATAGCTGAATCCAATTAAACAAGAAGTTGCCGCTATTTTTATTAATCAACTCAAAATGATTGTCTATTTCATATTCAGAGGTGTATTTATTGTCCAGGAGGAACTTTTTTGCATCATAATTCGTTGAATTAGTATATGACTTGACTTTATTAATAAGAGTTAAAAATTTTAGTACTGGACAGTTGTTACTCAAGCTTTTGTGATCACCATTGCAGTTACCACAGAACGTTACTGATTTACACATTTCAGGATCATGATCACCTGCACAGTTTTCACAGCGTCTGTGGCCCCTACACTGGTAACGAGAGTGTCCAAACCTTTGGCAAGTGAAGCATTTCTTAATTTTTTCTAGGAAGGGTTTAACTTTCAGCTTCACATTGAATAAATATATGTTTGAGGGCAAAAAGTTTGATACGAAGTTTATCTTCAACGAGTTAGTGGGGATAGGAACTTTATTGTCGTTGTCCCATCTGGAAAGTCTTTCAACTTTAGAAGCTTTAATATTCTTATCATTAAGATTTATGTCAAGCAAAATATCTTCAATGTTCAGGTCCTGCAATACATGTCTAACTATTCCTATCTTCGTAACTGCATAAAAAGGTATATAGATTATCCAGTTTTTATCGACTAGTTTGTGTTGAGAATCTACTAAATTATTAGCAGAATCGGCTTTGTCAAATTTCAATTTTATCGTGTCCTTATTGGCTTTAGAGATTTTGAAGTTATCTGAACAAATACATTTTAGAGATTTGCTTATCCTCATTAGGTGTAAATTGCCAATGTTATTGTTAAGATCAGAAGAGATTATGTTTACAATAAAAGGTCCCGTATGAACCACCCCATACCTGTTGTTCTGCCTCTGCTCCTTAGCTAGATTTATCATTTTAGTTCTCTGATCAGTTAGAACCGTATTATCTGGCGGCTCCTTTGTTGTGTGGAAAGATGATCTTTCCCTTCGTTGCTCACTGTTATCAGCCATTTAGTATTAACGATTCTATTAGAATTATGTATAATAGATCAATAGATCTAGATCACTAGAAATCACGTCTTGCTTAAATTAAAGCCTGGCTATTTAATCAGTTGTCAAAATTATTATATATTTAGATAAATAGTATAGATCTATGTAAAGAATTAGTAAATGCCCAGTAGAATTAATGAATAGCTTTATAGTCAATTATTCAGTATCAACTCAAAAGTCAAAAGTGAAATTCTATTCTAAACCCATCTACGAACGAACTGTACTCGTTAAGAGACATACGGGAACTGAGTCGATACTCATTAAAAGAAAAGTTGTAGGCGAAAATGTCACCTACCCATTTTCTATACTACCGTGCTTTCTTGTTGGAAGCGTGAGGCTGAAGCGAATCTTTCAAAGCAAGATCCGTTTCCCTCTTTCGATGTTTGACCCCTGCTTTCAGACCGGGCATTTACTGAAAATTCTTGCTCGGCTTCCATTATCAAAATCCTTTAAAGAAATATCAACGAAATTGTTACAAATTTAAAAAATAAAGAATGTTAGTAGAAGCGACGAAAAGAGATTTTATGTAACAAACTTACCCCCATTTTTCTGATATATGCTTCAAATGTATTTCACCAATGTTATTGATAATCCACTTATCGAACACTTATTTAATTCGAACAAAGGACGGTTTTACGATACTTTGCTTTACCGCTACAGTTCGTTTTAATCTGGGGATTAAACCATAAACCATATTTCTTTGCATTACAAAGAGATTTTTATTATCGATGATTTGTATATTCGGGATACCGTCTGTGTCACTGAGCGTAATTGGAATGAAGATGGTAGTTGAATGATGTAGTATAATTTAAAGCTTATATTTTGCTTTATTTATCACTTTTACTATTTTTAAAAATGTTTTCACCCAATTAAAGTAAACTTCATCAAAGAAATCAGTAAATTAAGAAATTAATTTAAACTAATTATCGATTTCCGCTGATACGCTTAGAGCAAAAACTTAAAAAACAAGACCAAAGACGAAACAGCCAAAAAGACATCGCCTAAGGGCTGACGAAGGCTTTTAATGAATTATCCCTCCTTGAGAAGAAAAGGAAGGGGTCCATCGTCCACCCTGTGAACCAATCAGATCTTCAGTTTAGCGAATGTTGTTCCTTTGGTGAGGAAATTTTTGGTACACGGAGTAGGGAAGGGTAAGGATATTTTTTCTGGACGGGAAGTACCTCTTTTACGTCACAGGAAGATTTTTCCCAAAAACAAAGTTGGCGATGGCAGGATGTTTACATCGCAAAATGGGTTTTCGTAGATAGTCATAAAAAAAGAAAAACTCCCGGGTGGCTCACTTGTACCGCAGATGGATTTCCCCGTATGTAAAAAAAGACGTCTGAAAAGGGTAAATTTTGTAGACAGTTCTTGGTTTATTGCTCTATAAGCGATAACTCAGGTAGAGAAGGTAAAGGGATGCTCTCTTTGCATCCAGGATAGGAATGTTTACTCCAATGTATATGCTATTTAAAATCTATGTTTTAATATAGTTATATCAATAAGTTCAATGTCTACCTGATATTCAAATATCATTGCTTTATTTTTTATTTCGTCTAGCTCATATATGGTGCTACTGGAGAGTGAGGCAGCATATAACTTTCCACACTTTTCGTTATTCCTGTATATACAGATACTTTATTTGAAGAAGTATGACTATTATTAAGGTGGAAGAGTAATATATAAATTGTTTGTTAAAATTTTTTATTGTAAAAAGTTTCTTTAACATGCGAAGAATATATTCCCAAAGTTTCAAGCGAAAAAAAATAATTTACGAATCTTTACAAAGCTATCGAAGCTATACTCTCGAAACGCGTATATCAGATGAAATAGGAAAACGAGTGCGCAATTTTGTCTTGTCTTGTTTGGCCTAATAAGCTTTATACATAATTTGTTATTTGAATATTATTCAATACATATATGTACATGTACGGCAAACAGATTAAGCTTCGATAAGGATGAAATTCATAAAAGTGTTAGTAAACAGAACTTTTAAGTCCAAAAACTTTAAACGCGTTTTTCTCAAAACGTTTAATTTTTTGCGTCGTAAATGCAAATAAAAAATTATTTGTCTAATTTACTGGAAATTTTGCAAATACATTTTTTAACTTATTGGCCTCAACAATAAGCAAAGTATACCTCAAACTTCATTAAAAAAACCATTATAAATACATTTTTTCTCCGTTTGTTTATAAAAAAAATGACATTTTTGTTCAAAAAAACCTCAAATTTTAATTTTTAGACGTTTTTTATTAAATTTCACTATATTGTTATGGGTTCACATTGCGATAAGCAAATTCAATCACATTGGTACAACTAAATTTATTCTGTCCTTGTAGAGATATTTTACAATGTTGAATAGTATAAAATAAATTGATAGGAAACAGGTAGTGACCTCTCCCTTGACCTTTTTATCTAGGTCCTTCTCGAGGTCCTTGAGCTGGACGCTGAGGGTAATATATGTTCGTTGAGTTTACTTAGTACAGTGTGGAGTCGAGGGAACAACGACAAATGACCCATAATTTTTTTTTTCAGGGCATTCACTTCTTACATTTATGTGAATGTGGCGTAAACAAATTTTAAGTTGGTAGAACTACTTAGTCAGATCTGAGGTTACTTCAAACAGTCAAAAGTAAATAATAAAGTAACAGCTTATGAAAGCAAATGAAAGGAGTAATTTTTAATAATATTTTTTGATAAGCAGCCTTTCTTCTTATATCAATTCCTATTGAAAAGAACAACTATTGTTCGTGCCGTGCATAAATGGGTTAGAAGGAATGATAAGGATAAATAAACTCAGGAATATTTTCAGATAAGTACAAATTTGCTGACAATTTATCATTTTCTATTCATTTATGTAAAATATAGGAAAGCAATTCTTTGTGAGAAAATTTTCTTCTTTTTATAGATGTATGACGAAGCCAGTGGTATGTGATCTGCGGTTTAATTCTCAGCCTCAGGACTAATCGTAAATACATATCTGTTAATAATCTTTCATTTCTCTTCCTGGATTATTAGGATTTCTATTGTGTATTAAAAGAAGGTATTTGAAAGGTTAGCAAAATTATTATTCTTTTGTAATAATATAATTCATCAATGAATTTGTTACTCACTTCATATAATTGAATATGTAAATTTTCAACTCATAGCCTAATTAAATACTTTCAATTACAGTTGCTGTTCTTTCCTCAAAGCTTTATTTACCCAAAAATCACATTCAATTCCAGCTGACGAAGAGATAAATGAAATGTTTTTAATCAGTGTCACGATATGCAGTATTTATGATTGGAAAACTTATCTATATGCTTACGCTGTTTTCCTAATTAATTAGTTAAAACAGGAGCTGGGCAATGTATAGCGAGTCAATATTATCCAGTTAAATAATATAACTTAAATATGTGACCTGATATACTTCGTCTTCTTTTATCGTAACATAGTGTACTGTGAAAGGTATATATAATACTCTTTATCATGCAACAAAGCAACAATTTTCTTACATTTTATTTATTATACATTATATATAAAATGATTAAAGTAAGTACATGTTAAACATTAAATTATTAACAAATTGAAATCTAGGTGTTGAGCTTAGAGGAAGAATAGCAGCTTTTGATAAAGAAGGATGATAGGAGAGAAGAATATGAGAAGGATGATCGTGGGTACGTGCGTCGGAAAGATGTACGTGGAATAAAAATATGTAGAATTGGTCTATGATATAATAGAGAAATTTTTGCCTACAGATAGAAGAGCTTTAAAATACATAATAGCTCTTGTTATATAACGTATTGGAAAAATGATAGAAATAAGCGGAATGTGAAACGGAAGATAAGGAAGAGTAAACAATGAATGTGCGTGCGAAATATCTCTATCCTTTTCGATGCTTATTTTGGTGCAATCTTCCAAACCTTTTTGGGGTTTTCAAATCATTGCTTTCTTTCTACATATTTAATATACGGTTAAACTGCTGTAAGGATAATTTTGCTGACTCTTTTTAATCTCCGCAATTTATTTTTTAAATATGTAGTCGTCTATTGTCAAACAAGAAGATTGAATATAATATTTATATATAGTTATTGTTGCGGTAAGGAAAAGCACCTTAAATTTTGTATAGCTTTTATCAGGCTTTATAAATATTGTCATTCAATTGATAATTTATCTTCTAAATTTGGTCTGTAGAAATAGTTGATTCCTTCTTACTATTATGTGACCGCATTTAAATAAAATTTCCCTTTATTAATTATACTAAGGTTTCTTTTACTGGAACAGATTTTCAAATAGTATTTTAAATTCTTTAAGTAAATAAAATAATATTTCATGAAGAGTAGAAATATTTTTCTATAATTGACCCAAATTTTTTAAGACTTAAAAATATTTTTATTCCAATATTGGTTACAGCTTGAATATATATTACAGTTGCAAAACCGTAATATCGAAAATTATTGACAAGTTAGATCGCTTTTTATTTCATGAAGTTAACCCTTGTAATTTTTTTGCATGTTAATATATTTTTATTTTTCTAAGAAATATGGGCAAAATAAAGAAAGATCTTTCCACGATGTATGGAGATGGTTTTAAGTATTACATAAAAGATACTTATAAAAAAAGAAATGGCACAACAACAACGTAAGATTTAATTTTTAACCAATTAAGTGAAAACAAGGTTGTATATCCTTTTTTTATTTTTGAGTTTCGTTATAATTACAAAATACTTTAGATATTTGAAATGCTACCTAAAGACATGTACTGGTAAAGCAAAATTTATAAATAATAAGTAGAATATTTATTTAATGCATGAACATAATCATGAAAAGGAAGAAAGCATTTTTAAAGAGGCCAAATTTAGGGAAGAATGTTACAAGTTAATAACAATTGAAGCTGATAAAACTTCTAAAGAAATCTATGATGCTTGCTCTTTACAGTAAATTATATATCTTTTTTCCTTGAATATTTTGTTATTAAAATAAAAAATTACATTTTACAAAACAATTGTAGATATTACAATGAGTCTAAAACATTACCCTTTAAGAACTGTGAGCGTACATTGGGTAGATGGAGAATTAGGAATAATTTAAAATCACCGAAAACTTTGGAACAATGTACCATCCTCAACAATGAAAAATGGACGGACTTTTTAAAATTTGATGTTTGTGGTAAAGCACATATCCTAAAAAGCTACCAGTATATTGAAAAGGATATACAATTTATAATTGTAGTCAATATGAAGCTTTGAAAGATATTGATGTCCAGCTCAACAATACATGTAGATGGTACTTTCGATGCGATACCGAAATTAATGAATTCATTTCAAATGGTAACCGTAATGGGTTACTGGAATGAAAAGGTTTTAAGTTTAGGAAAACATTTAAACATTTTTCGCAAAAAAGACTTGTATAGGTTTCTAGATTTTAATTAATATTTTAAAATATTAGTTATCAATGTAGAAGTGTTCTATTTTTAATATACCCTAGTATGAGGATAATAATTTATTATTTTCGTAATATCAGAGGTATCAAATTTTTATTAGTCTCCCGGAATGGAAATAGAGAAAGGTCTCATTAAAATTCTATGAATAAAAATGATATCTCGTTATTGTCAAAGGAGATAAACATCTTCTTACATTTGCATGTGTTCTGGGGCAAATAAATGGGATACTCAATATAATTAAGTTCATTGTTTTTCAATCATACAAAAATTACGAAATATTCGATGTTTATATTCAACTTATCTCGCTATTTTTTAACATTATATTACTTTCATTATAGGCAATTCCGTTTATATGGGCGTTAACAAGTTGCAAAACATAATTTTTGTATGAAAAGCTCTTTTATTTTATTAAAATAAAAATAGCAAAAGAATTAAATCCTTGCAATATTATTTGTGACTTCGAATTAGCCATGCAAAATGCACTGAGAACAAATTTTCCAGGAGCTGCCATTAAGGGATGTTACTTTCACTATGTTCAGGCATGTGTATTCTAAGTACATATTTAGTCGATCTACACTCTTGCCCTACCTCTTTTCTCTGTCATTTAAGTATTATATTTGATAATCGTTTTTATTATATTACAGGCCATTAGAAAGAGAGCGAAAAAACTGCATATGTTTAAAAAATGGCAAAAATATGACACAGTAAAACAAATAAAAATCTTATTTAATTTGCAAAAAATATATAATCTTCCGTACATACCAGCCCCGCTAATGTTTGAAGCATTTAACTTTTTAAAGAAAGATATTTGTAATGATACGGACATAGGTGATGACTTCAAACCCCTTTTTAACTATTTTCAACATTTTTGGATAAAAAAAATGAATCCGCAGACATTGTCAGTTTGGAATTGTTCTATAAGGACAAACAATGTTATAGAAAGGTATCATCGATACTTGAAAAAAGTAATGGGACCTCATCCATCTTTCAAGAAATTTATATGTAAGTATAAAGAATATGATATCATCACTCGAATAAAAGTTATATAATGTTTATTTCCATCAGCCAAACTACAGTACATAATTAAAATATATTTTATACAAAATATAAATAATAACCACAAATTAAAATATGTAGACAAAAAGCGTTTAAATTTAAACTTGTGGTTAAGCAAAAACTTTGATATATTTAATAATATACATGAAACATGTAATAAAAGAAAAATAATTACAAATTTTTTAACTCGGTGTGCATTTAATAATGATATATGCATGAAAAAAATCAAAAAAATTGTGCAAAAAAATGGTAAGTTATCTACTAGTTATGTACAGAATGTGTTCTGTTATTACTGCAAAAGAAATCAATTCGTGTAGATTGTAAGATTTTAAAAATTCAACTAAAAACCCTAAAGCTACCATTTGGCGGTCAAATAACGTGTTTGCAATTTTAGACATACGTAAACTAAATTCATCTGTATTTTTAAAGTGCATTTCTCTAAAAGCCCCTAACGTTTGCAATTTATGATACGTGCCACAAAACTATTTTAATATGAGTCTTTTAGTCTTTGAGTAGAAAACGCCTTTAAAGTTAAACCATTTTATAGTATATTTTGCTTAAAAAATAATTATAAGACAGAAATTTCTTACTTTAAAAATTCTTATAATTTCCGGGAATGTTTCAACGATGCTTGACAAATACAAAAATTCTTAAAACTTTATTCAATCAACAGGATGAAGCTTTGAATGAGAAAAAGTTAAGGCCAACGTAGAAATTGTTAAAAAATTGCTTTCGCTAAATCATTCGTTCTGTATTATATATTGCTTCGATATAAGTTCACCAATGATACTCACACATTGCATTTTCCAAATTTAAATTAATCTAATAGAACAAAAATTTTTTTCAGAATATTTACAATTCATGAATTACAAGGACATAGAGGCCCTTTACAAAAATATCTCAATCGCTTAAATTTTTGCATAACTCAAGGTCATTATATTAAGTACGTTATATAATCTTATTATTACAGAAGCATTTGGAATCTTAATGATTTGAATGAATATATTCCAATTTAATTAATACAGAGAACTATCTATAAAAAATAAACTGTAAATAGGTTTTAATTAGTATACTAATGTTTTGTATTTCAAACTGTGATAATTTTATCTACACCATTATTATATAGATATGTATTAAAATAAAATGTTTATAAGTGATAAGAGACAACATAAAACAATGTTTAAATATCTTTTTCTTCAAAAAATCTTTGTAAACACATATCTTTCATTTTCAATTCGATTCATGCGTATCTGTTAGTTTTACTTTATTTAAACGCCCTTGACGCATACACCGTACACCGGACACTGCATATAATTATACGCAATTATTTACCCAAATACATTGTTACCTGTTCCATATGTAACATAAATATGCACGATAATATAATTTACTTACGAAATTACATAAACATGTTTTTTTTTGTATTCATTACAAAAACTAATTTATACACCAATTCTGCACATTTTTATTCCACGCACATCTTCCCGACGCACGTACCCACAATCATCCTTCTCATATTCTCCTCTCCTATCATCTTTCTTTATCAAAAGCTACTATTCTTCCTCTAAGCTCAATACCTAGATTTCAATTTGTTAATAATTTAATGTTTAACATGTACTTATTTTAATCATTTTATATATAATGTATAATAAATAAAATGTAAGAAAATTGTTGCTTTGTTGCATGATAAAGAGTATTATATATACCTTTCACAGTACACTATGTTACGATAAAAGAAGACGAAGTATATCAGGTCACATATTTAAGTTATATTATTTAACTGGATAATATTGACTCGCTATACATTGCCCAGCTCCTGTTTTAACTAATTAATTAGGAAAACAGCGTAAGCATATAGATAAGTTTTCCAATCATAAATACTGCATATCGTGACACTGATTAAAAACATTTCATTTATCTCTTCGTCAGCTGGAATTGAATGTGATTTTTGGGTAAATAAAGCATTGAGGAAAGAACAGCA
Source organism: Prorops nasuta (assembly GCF_024137725.1). NCBI lineage: Eukaryota > Metazoa > Arthropoda > Insecta > Hymenoptera > Bethylidae > Prorops > Prorops nasuta. Next base: position 3,013,488 of record NW_027116804.1, on the reverse strand, counting down.
ACTGTAATTGAAAGTATTTAATTAGGCTATGAGTTGAAAATTTACATATTCAATTATATGAAGTGAGTAACAAATTCATTGATGAATTATATTATTACAAAAGAATAATAATTTTGCTAACCTTTCAAATACCTTCTTTTAATACACAATAGAAATCCTAATAATCCAGGAAGAGAAATGAAAGATTATTAACAGATATGTATTTACGATTAGTCCTGAGGCTGAGAATTAAACCGCAGATCACATACCACTGGCTTCGTCATACATCTATAAAAAGAAGAAAATTTTCTCACGAAGAATTGCTTTCCTATATTTTACATAAATGAATAGAAAATGATAAATTGTCAGCAAATTTGTACTTATCTGAAAATATTCCTGAGTTTATTTATCCTTATCATTCCTTCTAACCCATTTATGCACGGCACGAACAATAGTTGTTCTTTTCAATAGGAATTAATATAAGAAGAAAGGTTGCCTATCAAAAAAAATTATTAAAAATTACTCCTTTCATTTGCTGTCCCAAGCTGTCACTTTATTATTAACTTTTGACTGTTTGAAGTAACCTCAGATCTGACTAAGTAGTTCTACCGGTAGAGGGTAAAGTGCCATAATATTTTCCTATAGCAAATTTAAGGAACTTTGGGTGAGTAGTTTATATTATGCAGCACATGCCCTCTACCGTCTCATCAACTATAAAATAATATGATATAGTAATGTTCATCCTTCCTTAAACATTTATGTACTGTATGAGGTTAATTTGGAGATTATGAAATCATATATTTTTTCTTTCAGTTACAAAATGTTGACTGTATAATAGTTTTGAAATGCAAACTATTCTTATTTTTTATTGAAATTAAATAAAACTTATTCAGAAAACATACAAACACATTTTGATTATGCATGTCTACACAATTTAGTGGATACATTGACGTGTTTAATATTATCCTTTACTAAGGAGCGAACTCATAAATAGGTAAAACTTGTATGCATGTTTAAACAAATATTTGTATTCCTTTTTTAGTGTTTCTTCGTCTTCAATAAAATAATTTCTTTTTCATAAATTACGTAATGCTTTACTATTATTTTTTATGATACCATATAATCGTTTACAAATTCCCCTTTTCATATTACACAATTTTAATGTTTTCTACACTAAAGCTGAAGATATTTTTGATGAAGAATAATAGTTATAGCCTTTCTAAACACTCGCCTTTGAGAACCTTATAATTTCAGCATCACTTATCTACACCCAGATTTTAACAGTCTAATCTCACTAGTGTTATAGCTGTTACTTATTGTATTTTAAAGTTGCTTTTTATATTCCTCTTTTTTATAATATGAAAAGTAATTAATACACTTTATTTTAATAAATATTTACACAGACGTGCCAAATCTCATTTTCCTCATTTTTAAAAATGGTCGGAGACGATTCTTGTTGATCTTATTGTGTTGTAAACGAACCTGATTTTGAAATTACTCCAGTACATCAGATTTTTTTTTAATTTTTAGCTTAAATAGTACAAAATGGCTTTTTTCGCCATTTTCATTATTTTACTTCAGAGAACGAATTTTGTTTAAATTCCACAATTAAACCATATAGTATTATTCGTTAGCTTTAAAATCCATTTTCAAAACTTATTATACTAGCAGGATGCGATGCAATAGTGGTAATTTACAAAAAGAAAATTTGTTCTCTAAAATAAAAATCATAAACTGAGGAAAACAGCCGTTTTTCAGCCATTTAACTGATATTTCAAAACACCTGATGTGATAGAGAAATTTCAAAGCCACATTCATATTCAGTAAAAAAAATGGAAGAATTGCCCCCCCCCCCCCCCCCCTCCTTCCCGTCCATTCTTGAAACTGAGAAAATTCAATTTTCCAGGTCTGTGTTATTGTTGAAGATATAAAGTCGTAGCAAACTATACATATTACAATAATAGCATAGATACCACACATGCTACCATAGGAGTTGTTGAATTGTTCTCATCTTTTCACACCGTTCAGAAAATACTTGTGAAATTTCCTTTATGGCTGCTGGTAAAAATTCCTCCATTTCCTTATCTCATTCTTGTATGACAATTCCAAATATTTTCTTCTTTTATATATAAGTTGAACTTCCTGTAATCATTAAACACGGTATGAGGATCTTAATTGCAGCTTCGAAACTCGACATATAATAATAATATGAAAAATACATTAGAATATTACAAATAATATCAAATCAACAGACCTATTAAAGACACTATCTCAACTAGACCTAAGACTGTATGATGAAATTTTTCTAATTAAATAGTCAAGAGTACTTTTTTTCGATATGTAAAGTATTAGTGTTAATCAAGCATATAAACACAATATATAACATGCTATTGTTAGACAATATGTCAAAAATTACTAAGTTGATCTTTCACTCTTTGTCGAAGGGTATGGAAATTATTCTGTGGGAGATTTCCATTCTATGTAAACTTCAGATCAATAAAAAATTGAAGATGGCTTACAATAAATAAATGATTAAATCTGTAAAATAAACAAATTACATCCACAAAGCATACAAAAGATTTATTCTTGAATATGCACTTATTATATACAAAAGATATACTTATCTAAAAGTATTTTTATTATATTCTTTGTGCATATGCCATATGGCATCAATATGTATAGTGAATGACAGGCCATTTCTCTTTGGTTTTCTTACAGAGATGGTTATTATACTTTTAATTCTTTTATGCCTCAAACTTTCTATATTACTTATTATAATCTTTTAATTTCAGCTGTAAGTATCAATGCACACACATTTACATGAAAACATTTTTGGATTACTTGTGTTCGTAAGTTTCTTCTACTCGCACGCATGCGCACAAAATACATTATAATATAGTCTACTCATCGAAAGCTCCATCCCTAGAAAGTAACTATAAAATTTTATGGCACTTTACCCTCTACCGCTTCTGAACTTCTCTTGAAAGATTTCTGGAGGAATGTCTTCATCTTCGTCCCAGAAGAACTCACCTGGTACTCTCAGTGTTGTACCGTAAACTAATTCGGCTGAAGTACAGTTTAAATCATCTTTAAATGCTGTACGCATGCCTAGAAGCACTGTGGGCAAGTTGTCCATCCAGGAATCTTCTTCGTGGCACATTAGTGCAGCTTTTAATGTTCTATGGGATCTCTCCACCATGCCATTTGTTTTAGGATGATAAGTCGAACTCCTTGACCTGTGACATCCAACTGTATTCCTCAGAGCTGTGAAGAGACGGGCTTCAAATTGGCTTCCTTGATCCGTAATTATTCCTTTAAGAGCGCCGAACCTGGATATCCAATTAGTATAAAATGCGTCACATACTGTAGTTGCCTCCATATCTTTCAATGGGATAGCTTCAATCCAGCGTGTGTAACGATCTACCATGGTCAAACAATAACGAAATCCTCGCTGTTCTGGCAGAGGCCCGATAAGGTCCAGGTGAACTTGTTCGAATCTCACGTCAGGTATTTCTATCTTGACAGGGTCATTTTTAACGTGACGATGAACCTTTGACTTTTGGCATGAAATGCAAGATTTTGCCCACATTCGAATATCCTTCGACATGTTAGGCCATACGAATTTCTTCCTGATGATTTTTGCTGTTGCTTTTCCACTGGGATGAGACAATCTGTGCACGGCATTAAAAACTTGTTTCCTGAGGACTTTAGGTACGATAGGACGGATGTCACCAGTAGAAATATCACAATAAATGTGGTCTAGTGAGTCGTTTATTGCTATCTTTTTAATAATCAGTGCAGTATTAGATTGAAGCAATGAATCGATTTCCTCATCAGTTTTCTGCTCTCTCGCTAAATCTTGTAAATTCACGATGACCGGCATGGTGATTGCTTCGACTCTCGATAAAGCGTCTGCTACAATATTTTCTTTACCAACTACGTGTTGTATTCTAGTGGTGAATTCGCCAATGTATTCTAATTGTCTCGTTTGTTGAGCGGTGGCCTTGTCAGCTTTCTGTTTAAATGCATATATCAGGGGTTTGTGATCGGTCAAAATAGTCAAATCTCGGCCCTCTAACATATGTCTAAAATAACGAATGCTGTTAAAAATAGCTAGTAACTCTCTGTCATATGCACTACGTGCACGTTTACGAGGTGACAACTTTTTTGAGAAAAAACCTATTGGCTGCCAAACGTTATCAACCCCCTGCTCAAGAGTGGCGCCCAATGCCGTGTCTGAAGCGTCCGTAGTTAACCTCAAAGGAGCGTTCTCTGCCGGATGAGCCAAATATGTCGCATTGGACAAATCTTCTTTGCACTTATTAAAAGCAGCTGTAGCTTCGTCAGTCCAAACAATGGGAGATTTATCGTTCTTTTTACTTTCTCTAAGGTATCCATTTAACACCGCTTGGGATCTGGCTGCGTTTTTCACAAAACGCCTGTAAAAATTAATGATACCTAGGAATCTTCTTAATTCTACCACTGTACTAGGTTTCTTGTAGTCTTTAATTGCTTTAACTCTTTCTTCGAGTGGGCTTGTGCCGTTAGCGTCAATATGAAATCCCAAAAACTGTATTTCTGAGGCACCTAGGACGCATTTATTTACATTAATGGTCAGGCCATACTCGCGTAACCTTACGAAAACTTTTTTAATATGTTCTTGGTGCTCTTTTTCATCTTGGGAGGCAATCAAAACATCGTCTATGTAGCAGTAAACAAAATCTAAGCCTCTTAGGACGATATCCATGTATCTCTGGAATGTTTGTGCCGCGTTGCGTAGTCCAAATGTCATCTTAGGAAACTCGTATAGACCGAATGGTGTAATTACTGCCGTTTTTGCAATGTCGTCCTCTGCCACGCTGATCTGTTGATATGCGCATACCAGATCCAGTGTAGAAAAAATTCTCCTGCCCTGCAGTTTGTACGAATAGTCCTGTATGTGAGAAATGGGGTAACAGTCAGGTTCAGTTACAGCGTTTAAACGACGATAATCTCCGCAAATTCTCCATTCGCCTGTTTTCTTTTTAACCATATGTACAGGACTCGCCCAGGAACTACAAGACGGACGACAAATTCCTTTCTCAAGCATGGTATCAAATTCAGCCTTTGCAGCTTGAAATTTTTCTGGTGGAAGCCTTCGTGCCCTTTGAGCTATTGGCGGACCCTTACTGACTATGTGATGTCTAAAGTCTTTCAACTTGACTTCTGCTTCAAGGTAACCTGCCCTAATAATTTCTGGAAACTGAGACAATAAATAAGCATATGGCTCCTTTGGGTTGATCGTCGATATTGCACAACTAGGAGTGTATGCTATTTGACAGATTGTTGTCAAGTTAGTCTCCGAATCGCGTAGACGTTTTCCTTTCAGGTCCACTAACAAACCGTAAAATCTTAATAAGTCTGCACCTATTATAGATCTTTTCACGTCGGCGATTACAAAGTTCCACTTTATAGCTCTCCTCAATCCTAGATTCAAATTGAGTGTTTTGGATCCGAACGTTGCTATTTTTGTGCCATTGGCTGCAAATAAACAATGTTCGTCACGTACCTTCTCTGACGTTCTAGGAATTACAGATACTCCTGCGCCTGTGTCTATCAGGAAACTCTTCCCACTGTTTGAGTCGCGTACGAAAAGACGGATTTCCATTGGGAAATCATTACTCACCGCCTCGAGGAATGATATTCTTAGTTTTCCATTTTAAATTTGCAGGGCTGACGACAATGGTGTGCTTCTTTGCCGAATCGTCTATGATAATAACAGAGCTTCTTCTCATCTGCTTGTGAAGCTTTAGCTTGCGATTGATGGCGTGTAGAACTTTTCCTAGACCTTGATCTAGAATGTGACCGTTTTTTGTAACGATCTCTTGGTCTTCTATCTAATTCCAGATCTGCCAATCTTTTTTCTAGTGCTGCCAGGACGCTTTACGTAATGGCGTCTACTTGCGCTGATGTAGCCATTGCATTTACCGACGAGGATAAAAAACTAGCTTCTGCGTAACGATCAGCAGCTTCTGCTTTTTCTTCTAAGGATTTCAATGGATTCTCTGGATCCACGTCCGGAGCTGTGATCAAAATGCAACGCAGGGTATTAGGCAGTGCGTCTAACCATAATGTTTTTAAAGCTTTTGCGGACACTACCGATCCTGCCAATTGTTTCATTTCTCTCAGTAAATCTGACGGTCGTTGTCCATCAACTAACTTTTTTCCTTGAAGTAGCTTTCGGATCCTCTTCTCTTCAGAGTCGGTGTATCTTGCCAAAATGGCGCGTCGCAAGGTGCCATATTTGTCTGAAACCGGTGGATTCTTGATCAAATCGTGGACAAAATCCAAAGTGTCCAAGTCTAATTCCACAATGACTTTATGGAATTTAGATGTATCGGAAGTCACTTTATGCACTAGAAACTGCGATTCTAAACGATCGAATCATAATTCGGCTCTTGTTGGCAAAAATGGCTGCCGTTCCATTTTGTCCACGGAATCGACGCATGAGTTTGGATCCATCGCAATTAAGCTGGGTATAGCCTCTAAATCCGCTGAGATATTGGATTTATTTGGCATAAAATCCTCTCGACGCGTAGCTTCGAATGACCTGGGCTCTTCGTTTAAGGCTTTACCGAAACCGAACATCACTGAACTCGATAATAAATGTTAATCCGCGATCACGTCGGGGTCACCATATATAGGTTTCTACCTACAATAATTTAGACGTGTTCGTTTTTACTCCATTTATTCACCGGTAAACAGGAGGATTCTTCACAGAGTTGCTCATAGCTAAGTCCTCGACTCGGATACCCACAAAACTACAGTCTCTACCGGAAGTACTACTCGTTCCAGCGTAGCTTTTTCCTATTGGCTCGCTAACAGCCAATCCTGATCGTGGTTTCGAACTATAGCTAAGAATCCCCACACAGCTTGGCGCACTTGCGACATCTGGCTTGAGCTTTAAACTGTAGCTTCCTCATTGGCGAATAGTGAATCACTTTTGCAGTAGTTACGGACTGTTACGATGTCATTAACTTTTTAGTAACCTTTTAATAGTTAATAATCATAGTTTATAACTTTCTATATAAAGCCGGTTTGAAATTGTGTTACTTTTGCAATTAAATAATCCTAACTAAATATTCAAAACTTTTTGACAATATTTTCCAATTTTTCTAATAATTTAATTTAGCATTAATAATGCTGTACTACAGAACAAAAAACTGTTTTATATGATAGCAAGAAATTGAATTAATATTAGATTTCTCATCTTCACAAATTATATAACTTTTTGTCTAACTAAACTGATAACCTAACCAAGCTATGTCACTTGATGTGGATAGTGAGACTCTTGACAATATAGTCTTGGAAGAGATTGCACACAGACAAAATTTTGAAGTTTCTGAAAATGGGTTAGAATATATTCTAATGCAAAAAGCAGAATATGGACAAGACACATTGGTAATTAGTTAGAATATAAATTTTACCATAAGTAATATAATTTCAGTTGTGATAATGATTTATACACTATATTTTTTTATGCATATTCATTAATCATTATTTCAGCAAGTTATTGGCGAAGAGGTAGTCGTTGATAATATTAAAGATGAGTGCAAAGATTTGTCCAAATATATCAATTCTGTAGTTGCACAATCGCAAAGTAGTTATGATAAAATGATTGGAACTTCTTTAGAAACTGTTTCTCACTCTTCATCTATATGTCCGTTAACTGTAAAAAACAAAAAGTGGTTACCTAATTATATCAACAAGGAGCTTTCTGTGGTAATTATGATAGAATGCAGAGATTTATATATGTATATACGTATATATATATAAACATTTGAGTATATATAACAGGCCCTCGATGTTGAAGAAAATTCAAGTCAATTGTGTACTGAAATAAAGACAGATGATTATGAATCAGATGAAGAAACAATAGCTACATTTGTAACAGCCGCTGGTCAGCAACTTGCTCTTTATGCAGTAGAGGATTCTGAAGAAATATTTGCAGTAGCTGTTTATGATGAAACTGGCAATCCACCAAATAATTTTCAATTCCTTATGAAGTATAAATTTGTATCTCTTAAAGTGCATAAATTATCAATTATTTTGTACTTACATCTATGTAATTATGCTTTTAGGTCAGATGTAGAAAGATTAATTGGAGAAGGAGCAGTTAGAACTGTTAAGAAACCAACCCAGATACATAAGCAGACATTGTCGTCCCAGCCTCCAATGTTTTTACCGAAACAATATGGTATAAGCAGGTCTACAAATAATGAAAATAAAATTACTATAGATATAAAAAAGAAAAGGGAAAAAAACAGAATTTTAAGAAAGAGACCACCCTCTTATCTGAAAGCTAATACAGACTTAGAATCAAATTTCTTTTATACTAGCATTGATAAACACTCAGAAGTTACTTATCTGATGGTAAATAGTAACTCTTGTGATTATGGTAAGTATTCTAATAGAATGTGATTAACATTATAATATACTGTATATGTTATTTGTTAAATTTACATTTTATTGAGTAGGTTATTCTAAAAATAAACATGATATTGATGATGATAATGAGGTTCTTCAGCAATCCACTGTTCAATACATCTTCTTTGAAAGTGATCAATCAGAATCAGAGTTAACATTTGATGATATTCAATCTACATTAAACAATTTAAAAACAGAATCTAAAGGTTTACAAAGAAATGTGATAATAAAAAAGGAAAAAGAGAATCATGAAACTAGGAAAATGTTTATTTCCAACCCAGAGATTGATAATTTTAAAAGTTTAAACCCACTTCTTCTTTCACAAACTGTACCATTAAACTCTACTAATTATGAATGTATGTCCGAAATAACTAATTTAGACATGCAAAATGAAAGTACTAATAACTGTAGTGAAGTAGATCATCAATTAATAAATGGAAGGAATGATTTAGTTAAAATACTATCAAATTCTAACAATGATATAAACTTAACATTGTGTGAAAATCATACACAATGTTTGAAAACTCCAATGCACCAGCATTTCAAAACTAAACGATCGCGAAAACAGCAGTTGACAACCGTTAATCGCGAAGATTCAGAAATTATTATACAAGCAGCTGACTTCTTAAATATTGAGGATGACAATATAAGGAAAAAATCTAAAAGAAAAAAAAAAATATTACCTTATAAAACCTATTATAAAAAACTTAACAAAAAGAGAACTGGAAAAATTAAACCGACTGAGGTTGAGATTATTGAAATTGACAATGAAGAGGAATACCTTGATGAACAGAGAAGAGATATTGTTGAAATAACATTAGATGATACTAAAGAAAAAAATTCTAGTGATAAAGAGAATGATGTTATTATGGTGAGAGACTCCGATGAAGAAGTAAAAGACTCAAATAATCAACTTTCTACCAATTTATGTTGTGTACATTGTTTAAAAAGTTTTAGGCTACACAGAACTTTAAATACACATTTACAAATATGTTCACAGTCTCCATCCTACTCTGTAAACCTAAGATTATCAGAAATGAAAAAGCCAGAAATATTATCTGAAAAGTGTATGAAGAAAGAATTCACTTGCCGAACGTGTGCAGAAAAATTTGACGCAGCTTTAGTTTTAGCGAGACATGTACGCTCGCAACATTCTCAAAGAAAGAAAAATAAATTGAATAACTTAGTAAACAATAAATCAGAAGATTCTTTGTCACCAAAACCAACGAGAACAAAATTTTTAACTACAAGACCAAAACAGCAGATAAATGCTAAAACAAACGTTTCTTGGAAAAAAAAAGACTTAACCTGTTTAGATTGTGGGAGATGGTTTCCTAGTTGTGCATTATTAAAAGCACATTGTCTTCAACATGCTACAAAAAACTCAGGTCAGTGTTACAGTATACTGATTTATTACTAAATTTTTAAAAAATTTAATTTTGCAGATCGATTTATTGGAAAGTGCCCAATTTGTAGAAAACAAACAAGATCTAAAAGCATCTTCATATTACACTTACAAGAACACAATAAAATAAAGATCTCTAAATTTGTAAATAAAAAGAATAAAACGGTAAGAAAAATCATATCTACGAAAAAAAAGGGAAGACCCAGAAAGCTTTGAATATTTCATATTAAATATACACTAAGGTGCATAATCAATGTATTACAAGGTGTATACAACAAACTTATAGCTGAAAACATTTTTTAAAATGAGTAATACTACATGTTGATATTCCCAATAAAAATTTGGGAGTATTTACTTAAGCCAATTACAAAGCCTATTTAAAAAATTGCATTAAAAATTGTTTATTTTATAAAAAATATATTAGTTATGCTTCATTAGTAAAATACTTGTCTAAATCTATTTAAGGAGTAGTACTACAATGTAAATAATTCATCAGTTTTCATGGTTTCCTGAAATAAAATCATTATTATTCATTTGTTTTATAGATTGTAATAAATGGAGTTATATTAGGGTATGAATTATATAAAATTGATGATTATAAAGTTTGAATAAATACGGTAATTAAAATAATTTCTTACATTTTTTATTATTTGAGTATTTTTATGTAGTTAACAGGAATCCGTATACCGACATTATAGGGCAAAAACTATTTCGCATGTAGCGTCTTCATTTGTTGATGGACTGTAAAGTTATTTCATGTTTTTGGAAATGCCAGAAGCTTATCTGCTAAATTACGTTGGGAAAATTAACAAAAAATGAAACAAAAATTTTTGTTTAAATAAATATATTAACATTATTGAGAAACAACAAATAAATCGTAAAATCCCCCAACGTACTTTAATAGATAATGTTTTTGCGGTTCCAGAAAGTCAACAAAAATGCAAATCCGTCAAGAAATGACGATGTGTTAAGTTTTAGAATTAACTGACACTAGTAATCTCCCGTTTCATCTCTGCTATGAATACGGCCGTAAATCGTCTGAATGTCTAAAACTGAGGAGCTGGCAACGTTGCAGTGCATTTGGTTATGTGTGTGAATATCCATGACTTCTTTTAAATCAGAAATTTGAACTTTAGACTGCTAACCTTACTTACTCTGTACCCTGTTACAATCTTCGTAATAAAGTAGCAGATAAATGGAAGGCAAACAGGATAGCAGATATAATTACCCTTGCATTGATGGAAAGCAAATTTCCTCAGGTGATAGAATAGTTACAGAACATGAATATGGGGATGAGTGATATGCAGCTGATTTGGTAGTCTTATTTTATAATTGTGAGGTAAGCTTAATATTCAGTATAAAAATTGAATTAACGTTAGCAAATAACTTTACAAATCTCTTCTAATAGAGTATGGCACTACGCTAATGAGCCATCACTCATTATGGCAACGTGATGCTACTTACCTGATGGATTGTGAAAAGCAAGGCAAAGTATGATTAGAAATTTTTTTGCAATCACTGCCAATGGGATGTGAATCTATAGTATCTAAAATAATAGGATTGTCAAGGTAATAACACAAATCACACCACATATGCTGGTAAGTAATTTAATTTGCTTTTTGATACGGACAATTAATACATATTTAAAAAATTAATATAGGTTACTACAATATGCAAGATCCAAGGAATTAAGTACGTTAAACAAGGATGAATGGGAAATGCTCTTGGGCATTGAAAGCGCAATATAATGAATTTATTACTTATAACGCTGATAAATTTTTGAGGCATTATGCTGATAATGGCGAGTTGGAATGCCTTGATTTACTCTAGAATTTAGGATCCTGTATGCTGGCTATTGAAAGATTCACATTTTCAGGTTGGTCAATATTATATTTAGCTAGTACGAAAAATAACGCAAATGAAGTATATTTTGTATTGATTTATAAAACTTATCTAATTTCAGGCAAATATTATGAATATCACCAAAAGTATGAAAATGGAGAGTTCAAGGATGCAGTGAGTTTATTGGTCAACACTTTGGTTTAAAATTTATATAACACCAAAATAGTAAGATATTTATAACGGGTGTTGTTAAATGATTTGTATATCTAATACGACTACTAAGCTTTACTTTTCGTTTTCCTAGTTTTTGGCTGATTCTTTTGACTGATGTAATACAATTGTTGCAGGCAGAAAACGTTCTTCTTTCGTCCAACGATAGTTTCGAGTTAATAAGCTGCACAGTGGCATATGAAAATCATTCCAATTAGATTTGAGGAGAAGGCAGATATTTTCAGATTAGTGGTCGCTAGAAATTTAGCGCGAGCATTAAACTATGGAAAGATGTCAAGAATAGTACAAAAACTCATTCTTCAATATGTTCAAAAATATATTAGCTTTTTAAAATGACCCTTTTCGCGATCTTTAATCTATTTATATACATCGTTATTTGTACTAATAAAAAAAGTATATCATATGCCTTCGTTTGTAAAGTACCTATTGCGATAATTTTTATAATTCACAGTATAATATATAAACGTAATCTAAATAAAGAAAAAAAAAATATATTGAAATCTTAATTCACATTATCTCCTGTACCCTACTTAAAACCAGCAAATAAGATTTCTTCCATTTTCATTTATAATGCAAGGACAGTTATCCAAACCATATACTGTAAGTCCAATCTTGTAACATTTACTGGAACTAAAACAGCAAAGGAAATATGTTTTAACATAATAAGCTTGAAAAATCACTACCAAATTGTCAAAGTGATACATCTAGATCTTATTTAAATAATACCTGAATAACAACTCCCTTTTTAATAACTTTATTTCCTTTCTGCATGGAGATTTCAAATTTAAAGCACAAAAATTGACAAAGCTTTACCTCATTTTTATTCATCGACTGAATGTAGTTCATCAGCTTTGTTACAAACCTGGACCTACGAAGCATAAGAGAAACACAAAGGATCATGTTCGAATACATTTTATATATGGTTATCAACAATATTACTCATCTAAGAAAACAGTTTGTCTTATTATAGATTTGGAGAACATGCTGCGTACACTATCTGAATTGTAATTCCATTTCTTAACACTGGTTAATTCCTCTGGTTGAAATCAACATGACGATTGCATTTGACTCTTGGCAGGACATTCCATAGTAGTACCTTTACACCTGGGATAAAGAGACATTATAATTAGCACTAATTTTACCAATTGGTTATATATGATAATAAATATGCAAATATTTGCATTTTATTTAAGAAACTATAATAATATTTTTTATTATGTATTTCTTATGTAAATTGTTGCAACAATTTTATTGTATTACGGAAAAATGTAATATAATTTTTGTCAAAATTAATTTAATATATAAAAGTCTCAATAAAATTGTTTCAACAATTTACATAAGAAATACATAATAAAATATATTATTATAGTTTCTTAAATAATGTAAGAAGAGATTTGGTCAAATACTGTTGATAGGTGGCAGGATTGCCTAGGTTTGATCCAAGGTTGCCAAGTGTAGTAAATACCTTCGGTACTACCCAAGGTTGCCAAGTGTAGTACTTTCGGTACTACCGGTAGAGGGTAAAGTGCCATAAAATTTTATAGTTACTTTCTAGGGATGGAGCT